>NC_091122.1:8897500-9210000 GCF_040183065.1 Periplaneta americana
TGAAAAATCTGTTTTATTTTAATTCAGGGGTAAATTTTAGACTGCAGTTCTAAAATAAAGGAAGTAAGAGTTTCAATATCAAATCTTAAGACCTGTATTACTGTTCCTCTGTAATTTTAAGTTCGCATAGCTGGGTATTTTATTTACCAGACTCTCCGTGCCTACAACTTCCACTTCCCTTAGTGCGTGATTTGTTTACATAACAACTAACTTGTGGAACATGTCCTGCTCTTGAGAGAGGTTGATCTTGTCAGCCAGATGAGGATCCACCTTCTCCTTCAGTTTTTCCTCCAGCTGTTGGGTTGTCTCCAGGCAGTACTCAGCAGTTGTCAGGATGCTGCAACAATAAAACACCATCAGGTTCAAAACTGAAAATAGTCTGTTGCATGAAGTCTTTTTCCTCAACTTTGTCGACAATGTCATCACAATTTCCACACCGAAATTAATTAAAACTGTCGCTTATTAATGCAATTTTTTTTCCTAGAACTTAGCTGTATTCTTGCCTGAATATTTGCAAGTTTCTCTGATGTGACTCTTGCATCCAGAAAGGTGGACATGATTTTCAATACAATTAAATCTCAGTATAACGTACATCAGAAAATAATATTATTAAATTTATACTTTATTTTGAAAAGTACGTTATAATGAAAAAGGAAGTTTTATTTAAATACAGTTGTTTTGATTTTACATTAGATGATGCAGAATTATATCTTAGCTTTCATTTACTGCAGATGTGTTTAGAGTCCATGTAAGATTCAACATGCCCAAGAAGCTAACTACACCTATACAAAACTACAAGTAATATACTGTACATACACCTATCACTCTATTTTTAAATTATAATACAAAGAAAATATTTTTAAGTTAAAAAATGCTACTATATACAACAAATAATATACGCATGGTACCACAGTACCTAGTTCATAAATTTGGTTTGTTATTCACAATAATTTATCTTCTACAAATCATTAAGATTCTCCAATGACATCAGAATCGAATCACTATTGCTAGAAACAACGTAAGACAAGGATCATATGCACGCAAGATGCTACATTTTATGTAGAACACTATGTTTTCAGTCAACATGTTAAAATAAAGAGATATACAGTACATATATTACATAAAATCTGCAACCAACAATAGATAAAATAGAGATGATGATGATGATGATGATGATGATGTTGTTGTTATTGTTGTTGCTTAGTCAACTGTCCAAAGACAAGTTTGAACCTCATAAATTAGGCTACATCAATAAGGCATAACTCATAAGGCAACTAAGCCAGGAGACAATGAAGTAGAGTGGCCAGTTCCTTTCCTTCTCCATTGCACACATCTCTAATCAAGATTTCAGATGTATACAAATGTAAGAAGCATGTAAAAGTTAAAAAAAAAAAATGATTAAGTTCCAAATTTAACAATTTTCGTATGTACTAATGAAATGATCACAAATAATGATAATGTAAAAATGAAAAATCTTTTCGTTATAATATGTGTGATTTCAGTGGGGAGGGGGATTTAAAATATGTACGCAAAACTGAAATCCGCCACTATACTGAGAGAATACTGTATATTATAATAATAATAATAATAATAATAATAATAATACTTACTTACTACTTACTGACTTTTAAGGAACCCAGAGGTTCATTGCCACCCTCACATAAGCCCGCCATCGGTCCCTATCCTGAGCAAGATTAATCCAGTCTCTACCATCATATCCCACCTCCCTCAAATCCATTTTAATATTATCTTCCCATCTACATCTCGGCCTTCTCAAAGGTTTTTTTCCCTCTGGCCTCCCAACTAACACTCTATATGCATTTCTGGATTCGCCCATATCTGCTACATGCCCTGCCCATCTCAAACGTCTGGATTTAATGTTCCTAATTATGTCAGGTGAAGAATACAATGCGTGCAGAATAATAATAATAATAATAATAATAATAATAATAATAATAATAATAATAATAATAATAATAATTTATTGCTAGAACGAAGATATATATTGGTTTTTTTAGATAAAAAAATCACTCTAGCTCCCCCAAAAAGAGTACTTACTCGTGCTTAGGGGGCATTCCACAAACTTTTAAGATAAGTAATTTATTAATTAACAGAATAAAAAGTAAAAAGAAGACACAGATGTTACAATAATTGAAACTTTATATTTTCTCCCTAAACTATAGCTTTTAATTGACTTTTTAAAATAAGGAGCAATAGCAAATTAAATGTTAGGAATTTAGCTGTTATCTTGTTATAGAGCCTTGAACTGAAGTTGATACTGTGATTATAAGCTACAGTTGTGGTACTATTAGGTTCTGTCAAGCATATGTTGTCTGTTCTTTTAGTTTTATATTTATGTGAATACAAATTAAATATATTTCAGTTTTTATGTACGAAATTCAATAAGACATTGTTATAAATTTCATGGATATCAAATACTTTAAATTCAGAATACAACAGTTCTGATAGTTAATCAAAAGATTTATTAAGACATATTTTTATTATTCTTTTCTGTAGTAGTATTTTTTTTATTGGGTTATTTTACGACGCTGCATCAACATCTCAGGTTATTTAGCGTCTGAATGAAATGGTGACAATGCCGGTGAAATAAGTTCGAGGTCCAGCACCGAAAGTTACCCAGCATTTGCTCATAATGGGTTGAGGGAAAACGCCAGAAAAACCTCAACCAGGATTCGAACCTGGGCCACCTGATTTCGCGGCCAGACGCGCTGACCGCTGTAGTAGTATTAGTGACATGAAGGAGGTACTATAAGCACTACCCCATCCTATAATGCCGTACTGTAATATAGCTTGGACTAATGCGAGGTAATTTAGTTGTAAAGTACGGACAATCAAGTAATTTCGTAGGCTGACAAAATAGTGAATAATTTTTCTTAATTAAGTACAAAGAAAAAGAACATATTTATCTCAACATAAGTGCTAATCGATTATTATTCCGAGATACTTAACTTGAGAAAATTCATTTAGAATAGGACAGTTACAATTATTAGAAGAACAATTGGATGTATGAATTTTTAAATACAAGAGCAAATCAGGAGATTTCATACCAATAGATGGTAACACATGCTATGACTGGTCATAATTCTGTAAGTTGAATACCTGCAGTCCACACCTGTGGAGTAACGGCTAGCACGTCTGGCCACGAAACCAGATGGCCTGGGTTCGATTACCGGTCGGGGCAAGTTACCTGGTTGAGGTTTTTTCCGGGGTTTTCCCTCAGCCCAATATGAGCAAATGCTGGGTAACTTTCGGTGCTCACCGGCATTACCAATTATTGTAATATCTGTGTTTTCTTTTTACTTTTTATTCTGTTAATTAATAAATTACTTATCTTAAAAGTTTGTGGAATGCCCCCTAAGCACGAGTAAGTACTCTTTTTGGGGGAGCTAGAGTGATTTTTTTATCTAAAAAAACCAATATATATCTTTGTTCTAGCAATAAATTATTATTATTATTATTATTATTATTATTATTATTATTATTATTCTGCACGCATTGTATCCTTCACCTGACATAATAAGATGCTAAATAACCTAAGCTGTTGATAAAGCATCGTAAAATAACCTAGTAAAATAAAAAAAATAAAAAATACCTGCAGACTCTGGCCTGCTCCTCGTGGGTGTAGCGTGTGACCTCTCCCTCCTTCAGCAGGCTGTGGAAGTTCTGGATGAAGCCCGACGTGGACAGGTCCCGCAGGTCCCGTGTGATGCTGGACATGCTGCTGCCGATCGAGCCGGGTGCTGTAATCCTGACAACGCACACGTCTTACTAATACAAGGCCAAAAACCCCAGTCGGTACACTGCAACACCATCGTGACTCACTTGGGCAGGTTGTGCTGCAGGAGCTTGACCGCGTACTCCCGCAGGTAGCGCTGGAAGGTGGCGGCGAGTCCCAGCATGGGCTGGCCGGTGCTGAGCTGTGTGCACTGCACCATGCACTTCTTGTAGAACACGAACAAGTCTGCACACGATGACAGCACCACGCCCGAGCCCTCTGCTGGCAGACTGCTGTTTGACTGCTGCTGCTGTTGCTGCTTTGCATCCTGAACAAACTGCTCTATCAGGTCTGCCAGGTTCCTGAGAGCAGCAAAGAAAGTGGTAGTAGTGTAAACAATAGCTAGCTATGGTTACCATTACAGCCTAAGTTTGCTAGTTCAAACCACCCGATTTTATAAGAGGACCAGGATCCTATTGCATGATTTTACTAATATTATTAGAATAAATTTACAAATAGCTAATACCAATAATTTCTGTTGCATTATATCCATCAGTTTACTAATATTATTAGTGATTTTCGCTAGAACAATTTTACAAATTACAAGTTCGACAGAGAACCATGGGCATGTCACAGCCTCTTGGACTTGTAACTGTACATACCAACGAGCACAGACTGCATAGAGTAGACATGAACAGCTTGGAGGTGAAGCCGATTTTGTGGACAGTCGCCATTATGATGCTACCAAAACATTGGGCTCCCGGTTAGCACATGGGCAGTTGATTGTGATGTTGCATCGTTGTTTTAATTAATAAATGAACTAATTTCAATATGCCTACATGTGCTGCGTACGGCTGCACAAACAGGTTTTCAAAATAAATTCCTGGAATAACTTTTCATAGGTAAATATGCATGTGTGAAATGTACTTATTACCGGTAGATAATGAATGATTTAGCCTAGGTTAGTCGGTTAGATTCATATTGTTCACGTATTACTTTGATTAAGAGAAAGGATTAGTGTATTGATATTATTTAATTAATTTTTATAATCACTAAATCAAACTTACGTTTGTAGACTTAGCATTTACGAGCGAAGCTAACCTAACAACCCAAGTTGGAAGTTTGTGTCGCGTGCTATAGAAAATGGGTGTACCGAGGTTTCTCTTCAACAGAATGCACGTATTCGTTTGATGAAGAAAAAGAAATAGTGTATTAATATTGTTGTAATTAATTTTTATAATCACGAAATCAGATGATAATGAGGTTGCTGACAGCTGCTGTCTTAAAGCAATCAGAAAGGTAGATCACACAACTTATATTTTTTTCAAGATTATAATCCTAACAGTCTCTGAAAAAGAAAATTATATGTATACACTTTTAACATTGGTAAGCTAGGACCTATCTGGAAACTCGTACAAAAGTAGCTTCATTAACTCGGTCGTGATCTAACTTGACCCACTTGGTAATAAAACTTGACTTTTGTTCGCCGTTATAATCTAATTATATACTATAAACGAAGAGCCTATCAAATATTATATGGTTAAGAGTATTCCTCTTTTTCTCTAAAAAAAATCGGGACATCTATACGAAATACTGGCAAAAGGAAGAGAATGATAATTTGCGTTAAGAAGCAAGTTGCATTATTAAATCGAAGCAAATGGATCAACCTATAAAAGTAATTATTATAGGGTAGCATTTTTATTGGACTAGTAGCAAAATAAGGTCAAACTGTTATTTTCCTTTTTTATCATTATTGTTTGTTTAACCTTCCAAAGTATCTATTAAATATCATACTGCAATTTGAAGAGTTGTCAATTTAAATACGTATATATGTGATTTATCGATGACAGTTTTGCAATTTTTGCTAAAAATAAGTGCCTAGCGATTCTATATTACGAAACAAACAAGAAAGTGTGAGTCCCCCAGGAAATTAGGGACATATGGAATTCCTATTATCATAAGATCTTCTATAACGTAATAGCTATTTTGCAATGTTTTGGTAGCAACAAGATAGCAACAGGTCCATCAAACTGGCTTCACTCCGTCCAATAGTATTAAGATGTTAGTGTCTACTCTATGTATTCTGTGCTCGTTGGTACATACCAATGCCATGATAATCACAATGGCAACTACAATAATCTAGATGGCAGTGAGTATAAATACCGCGTAAATTCAAAAATAAACAGTATTGTTGTGTCTAAATTCTTTACAATGAGGAAGAGAGAAGAGCAACGAAAATTGAAATTGTGTATATTAAACAAAAATTAAATGCAAAAAATCAATATTATTTGGCCGATTTAGTGATACATTAAGTAAAGAGGACTAAATTAATGGTTGAGAAGAAATATGTGAATATGAAAAATCAATTTGGAGCAATACCGCAGAACAAAAGTTGGACATATTTGAGAGATGTTTTGTGGCTAAATACAAAAAAAAGGCATCAGTGGTAAGAAATAAGACTTCTATGAACATTACATAGTTATAACTATACCAGTCTAGTATATACAGTCACGAAGCTCAATACGTAGGGAATATGCATCCATAGATAGTTGCTAACCACTAGGATCGCTACTATCGCCTCATCACAGACAATGTGAAATAGTACCGGCAGTTTATTGTTCCTAGCACCCTCAACAACTCAAGCTTCATGACTGTATATACTAGACTGTGGTTATACACTTTTTGTCGTATAGGAAGAGGCCTTGGTAAATCTTATTTATCTGAAGAATCCAAAACTAAATACTTAATCATAATTTAGTTTCCTGTTATCACAGTCTAGAAAGTTTCTCCAAAACCGGGTATTCTTTAGACCATTTCCCACTACTGCAGTTATGCCCCTTTCGCACACAATTGTATATAATCAATGTCGCCAACATAATAAACAACTCGTCAAAAATAATGCTAATATGTAATAATCCTCTAAATTCTACACTCGGTAGGAAACGGTTAATATGACGAAGGTTAGGTTTGGTTTGTTAAGGTTTTTAGAGCGTGTTCTCATTCGAATAATCTGATAATGTACAGTACAGTCTATGTTATTACACATTCAGAACTTTGTACAGTTGTCTTGCATTGCATGAGGGTACAAATTCACATGTGCAGTGTTGAATATAAAGAATGGCAATGATTTTGACGCTATTTTGTAAATAGCAGACACTGTTTAATAACGAACATTTATTCTTCCCCTGGTGGTGTCCATTACTGAGAAGTTTCACTGTATTATAATATTTATAACACTTTAAAGCGACATATGAATGCCCCTATACTACGTGGTACAGTCATTAGGTTCTAATACTGAGCGCATAGTGGCGTTGTGGTGCACTATAGCGCATAGGTGGCGCCATGGTATGATACCTTGTCAGTTAGTCTCTCGACCCAACAAGAGACAGCTGAGTGCATGCACTGTAAGCAGAACTACGGTCTTTGTTGTAACGGTGATTTGAATGCGCACGTCGGAACCCGAGATGTCACAGTTTCAACAACGGGCAAACATCAAGTTCTGCCAGAAATTAGGCAAAACTGCTGCCGAAACGTTTCAAATGATGCAGCAAGTTTACGGTGACGACGCAGTGAGTCGCAGTGTTGTGTTTAGGTGGCACCGAGGTTTTTTGCAAGGAAGAGACAGTTTGGAAGATGATGTGCATACTGGTCGGCCACAAACAATTCGAACTGAACGCAAGATCCAAGACGTTGCAACGTTGGTGCGTGCTAACCACTCCCAATCGGTAGACAATATCGCAGCAACAGTAGGGGTCAGCCATGGTACTTGCTACAAAATTCTGTCTGATGACCTGAACATGTCTCGTGTTACCCAGCACAGTGTGCCACGAATCCTGTCGCAAGACCAATGTGATGATCGCATAACGATTTGTGGTGACCTCATCAGTAGTGCTGACGATGATCCGACGTTTCTCAACCGGATAATAACTGGAGACGAAACTTGGTGTTTCCTTTACGATCCGCAACTGAAACGACAATCCGCCACCTGGAAAACGCCGTTATCACCACGACAGAAAAAACCGCGACAAGACAGGTCAAAAGGCAAGGTGATGCTTGAACTGTTTTTTGATTCAAATGGAATTGTTCACATGGAATTCATCCCAGAAGGTGCAACTGTGAACAAAACCCGCTACAAAGAGATCCTTGGCCGTTTACGAGATTCAATTCGCCGTAAGCGACCTGAGCTCTGGCGTACAAAGAATTGGCTGTTGCTACATGACAACGCCCCTGCACATCGCTCTGTCCTTGTCCAAGAGGAACTTGCAAGACAACAGGTGACAGTTCTTCCGCACCCTCCGTACTCACCTGATCTCGCAACATGCGATTTTTTTCTCTTTCCTCGCATGAAAGCAACCCTACGTGGGCGTAGATTTCATTCTTCCGAAGAGGTCATGACTGCCACAAGAGAAGACATACGGGACCTTCCTGCCAACATCTTTCAACAGTGCTTCCAGCAGCTATACCAACATTGGCAAATGTGCATAATGGCCAACGGAGACTATTTTGAGGGAGGATGTGGTTCTGTTTAAATATACACCGTGTTATGCGGCATCTTGTGATACATCCAGATTCTTGTGGGAGCCTACCCTCCAGGTGTCAAGTCTTAGAACTTAATGACTGTACCACGTATACCACTGTTCCGCTACAAACATATTGCGTAGTCTGCAAGCCCACCTGTCCAAGCTCTCGATGTATATGTACAAGTAGGGCTCGAAGCACTTCCCAATGATGCCGTGGAATGGGGACAGTTTTGGCTTGGGAGGCGTCTGAGTAGGGCTGGGCTCTTCGGTCTTGTCCATGTCCTCCTCAAACGGATTGGACGGTCCATCGGACTCTGGCACTTCAAATGGGTTCGTGGACTGTGCTGCCTGGAAGAGACATTCTATGAACATCTCCCACCAAAATGGAAACTAACAATAACATCGAATAATTCAAAAGAATTTCAGTGTAGCCAGGACATTAATATGGACTAGAAGTCACAGGTTCTGCTTTGGACGCCCAGTATAATATTTATTCTATAAGTTGATTTAAGTAATAGTACATTATGCAACGAACCTATAATGATAGTAATTAAGACGCGAGTATGTTTGTTTATGAAACGAGCGCGAGTTTCATAATTTTCATACAAGCGTCTTAATTACCATTATAGGCAAGTTTCATACGACTTTTTATGCTCGACCATATTTCTAACTTGAAATTATTCAGAAGTATTCATTTTATTCACATCTCACTGAAGAGCAGAAGTGACCTTGTGCATAGCTCGTAAATTGTGAGATGTGCGCAGACGCGAAAGTATTGATTTTTTCCGAGGAACAATAATATCACTGACCTTGATATAATTTAGAGAATAACATGAACTAATTTTGATATAACCTGGAAATTGATTTAGAATTGAAAAACGAGATGACAAATTGAATTTATTTGAATATTATTTACAATTAATGCTAATTATTATAGTAACAGAACATAACCTTCTGCGACTGTATTGGATTTCCAGCCTCCGTGATGTTTCCCTCGTTCTTTCGATTGCATATCCAAGAATAATCGAAAACCTGAACTTTAATGAATAGGTGTACTTTAATGACATGCATTAAAGGACTGCTACCAGGTGTATAATTACTACATTTCGGCATGGTCGAGCATAAATAATTTAATTATGTATACTTGAATTACAATTATTATTAACATTCAATCAACATTATCTTACATCACATATTCATTATATATGAGGTCTCGCCTACCTCATTGAATATTACACGACTACTATGAAGTAGCCACGAATTTTTCTCGTATTAAATGTTGACAACATTATCTTATTTGGAAGAAAGGGCTTTAGAAAAATTGTCTAAAAGGAAGAGAAATCTACAACTGATTTATTTAATCCAGGAAAAAGAAATAGAGGACGAAATTAAAGACAAATCGTGGGAAATAATATTAAGAAATCTTATAAAAGAATTGTATTCCAATGGATACCATCCCATTGTGGAATCCTGGGAAACGAGAATGCGGATGCTTCAGCAAAGAAGGGCAGCACTGCTACTTACAGACCTGTTACTAAATCTACGTATTACTCTGTGAAAAGATTTATTAAATCTACATACTTAGACTTCAACAAACAAAATTTGATAACACAATCTCAAGGGAAAAAATGGAACTCTCTGCATCAAAATCCACAGTTAATTCCCGATTTACCACGAAAATCGTCTGTAGCTGCATTTAGATTGGCAACAGGCCATGATTGTTTGGCCAAACACCTGCATAGAATTGGAATATATCAGTCCCCTAACTGCCCATTGTGCAACTCAAACCAAGCAATGGATTCGGAACACCTCAAAATCTGTGCTTCAGTGGCTGGTCATGATAATATCTTTGAAAAATATTGGAGTGCAAGAGGTCAAATGACTTTATTGTCAAACGCCTGGCATTAGAAAATAACAACAACATATTAAGAAATCTTGAAGAAATTTCACAAGCACCACGAAAATCTGCTGTTGCTTTGTTTAGATTGGTGACAAGTCATGACTGTTTATCAAACCATCTACAAGGAATAGGAGTATTCAATATACTTCCTGTATCCTATGCAACACCAGTGAAGAAATGAATATGGAGCATCTTAAAAGATGTGCAGCTGTAGCAAAACCTTGGTGTAAAATTATTGGAGGCACTGAACAGGCGAACGTATGGACAAAGAATTGTTTACATATACTGTATATGCTCGCATTAGCATTGTTTCCAAAAAAATTTCATGGTTTAATATTTTTACTTTTTCTTTATATATTTTCAATTCGCAGAGTTACTGATTTTTCACTCTTTGTATGTATAGATTTAATTTGTAAAATATTCTATTACAGATCTGTGATAAAAGATAGGATTTTGAGCATATTGCACTACATAAAATATTTGCTCAAAGATAAACTAAAATATTAAGGAACAAGATCATCAGTCTCCATTTATAGTTAAATGAAATAAAATGTTTTTTTGATCACAGATATGCAAAAATGAATTAAAAACAGTACTACGCATGTCTAGCTACAATTGGTTCGATTGCAATACAATTAGTCGGTGGGCAAGCAGATTATCAGGTGAAAGAGGACATGCCAATATTCGGGATCTCTTCACAGCAGCAGACCCTGCACTGCATGAAGTTCTGACAATGTAAAGCGTGGTAACAACATGGTTGTGGCTGACAAATGTGTAACAGTGAAAGAATTGTCACTCCCAAGTTGGAATATTGAAACAGTTGAGGTTAAAAAGGTTTGAGCCAAGTGGGTTCCGACAATGTTGACTGAAGGTCACAAAGAAAAACAATGTTCAGTGAACTTTTGGACCAGTATGAGAATGGTGGAGATGACTTTCTTGCAAGAATTGTGACAGAAGATGAAAAGACAACAAACCAGATCAGAAAACTTGGATGGACAACACTGAAACATCCGCCTTACAGTCCTGATCTGCCACCATGCGATTACCATCTCTTTGGTAAACTGAAGGAATCCCTTCGTGGAACGAGGTTTGAAGATGAAGACTTCCTCGTGCATGCTGCTAAAGAGTGGCTCAGATGTGTTGCTCCAGACTTTTCCTTTGCAGGTATACAGGCTCTCGTTTCAAGGTGGTGTAAGGCAGTTGAAAGGGACAGGGATTATGTGGCAAAGTGACTTTTGTTCCTAAAAGATGTATCTACATTCTGTGAAAATAGCAAAGCTGTAGGATAAAAATGTAATTTTTAAATAAATATTGTGCATTACAAGAATGCCCAACGACAGGATACCTTTCAGAACATGGTGTTATAGACCTACACTAACAAGACAAGGGGGAAGACCAAAGAAACGTTGGAGAGACCAGTTTGACGGACAAAATTCTGGAGGCGGAACAGGCCATCGGCCTAAACCTTGAAGTTATTGATGATGATGACTTTTGGAGTGACCCTTGTAGAAGAGGCAAGAGGAATATCAGAAAAAGAGAGGACAGAAAGAAAGGAAAAGAACAGAAGAGGAAGCAGAAGAAGAGAGATGGGAGGGGAGGGAGGAAAGAGGAGAGAGGGGTTGAGGATGTGAGCGACAACTAGAAAATGATCAACAGGGTTACTGTAGCTCACCTGAGACTTTCTCCTCTCTGAAGACACCAGGTTTTCAGGAGATTCCTCTAATGTAACACCAGTGAAGCGTCGAGCCAGCAGGTTTTCGAAGTTGCTCGTGCGCTGAATTGCATACAGCAACAACTTCACATCCAATTCTGTTTTCCGCTTCGCCATCAGTTTAGACAACTCCGACCTGCATAGAACAACCCAAAGGAAAAGTGAATCCACCAGCTCGAACTGAAGACAAAGGTCTATAGCACTTAGAGATTCAAACCATGAATGACTCCATTATCTGACTTCAACTCGTACTTATAGCACTGCTGTACTGATATATGTATAGACATTTGCCCTTTTTAAAGCTAAGATTTTGTACTTCAAAGTAAGGTTGAAAAAACTGATTATGAAATAACATCCAAAAATTAAGGCAAGTAGGCAAACTATTGGCATTTGAAAACAATTAAGGCAAGTAGGCAAACTATTGGCATTTGAAAACAATGTAAGGAAAAAGTTTGTTATTGTCTTCTTTTCATCTTTTATAAAGTAAATTTTAATTCTGAAATGAGGGTGCTTCTAAAGCAAAATTCATTACCTCTAATAATAAATCATAGACAAAACACAATAGTACATTATGCAAAGAGCCTATAATTTTTTTTTTATCCAATGTCATCAGGTTGTCTTTTTGACATTTCTGGTCTTCTCTCCTGGCCGTGGCTTAGTTGTAACCCACTTCTGAGGTTGGGGTGCCTGGAAGGCGGAGTTACATTACCCCGATGATGTGATAGGATGATTATGATAATGTGGTGCCAGGAGAGGTCTTAAATCTAAACTTACCCTAAATTCCAGACCATGGACGAACACAGGAATAATCCCCCTTTAAGGAAAAATTCTAACCGGTAATCGAACCCGGGACCGCATGAACTATAGCCAGAAGCTCTGACCACTAGACCATGAGATGTCACGTAGCAAAGAAATATACTATAAATACAGAAATCACTACACATTTAGCCTGAATGACGAAAAAACACTCTATAAATTTTATAGGCACTTTCTATCTTTCTACAGTCCTTGTGTGTCTTAACACAATAATAAATTCTGTTCTTTAAAATACGCATATGCGTGTGTGGACATACATGCAAAAGATGCATTATACAATAGTAATTAAGACGCGAGTATGTTTATGAAACGAGCACAAGCGAGTTTCATAATTTTTATACGAGTGTCTTAATTACCATTATAGGCAAGTTTCATACGACTTTTAATGCTCGACCATATTTCTAACTTGAAATTATTCATAAGTATTCATGTTATTCTTATATGACTGGGGAGCGGAACTGACCTTGTGCAATATCTCGTAAATTGTGAGATGTGCGCAGAAGCAAAAATATAGATTTTTTCCTAGAAATAAATGTCATTGACCTTGATATAATCTAGAGAGTAAAATTAACATTAATCTTGATATAACCTTGAAATTGATTTAGACATTGAAAAACGAGATGACAAATTGAATTTATTTGAATATTATTTTCAATTAACGCTAATTACTATAGTAATAGAACATAACTTTCTGCGACAGTATTGGATTTCCAGCCTCCGTGACGTTTCGCTAGTTGTCTTTCGATTGCATATCCGAGAATAATCGATACTTGCGCTTTCATATCACTACAATAGTGTTTTCTGATTGGTGGAACACCTGAACTTTAATGAATAGGTGTACTTTAATGAGGTCCATTAAAGGACTGCTACCAGGTGTATAATTACTAGATTTCAGCATGGTCGAGCATAAAAATTTGTACACTGCTGCTTCCTCGAGATATCAGGGAATAGGCATTAATGGATGTTAACTGAAAAAGCAATATGCAACTAAATGTAGACGCCATCTGTGGACAAATCAGAGGCTGCTTACAACACTGACTTTGTGAAGATTCCTTTAAATCAGCGTTTCTCAAACTATGGTCTGTGGACCACCTGTGGTCCTCGAGGTGTGCCCATGTGGTCCTTCAAAAAAGACAGAAGAAAAAATAAAATGCAAACTAATTGTGTATCACACTATAGCCCATCTGGCGCCTGTAACCCAGCCAGGGACCACCCGAATTCATAACAGAGGACCAAAGTAGTGAACCTTTTCATGTATTTATAATTTTCTTAATAGTTTTGCCGACAACCAGTCAGCATATTGAAATGGTCACGTACTGTACGTCGTACACCAAATAATACAACTTTGAGGTCACAATTTTAAACTAATTTTCCAAGTAAATATGACGAATTTTCATGGGTTCGTGATCACTTTCAATGCGTTATTGAAAATAACAGATTTCGTTGAGTGAAAGAGAACAGTTAATCGAACTCTCGAATAAGACTGGACTTAACATGAAATTCCAAGCGGAAAATATGATTAATTTCTGGGCCTCATCACAAGTGAAAAGAGAATATAGTGAACTGTACAATGGTGCTTTAGAGATTGTAATTCAGTTTGCTTCTACGTATCTGTGTGAGAAAGGGTTTTCATCACTAACTCTAATAAAAACAAAGTACCAAAATCGACTTGATGTATGTGACGATTTCCGACTTAAACTTACCAGCATACGTCCACATATAGATCTGTGCAAGAATCGACAGGCTCATCCATCTCAATAATGCGAGTACCAATATTTATTTATTTTAGTTAATAAGTTAAAGATTATGCAAACTCTAATATCTTAAATTATAAAAAAAGCAAAATGAATTTTCTTCTATTAACATTAACTTAATTAGTTAATACTAATATAAAATTAATTCAATTAAATTAATTTTAATTACTTAATTGTTTTTTAAAATACAAGTATAGTCTACTGGTATTAAAATATGCTACAAAAATTATAAATTTGCTTTCGAAGGGAACAAGGGCAAGGTGGTCCGCGGAACTGTTCTGACTTAAAAAAAGTGGTCCACACTTCAAAAAAGTTTGAGAATCACTGCTTTAAATGATGCTGTTAGTGTGATAATGAAGCCCAGATTTATTTCCCTCTTGAAAGAAGCTCTACTTTGGATTTTCTTCCGTATTCTACTATTTTTCACAGAAAGGACTATTCTACTATAATATGTTGTTCTTGTTGTTAACTAATGCTGAGTTGTTGTCAATAAAGCCATTAACTCTCTCGCTCTTCAATATTTCTCACACACAGAACTAATAGTACAATAGACACATCAAATGCACTTGAATTCGTCAGAAACGCATGGGGAATTTCAACCCAAATCTACTACTTCTCACAGGAAGGAGTGCCCTGTTACATAGGTATAACATAACATGATACCTTAAACACGCTTGAGCTCCTCAAAAGACACAGGAAATTTCAAGCCAACTCTTCACCTTTCATAGGAAAGACTACCCTTATCTATATATATAATTTGAACTGGTAATGGAAATTACGGGAAAACGGCTGAACGGATTTTAATGATTGACCCCTCATTTTCATGCCTGGCATACAAAGTTTTTCGGAAAAATAGTAGTTTTCAGTGAAATGTCAATTTTCCTACATAATTTTCCTATTTTCAAAAATCCATCTGTTGTCAGTTTTGAGAACTAATTTTATTGAATCACGGCCGACTTGATTGAATTTCAGAACAAAACACACACTACAATAAACAATAGGATTTACACGAAGGCCATGACCTGCAGGGTTGCCGACATATTTAGAGCTCCAATTAAATTCGTTATCAAAAATAATTTACAGGTCTCATTCTGCAGTGTATAATTTTGTGAGTACAGCTGTGTATTGGATATTCAAATCAATGAAACTTGAGGTGGTTTGATGACATTATTACCATTTTAGAAATTACATATTATTATGGTTAATGTCATGATGCGTCTATTTTTCATTAATTATACATAATATTGATGCTATATTGATGACATGAAAGTGAAACGTTTTGAGGTTATGTAAGTAAATGTAGAGAATATCTTAATTTAGATCTTCATTTCTATAATTTACTAAGTGGCGGCTATATATAACTATAAAACTTACGTAAGATAATAATATTGTTTTTAAAATCAAATATTTTTATACTTCTTAATCAAGTGGGGTTGGGTCTTTTTCATATACTTAATGGCGGTATAGTGTAGATATTGATATGTGTCATTGTCTTCAGTATTGGCTCTAGAGAGCGCAAAAATTACAGTTCCTAAGGAAAGACCAAAAGGTATTACTTACTAATAAAATAAGAGGCCTAGAAAATTTTGTAGTCTTCAGATCATTTCAGCATGATCTCTTAGTAGGATAAAATGATTTTACGCTCTACATTTCAAGTTCTACATGCAACAAAATGCTAATGTTCGAAAACTTAGCAAACCTAACATTTTTTTAACTTTCGTCTACAATCCACAATGACCTGAGACAGCTATTGCTATCATCCTGACATTGATACTTGTGTTTCTGAGTTGAAACTCAAAAACTGAAGGTGGATAGGTTCAAAAAAAGTATGTTGCCTAAAAAACCCATTCAGAGGGAGTATGTTTCATTATTATGGAAGCAAATAACTATCAAAATGTCAAGTATTCTTCATTGAAAATAAATCTGAAAAATTTTTATTTGAACATCTAACGAACTTAGTTTGCAGCAGTATTTGCTGCACAAGCCACTAGTATTATATAATATGACAACTTAAACACATTTGAACTTCTCGGAAAGACACAGAATTTCAAGTTATGTTTTCTACCTTTTACAGGAAGGAGTGCCATAATATGACAACCCAAATATACAAGAATACTTGAAGACACAGGAAATATGAAACTATCTATTTTGCCTTTCACAGGATATCACTTTCTCGTATAATGATAATACATTTCATAACTTGGACCCATTTTCTTCTGTACTGCAATAGTACATTATGCAACGAGCATATAATGGTAGTAATTAAGACGCGAGTATGTTTATGAAACGAGCACAAGCGAGTTTCATAATTTTCATACGAGTGTCTTAATTATTATTATAGTCAAGTTTCATACGACTTTTTATGCTCGACTATATTTCTAACTTGAAATTATTCATAAGTATTCATGTTATTCTTATCTGACTGAGGAGCACAACTGACCTTGTGCAATACCTCGTAAATTGTGAGATGAGCGCAGACGCGAAAGTATTGATTTTTTCCGAGAAACAAATGTCATTGACCTTGATATAATCTAGAGAGTAAAATTAAACATTAATCTTTATATAACCTTGAAATTGAATTAGACATTGAAAAACGAGATGACAAATTGAATTTATTTGAATATTATTTACAATTAACGCTAATTATTATGGTAACAGAACTAGCTGTCTTTCGATTGCATATCCGAGAATAATCGATACTTGCGCTTTCATATTGCTACAATGGTATTTTCTGATTGGTGGAACACCTGAACTTTAATGAATAAATGTACTTTAATGAGGTCCATTAAAGGGCTGCTACCAGGTGTATAATTACTACATTTCGGCATGGTCGAGCATAACAATTTTAACAAATTACGTGCAACAGAATGAATGAAGACAGTTATTGGCATCATACCTGGTGATGTGACAGAATTCCACTGTGATTCTTTCTGACACTTCCCAACCAGGTGGGAACATGGCTCCAAACTTGTCTTCGAACTCCAGCAAGTGCCTCTTGAGCCACGCATACCGACGGTCAATCTTATCCAGCCACGCTGTGTCTTGGGTTTCTTGGAACAGGTGGCAGTACTCTGCCAACTGCAGCCCAATAAACCATTTCAGCAAGTCTTTCCTATCCAAACACAACAGTGCAGGGTCAAAGTCAGTTCTGATCACATAGGCTACTTTTCAAATTCCAAAGGAATTTTCTCTCAAGAGTTACTAATGCTTTAAGTGGATCTCATTAATTACAGAAGAGGAATAATAGGCTGATTCAAAAGTTTCTAGACATGAACGTAATAACCAAGTAAGTAATAAGAAACACAAAACATTCTTCGAAGTAAAGTCTGTCGTTTTCGATGTCTCTTAATCTTTTGCCAGTAGTTACGGTAACTAGGCGTTTAAATCTATGATGGAATTAAATTAAAAAATGAAATAAATAAAATAAAGAAAATACAATAAATGCAATAGAATAAAATATATAAAATAAATTAAATACAATAAAATAAATAAAATAGAATAAAAAAGTAAAATAAATAGAACGAATGAAATACAATAAAATAAAAAAATAAATAAATAGAATAAATGAAGTAGAATAAAATAAATAAAATACAATAAAATAAGTCAAATGAATAGAATAAAAGAAGTAAAATAAACAAAATAAATAAAAAAAATATAATACATAAAATAAAATAAAAGAAACTGAATAAAATACGAGAACCGTCTAGAAAGTAAGTTTCCCTGGGGCCATTTACAGAAAGAAAACACAATTTCATGGAAAGATTTATTGCAACAAATACATCAATTGTTGAGGTATTTTTCAACATATTCACCACCGGAATTGATATATTTGTCATACTGTGGGATCAGCAGAGAGGTGCAGACAGCTGTCACACACTGTTTCCAATCCCAGATGGCTGACTTCTACAACACAGGGATACAAAAGTTGATCCTACAGTCTGACAGATGTCTCAATTCCAGTGGAGAATATGTTGCTGTATCTGTTCTAATAAATCTTTCCACGAAGCCTTTTTTTTTTTTTTCTGTAAACGACTCTCATTGGGAGGAAATTAAACACACAATAAATATGGGAAATGCCTGTTATTATTCGGTTGAGAAGCTTTTGTCATCTAATCTGCTGTCAAAAAATCTGAACGTTAGAATTTATAAAACAGTAATATTACCGGTTGTTCTGTATGGTTGTGAAACTTGGACTCTCACTTTGAGAGAGGAACATAGGTTGAGGGTGTTTGAGAATAAGGTTCTTAGGAAAATATTTGGGGCTAAGAGGGATGAAGTTACAGGAGAATGGAGAAAGTTACACAACACAGAACTGCACGCATTGCATTCTTCACCTGACATAATTAGGAACATTAAATCCAGACGTTTGAGATGGGCAGGGCATGTAGCACATACGGGAGAATCCAGTTATGCATATAGAGTGTTAGTTGGGAGACCGGAGGGAAAAAGACCTTTAGGGAGGCCGAGACGTAGATGGGAAGATAATATTAAAATGGATTTGAGGGAGGTGGGATATGATGGTAGAGACTGGATTAATCTTGCTCAGGATAGGGACCAATGGCGGGCCTGTGTGCGGACGGCAATGAACCTCCGGGTTCCTTAAAACCCAGTAAGTAGTAAGTAATTTTGGTTAAATAGAAGGTATTGGTAATGCTTAGATTTCTCCTATTAGATTTTTTAAGAAGTGAAGCTTAATTCCCTATATTATGGGGAAACTTTACACCAGTCTTCAAAATAAACACTTAGACTTGGAATATATCTTATGGAGCATTGTACGACTTTCTTTATCACTTTCCATGCATTAATAGAAGATTCTGGTTTTCAGCTTGTTGAAAATCCAAAATGGCAGACTGATAATAAGATACTGCAGTTCTGCGAACTTTAAGATGATGTTGTATTTAAAAAAAAATAATCCCACAGTGATACGTCAACTGAATTGAAACCTAGACACCGATGAAACTTTCTATTTAAGTGGAGCAGTATATGACCCTAAGGAGTAAAGTAACCCCAGGTTACGGTACCCTATGTTCCAGTAGCAAGAGAAAAGAACAATTCGAATTCGTCTTGAATAACTACCACTTCTTTGTCCCCCATTTCAAACAGACAAATAATCCAAGTCACTCACTTAACTTTGGGGTCGAGCACGGACACGACTAGACAGGCCTCGGCCAGCTGCTTGTTGTGGGTGAAGTGCTTGGCATTGGGTCCGGAGAAAGCCTCGTGGAAGTCTGCTGTTATCTGCTGAGCCAGTTCCAGATGGATCTGATGCACCTACGAGCACAACACAGGCCGCAGTTGTGGTTCAGAACAAGAACGAAGGAATGGGAAGAATCTGAAATATTTGGAGATGTAAAGCAGTTGCTCTTAGGAATGCACAACTTTTGGCAATTCAACATGACGTGTACCTGGTCTGCAAGCTGCCTTATCTGCGGGATGTCCATGTAGTTGTGGAAGTGCTTCATCACCTCCATCACGGCCTGCAGGGGCATCACAATCTCGCCATATTGCCGCTTCTGGGTTAGACTCCTGCCAGCAACAAACAAAGCTCAAATTCCTTCATAATAATAATAATAATAATAATAATAATAATAATAATAATAATAATAGTAGTAGTAATAATAATAATAATAATAATAATAATAATAATAATAATGAATTTGTAAGGTACAATTTAAATTGTGGATTTGTAATGCATATTTTTAAATTTTGGATTTGTTATGTATAATATTTAAATTATGAATTTGTAGGGTACAATTTAAATTATGGATTTGTAATGTATAATATTTTAAATTGTGAAATTGTAAGGTACAATTTAAATTGTGGATTTGTAATACATATTTTAAATTTGTGGATTTGTAATGTACAATTTAATTTGTGGATTTGTAATGTATAATATTTTAAATTGTGAATTTGTAAGGTACAATTTAAATTGAGGATTTGTAATACATATGTTAAATTTTGGATTTGTAAAGTATAACTCAAATTTGACTCTATCTATTACAATAGTGTATTGCTAGATAACTATGAACTATTCTACATATATCAAATTCGATTAAAATTATAAACATAGTATGTAATATTGCAACACTTGTACAAAATTTTTCTGATAATGCATTTAGGCGAGCGGATTGATTCTATATAGTGCATATATAATTTAATTGTGGATGTGTAATGTGTATTTGTAATGTATTAATTAATTGCGGATTTGTAATGTACTTAAGCATAAGATTTATAATTGCTAGTTGATCATATATTGTGTAGAGTAGATAATTTTTATTTATTTTAATTTTTGGATTGTAATATCTATTTTAACCGACTCTGTACATTGCAATAATGTACTGCTATATGAATATCAACTATGAACTATGAAATATGTAACATAAACATAGCATGTAGTATTGCAAGTCTTGTATGCAATGGAACATGCTGTTTTAGCACAATAAAGGAAATAATAATAATAATAATAATAATAATAATAATAATAATAATAATAATAATAATAATAATAATAATGTTTTATTTTCGCTGGCAGAGTTAAGGCCATAAGCTCTTCTCTTCCACTCAACCAGCCTTAATCAATACAATACATATTTAAATTACGAATATTTACACTACACTTAAAAGGCTCTCCAGCAATATTCTTCAGTTAAGTTTTAACGACTAGTAGACTACATATTTATTTAAATTTAGATAAACCTATAAGGTAAAGTAGTAACTTAATTTATGAGCCAATTTAATTCAATCAATTATAATTAATTTGAGATAGCTAGTAAAATTATGAAAATTAATTTAATATAAGCTTACTAGAACTATGTTACAGGGAGAAAAAAATATATATATAAATCTAAAATATATTTCTATAATGAGAATATTAATGTAATTGCCATTAGAGGTTTTGTAAATCTATTTAGAGAAATTAATGATAATAATAAGAATGGACAGATTCATAATCGTGTTGCAACTGGTTTCTACATCAAGATCAATCAAATAATAGATTTTTTTTCTAATAAACATTTGTGTTCTCTGAACGAGATATATCACAGCCACAACTAAGTCATAGAACAATTCAACTTACACAGTACACATCACAAACTCCAACCACAACTACAGAAATATAGAAACTGATATGCAAGTCCTACACACGCAACCAAAAGACCAGCAAGTAGAAACACTAGAACAATACGAAATTTATAGACACAAAAAAAAACACACACAAAACACATCCTCATTACTCAATTGAATTTCGGAATATTTACCCTTTTCGATACAACATAACCAATCAGGAACAAATCTCATCATTAGGATTCAGAAGATGATACACAGCACATCGAAACTAGTTAATTAAGTTCATCCAATTGTATTTCTTTCAATCCTGATTCTTTGAGCATTATACCATTCATGATTGATTGATTATAATGCAGACTCACAAAAACAAAAGCTTTCACAGAAATAAAATCATTTTATGCACTCTATTTCTGCTACCTATGACTCCCTGTCTCTCCTCTTCCCCTGCCACAGACAGTCTGTCTCCCTACCTACTCCTTTCTGTCTGACTCTCTCTTCTTCTATCTCTCTGAATCTACTTCTCTATCTCTGCCTGTCTCTTCACCCATCTTCCCCTTTGTCTCCCCCGTCTCCCTCTCCTCGTTTCTTTCTACCACTGTCTCTTTCCTTCTATCTCTCCTATCTCTCACTCTCTATTACTGTCTCTTTCCTTCTATCTCTCTTTCTACCACTGTCTCTTTCCTTCTATCTCTCCTATCGCTCTCTTTCTATCACTGTCTCTTTCCTTCTATCTCTCCTATCGCTCTCTTTCTACCACTGTCTCTTTCCTTCTATCTCTCCTATCTCTCACTCTCTATCACTGTCTCTTTCCTTCTATCTCTCTTTCTACCGCTGTCTCTTTCCTTCTATCTCTCCTATCGCTCTCTTTCTATCACTGTCTCTTTCCTTCTATCTCTCCTATCGCTCTCTTTCTATCACTGTCTCTTTCCTTCTATCTCTCCTATCTCTCTTTTTCTATCACTGTCTCTTTCCTTCTATCTCTCCTATCGCTCTCTTTCTATCACTGTCTCTTTCCTTCTATTTCTCCTATCTCTCTTTTTCTACCACTGTCTCTTTCCTTCTATCTCTCCTATCTCTCTTTTTCTATCACTGTCTCTTTCCTTCTATCTTTCTGTTTCTCTCCTTCTATGTCTCTCTCTTTCTACCAGTGGCGTGCGGTGCTATTTCTCGATGGGGAACAGGTCAGAAACAACACTAATAATAATAATAATAATAATAATAATAATAATAATAATAATAATAATAATAATCTGTTAATGCATATAGAGTGTTAGTTGGGAGTCCGGAGGCAAAAAGGCCTTTTGGGAGGCAGAGACGTAGAGGGAGGATAATATTAAAATGGATTTGAGGGAGGTGGGATATGATAGTGACTGGATTAATCTTGCACAGGATAGGGACCGATGACGGGCTTATGTGAGGGCGGCAATGAACCTGCGGGTTCCTTAAAAGCCATTTGTAAGTAAGTAATAATAATAATAATAATAATAATAATAATAATAATAATAATAATAATAATAATAATATTAATAATAATAATAATAATAATAATAATATGTATGATTTAGCAACATCACCAATTTCTTTTTTTTTTCTTACTTCATTTACAACTTAATCAAAAAAATATGTTAATGTAAAACATATTAATGATATTATATTAGTTATTATTATTATGCCTAAATATATAATACCGTTAACTAAAAATAAACAAACCTCAATTAAACCTGCAATTTACCGCTTCACGAGCACCCAGTTAACCATTTCACAGAAGTATAGTAACTACTTTGGAAATGTCTTGTATAAGATTTTGTTTTAGTTTTACAGGCAGCAGTCCCCTGTTCCATTGCCATTATTTCGTCAGATTTAACTCAGGCCGTGAATGCTTAAATCGTACGGATTTTTTTTAGAACTATTGTATAATTTCACACACAATATTATGTCACACGAAAAACTCTTCGAACTTAATTTTTTTCCGAATTATCACTATATAAATAAACTAGCTTGATGAAACAGTATATTCCACACTTATCAATACTTTGCGAGGGAAGAGGTAACTCTACAGCTTCCAGCGATACTCGGGTAAGTTCGTGTCCGCTCGAGCCTGCTTCGGAGAAAACTCCCACTCACATCATCACGCACAGCAGACGAGAAGGGCTCGAGTCATATTCACTTCACTGCAATAAGCCTGCTAACGATAGCTGTTTTCGCTTTTCGAAAACTGCAAGTAGGTCTATCCTTTAGAGTGAAGTATATCTCACAATCTCAGTTAAGGGGCAGGGAGGAAGGGAACAGCCTGTTCCCTCTGTTCCATGGAGGAATCGCCACTGCTTTCTACCACTGTCTCTTTTCTTCTATCTCTCTCTTTCCTTCTGTCTTTCTCTCTTCTCCTGTCTCTTTCTCTTCCAGTCTCTCTCTCTTTCTGTCTCAGTCTTTCTCCCCAGTCTCTGTCTCTGCCTGCCTATGTCTCTCCCAATCTTTTTCTTCATGTCTCCTTCTATCTGTCCCTCTCTTTTTCCATCTATCTGCATCTGCCTGTCTCTCTCTGCTTCTCTCTATCACTGTCTCGCCTCTTTTCCTTCCTACATCTCCCACCTTTCTCTCTCTTTAATAACACCATTTCCACTGTTCTAATGATGTGATGTGTCAAAGCTATGTAAAATCGATGATTTTAGAAGAAAATGTTGTTAAGCAAACTTTTAAATTCTGTAAAGTTGCCCTTATAGAAAATCAACTTTTATACATGATATACCAAAAGCATGACTAAGGCAAGTTAACCATAGCAGAAGTGGAAGTCAGACTTACTGCAGGCTGTCCACGCCCCCCACCAGCATGTGCAGGTGGTTCAGAGTGGTGATGGCGGCAGTCAGGTTGCGTTTGGCGCAGTCCAGCTGCTTTATGTCGCGAGTGATCTCCTTCACCATCTCCTCCGACTGCTCTGCCTTCGCCTTGATGTCCGCAATGTGCACGAACAGCTGACGGATTACCCGCTGTGCCTCTTCCAGCGCCGCACGACCGTCCTAACAGACAGGATCAGCGACATTATCAGGCTGCTCAACTTCTTTCATAGAAGAAATTTATTAGCCACATAACAGTAAATTTTCAAGGTGTCAAAAAAAAAAAAAAGAGTATACAGTTATAATATAACAGTAAAACAATGAATGAACGTTCGTGTTTAAATTAAGTGACAGCCAGCAATTATTTTAATCTAAAAATCAAACAACTGATATCTCCCTTCACTCCTGCCCAGAAACGAAATCCATATCCATGTCAAAGAATATCAGATTTATAATTTATACTCTCTGGTCCACGTGCTCTGTAGCAGACAAAAGCTAAGATCAATACTGCACATGCACTAGGGTTGACAGATGTCCCGATATGGCAGAACATTCCCGATTTTCTGAAAATTTTCCCGTGTCCCATTCATACATATCACGGTATTAAAGGTATTACCAGCGAATAGGGATTATAAAGAATGGACACTTCGCGTCGGTATCTTTGATGTAGCCGGACTGATTTCAATGACCTTCAAGCCAGCTTAAGCGTCAGATTCTGCTTTCTCCCTAGAGTTGGCGCTGACATCACACCAGCTAGCAGTCGACAAAGCGGAAATATAACACATAATTAATACATCTAGGTACATTATGTACTCAAATAAAATAAATTGGATCCATAGAATAATAAATCCTTCATTAACTGCAATGTCTAGACTCTAGAGTTCCTTTATAATGAGAGTTGAGACGTTGACCCCTACAACAATTAAAATATGTAATGATTTGATAGCGCTGAAAATGGAAAAACAAAACTCTTACGAGAAGTAAAACCATATACCTATATTATATTATATACAAATATTAAACGAATTCGATACTTAATTTTATAATGTATTATATTATTTTATAATATAATTTATTATATCTGAAATATAAAAAATTATTATTACAACTAGTTTGTCACTGAGAAATAAGGAAAAGCTGTTAACTTGAATTTATTTGAAGCAAAGCGTTACTGGATTATGCAATAAGGTAGGCGATGTTTGGATCCTGTGCCTTAATTCCATTCTCAATTATTATCTTAGCATATGCTCGATTACACTACCTCTAGCGCTTGAAAGTGGAACTAATTGCTGGCGCACAGAGAAACAAAACACAGGAAAATTCGCTCAGTGTCCATTCTTTATAATCCCTATTCGCTGGTATTACCAATTCCTAAGCAGAATTTGAAATTCGGGCGCGACGCGAAACAAATGCACCATGCACCATGTTCAGACTTGAGGGGTATGCATATTTAAGAAAATACTCTGCTATCAGTTTAACTTTGTATTTTGATAATTATATGTTACTCTGTTACTTAACAAAAACATGTGACACAGTATTGTGAATTATGTAAAATGTAATGATAAATATTCATTAAAATGTTGAAAAAAAATAATTCTTTAACTATCCTATAGGCCTACATACATAGGCTTCACTGTATTAATACATTATTATTAAACCACTTGTACTTATATAAAGTACAGTAAAATGTCCCTCCTTGATATTTTTAAAATCTGGCATGCACGGTTCATAGTTTGGCAGACTCCACAAAAAAAATTAAGTCCTTGGCCATGACCTGAAGAACGAAACAAAATCTGAAAAATTTATTTACATTAAAATTAAAAAACGATCACGAATTCTTCAAAATTGCTCGAATTTCGCCGAAAATACAACTTATCGCGATAATATCCATTTATAGCACTAATTTGCAGTAGTGGAACTGGCTTCAAAGAGTTGAAATTATGATAAATAAAGAAAACTGAAGAAAAGAGGAGGAAAAAGCACGCTTCTATCACATCCATCGCAACTGCGATGTTTTCATACCTATAATTTTATCATAACACAATCCTATAAATGGAAAAATAAAAATAAATTGTGATAATGATGGTTTCTTTGTTGAACTAGGCTACCTCATAACAATACAAGTATTTGTGTAAAATAATTAATCCCTTTACTTACTTATTCAGTTATTTATTTCTTTTGAAGAAATGGAAACGTCCACTTTTCGCACCGGTGTCTTTAGTGAGGACAACAATATGGAGGACGAAGAGAAGTAGGAGGAGTAACAGACGACAAACAAATAAGCAGTATAAACTGGAAGTAACTTGCCACCTATGCAGTCTTGTCACAGTCTAATATATATAGTCACGAAGCTCAATACGTAGTAAATATGCATCCATACATAGTTGCTAACCACTAGGATCGCTAATATCGGCTCATTACAGACAATGCGAAATAGTACCGGCACAGTCTATTGTTCCTAGCACCCTCACAACTCAAGCTTCGTGACTGTATATACTAGGCTGTGGTCTTGTGTTGATGCTCAACTTTACCTGGCCAACATTTGTCTGCCCTCGAACGACAGTTCTAATTTCGTCATCGATGGTTCGTATCTTGCATTCCATGTTGTTGACCACATCGTCGATATTCGACAGTGACTGTTCAGTTGGGAACAGAGAATTTATGTAGTCCACAGCATTGAAGTCTGGCTGGTCGAGGGGATCATTGCTTGGGAGAACCTGCAACCATATACATAAATTAACAATACTAGTCTCCTAACAAGGAACGGCTATAGTGACTACCGTGGATCACTATATAACCAAAGAAAGATGAATTTGAAATGCATAACTTTAAAAAACTTTAATTTTGAAATAAATTATTAATACAGAGGACACAGAATTAAATTTAAATTTCAACATAGGGCGTACTACATGCATTTCGTTCTATATGTTTTAAGCTTTAATTATACTTTCACGCATTCATACCGCCTAAAAGTGAGGTTATACCGATCAAATGTACAGGTTAAAATTCAAATTGTATGAAAATCCAATGCAGTATGACCATTTCTTAATAAATAAATTCCATTGGTTGCGTATTCTGAAACTGATTAATATAATATTCTTCATTTTGTATAACCACGTAAATAAACATAATTCACTTGACACATGAAAACAAGTACAGCCGCCCAACAAACATCCATACGCAAATTTATAATATACCTCACCTGTTCAATAGCATTCTGTACTTCTGGAGGGAAACTTATAAATACGTCCGCTGTTTCTTCGTCCAGAAACTCGTCGTCGTCCATTGTTATTTTATTTCAATGCTAATTTCATTTTATAATACACTGCAATTCGTTGACATTCCTTGCAGCTTCTGCAACCAACCACATTACGTGTCCACTTTGTTCTCTTATTCCCGTATAGATGGCACTGATGGCTAAACACATAGTGACATCTATGTTAAAACTTGTCACAGTGTCGCCAATAGAAACGATATTACCCTAAATTTAGATTACATAGAAATCTGAAGGGAAGGTATGAATATTATTAAAAAGTTCGGAGTACAGAAAAGAAAGGGAGATTAGAGGTTAAATTCTCATATTAAAAAAATTAAACCAGTAGAAAAAGATGATTTGGCAGACTCTTGAAACAAGTAACAAACAAAATCTACTTGATCTCTAACTACTATGAAGAGTCTGTGCACTAAAACAATGTATTTACCTGAAAAGAGGAAAATAAATCTGACAATCTTGCATAAGCTCGTTCCGGCAGAGAAATATGATACTGCTAATCTATGCAATGCTCTTTAAGTACAGCCGATTCAAGACAAACTAGATTAAATCATTGTTAGTAATTAGTTTAGACTCAGTTATAGCGTAATGGTTGGACCACAGCATTCTTTCTCCACATTGTTAAAATATTCATTCTGTGACTGACAAAGTGTGCATGCGCAGAATATACATGTTAGACAATTAGAATTACTTTAACAGAGGGATCTGACTATTTTCTTAGTCCTAATAAAATTAATCAGTACAGAATACTGTACAGTTACCGGTATTTCAGAATAGTTCTGTATGTCAAAATTCCTAAATTTACTGATGGTAATAAATGTTCGTCATTAAATATTTCTGCTACTTATACAGTAAGTTACTTGTTCAATAGGAACAATTTTATTTATACCTGTTCCTAAATAACAAAAAAAAATTGATCACAATGCTATCTGACATTTGGACATTTAACTAGAGAAATTATTTTTGTTAAACATTTAATTTCCTATGGTAGAGTGAGGTGTAAAGATTTTGTAGCACGATTTTACAAATAAATGCAGTAAAAATTACTTGTTTGTACCACTGTTTTGGAAAATATGAATATCTTAAAGCCAGGATTTATAACTTTTCAGGAAAAACTAACATTTATTATTCGTTAGAAGGTTTTTTCAAAATAGAATGTATAAAAATTTGATGAAGAATAAGGGCTAATATCTGCTAAGATAGGGAAGACAACTTATTTTGATGTCACACAAAGATAATGCAAGTTTCAAATGTTTAAAAAATCTTTCTACATTTATATGATTAATAGGTAGGCCTACTATCTTCACCAATTTCAAATGCATCAACTGAGAGAGTTGAAGTACACAATATAATTAAAAGTTAAATCAGAAATATATTACCTATAACTATGGTCCGACCCAGGAATCTGTGGAGTAGCTTCAAGCATATGCAGGCGGAGTCTATCTGTGCCAGAGTGTATTGCGGGCAGCATCAGTTTGAGTCCGCTAAGGGGTAAGATGCTCGTGTCCACACCTGTAGAATAACGGGCAGTGCATCTGGCCACGAAACCAGGTGGCCCAGGTTCGAATCCCGGTCGGGACAAGTTACCTGGTTGAGGTTTTTTCCAGGGTTTTCCCTCAATCCAATATGAGCAAATGCTGGGTAACTATCAGTGCTGGACCCCGGACTCATTTCACCGGCATTATCACCTTCATATCATTCAGACGCTGAAGAAGCTAAGATGTTGATACAGCGTCGTCAAATAACCCAATAAAATAAAAAATAAAAAAGATGCTCGTGGTAGAAGGTAGAGTAGAGTTCAGATAGAAATTACCTCTTCCTGCAAGTGATTGCTTTCTTCGTTCAAGCAATGCCTCCCCCCAAAACAGTCATTGGCCCTAGCCCTCCCACATATCACTTGCGCACAAGTCTTGTTTCGTCTTTCTACTTTACAGATCCCTGGGACGGACCAAGACACAGTACAAGGAATAGACTGATGTTCAGGTATAATTTAAAGATTGATACTACTAATTGAAAAAATGTTCATTTCATTTCAATTAGAGACATGTTTGAAAAACTGAATATCACAATCTAGATCACAACATTGATGTTGTCAGTAGGTAGGCCCACACATGTTCTATTTTATGAAATGTAAGCTTTCTGTGCTGGTATGTATAAGTTAAAAATTGTCATTATTTTTACCCACATTATGACTGAATTCTGTTATGCTGGTAATTTAATAAGTCCTAAGATTGCTCAGTATTAAATTTTGTAATTGTCATAACTGTTATTTAAGACACCTAGCACTTCATACCACAGCATAATCTGAATAAATAACTTAATATAAATATAAATTACAGAGAGACAGTGTACCGGTAGCTATTACATTTGTCCAGTCTGTTTCATTTAAAAGGAAAATACAAATAACTATGTTGTTTTCATGACATTGATATAATTAAAACAAGAAAATTTTTACCTACAACTATACAAAAGTACAATAGAATAATGAAATGCCGTTTCATTACAAACATTTCAGCAAATGAAGTTTTGGGGGTACTATCACTCCACGTGTTGGCAACACTGAGAAATTAGCAGACGTCTGTTTTGGGGTTATTTATCTGATGTTTTGTTTGTGCATGTGAATAAATGTGAAAATGTCTCTTAAAAGGGACCTGATATTACTTCTAAAGCCATATTATTTTGTAAATATTATTTTAAGTTTGTCATACCTTGCAGCAAAAAAACTGCCAATTTTTTGTAATGTAATATTCCCATCTTCAGCACCACAATGTGAACTGGACACAGTAAGTTAGGTTATCTTTAAAGCAATTAGAATATTGAGTCTTCTTTTCATTACGAAATTAAAAAAAAATACAGTGCCCTTCTCCTGTTCCGAAAGTTTAATCAATATTTTTATTTCTTTTCAGAGGGAATCAGAAATTTTATTTTTCCTTCTAATTGTTGTCATGATCAGAACGAAAAAAGCAGGAAGTGTCACAATGATAAATTACTTAACTTCAAGCTTCATGTACAATAAAGTTGCAAACCTCATTCTTTGGTTTTATGCTGATGTACGTTTGGGAATCGGCTATGCTATTCTTTTTGTATGTAAGTAGGTCAACCTTCAATTGTGTGTTTATGGTTAATTTTAGTTCCTGAATTGCATACTTATTTCATCATCTGCATTTTCTTTACAGTACTAGGGATGTTACTTCCTGAACCAACATACTCAGGGCCAGAGAATGTCGTATACTTCAGAACTGCTGCAGGGCTAGAAGAAGAATTGCAGAGGGATCGAAAAGTTACCTGGCTAGTTGTATTCTACACCGTTTGGAATCCTGCCTGTACTAATTTTGCCCCCACATTTGCACAACTGTCAACACAGTAAGATTTTATGACATAGTCCTAATCGTTTTTCCCAAAATTCAAGAAATTGAATAAAGACCTACTCTAAGACCCAATCTCACCAGCCACCAGCTTGGGAATTCCATTTTCATTGTGCCATAGCTCCATTGTCAATGTATCAAACGTTCCAAGGAAACAGAAGGTAGATTACGGTAAGGTTCTGTGATCGAAGTTGAATCCACGAACTTCGGTATCAATAAAAAGTGTAGTGACCACAAGATTATCAAGGATGATGGTGACTTAAAAAATTTAAATATGAAGGGGTAAGAATGATATACTAGTTCTAAGCTACAGAGACAAAATTTTACAGGAGAGCATGTTAAAGGTTTAGTGTCTAATCACAGTGTACTATATACAGTCACGGAGCTTGAGTTTTGAGGGTGCTAGAAACAATAGACTGTGCCAGTACTATTTTGCATTGCCTGTAATGAGGCGATATTAGCGATTTTAGTGGTGAGCAACTATCTAATGTTTGCATATTTACTATGTATTGAACTTCGTGACTGTATATACTAGACTGTGGTCTAATGCTATTGGGTATGGTATCATAATTTCTTTGGCGTGTACTTAAATCAATTGTTGAGTAATTTTTATAATATTTTAATAGTGGTTTCCCCATATGTGTAAGAAATGAACTTGCGCACAAAAAAAAAAAAAAAAAAAAAAAAAAACATTTTTGTTAAAAGCACAGTCTACTATATACAGTCACGAAGCTTGAGTTTTGAGGGTGCTAGAAACAATAGACTGTGACGGTACTATTTTGCATTGCCTGTAATGAGGCGATATTAGCGATCCTAGTGGTGAGCAACTATCTAACGTTTGCATATTTACTACGTATTGAGCTTCACAACTGTATATACTAGACTGTGTTAAAAGTGTGGCTTTGGACTGTTTCATTCTCACCTTTCATATGTAACTTATTTATAGTATTATTTTCACTCCCTCTCTTTCAAGACTAAAAAATAATTCATTTCATTATTAAATCGTGAAGTACTTCCCTCTCTTCCATTGTACATTACCTAATCACTTTACGAAATAAATTAATATTGTACATTTCCGTTTACTATATAATGTTAAAAACATATTATTAACTAATCTATTTTAATTTAATTAAATGACGATCGTCTAAAAAATAGTACGCTATACACATGGTAAGTGCATTACACAATCTTGGAGAAAAAATTGTCCTCAATTCTGTAAACACATTTACCACGCTTGTGTCGCAAAATATATATTTTTTCTCTCTCTTATATGGAGGAGGGACCCGAAAACTTGCACTGCAGCCTGAGACTTATTGTGATTACCACTCCTATTCTGTGAATGATTGGGTAGCCAAATGGCCGTGCTCTTGTACAAGTACAGCATGCTGTACTGTGAACTGAACCCGGACTATGATGACGATATGTGAATTAATGATGGCGAAATGAGCCTGAGGTCCAACACTGAAAGTTACCCAGCAATTTTGCTTCAATTGGTTGAGGGAAAACCCCGGAAAAAACCCTAGGCCTGCTGGTTTCACAGTTAGATGCCTGTTAGTCCACAGTAGTGAACTGTATCGCAATATATCGCAATATATTTTCAATATATTTGTGAAGAAAGGTGGTACAACCGACTGAGCACCATGGCCTGTAGTCTATTGTGCTAATTTCAATATACTTGTTGTTTAGTGAACTGTCCGAAGACAGGTTAGAACTTTATTTGTCACTGTAAGGCATCACTCATGAGGAAACTAACCCAGGACATAGGGTGGCCAGTTCTTTTTCCTCTCCATTGCATACATCACTGAATATACTATTAGACTAGACGGCATTTCGGAAGGCAGTTAGCTTCTATATGTGCCGTAGCATTTCTGGTATGTGACGTCACACAAGCTTGTACAGTAGAACCAATCAGAATCAGTCTATAACAAGCACTTCCCGAGTTCGTTTGTTCACGTGCGAGTGTTTCAATACATTGAATAAGTAAAACTAACATTTACTATGTATATGTAAGGTAAATAAATGGAAGAAGAGACTGTAAAAACACAAGTATTACACAAGCAGGCGCGGAAAATAGTGTTTAAGGTGTATCATTATTTTAAAAACGTTAACGAGCAGAATGCTGCCGGCCATCTTGATGCTGGCTGCAACGTTGCCAACGCGCAAGAAACGACTGCAGAAGCATGTGGTGTGGGATTGAGAACCGTGCAAAGAATATTCTTAGTGAAGGAAAGAGGGTTTGTTTGGTGTCATGCTTACAGTAATCAACGGCTAAGGTCATTATTGTCTTTTGATCATTTAAATTCTCTCCTGCGCTATTTGTATTGCACGTGCTCGTGAAGTACGATGTGGCAATGTTGTACGCTGCCTTGCTCTCTCTATCTGTCTCTCTCGACGCAAACGCTAGCAGACAACCGCCTTCCGAATTGCCGTCGACTCTAGATGAATATTTTGAACTCTGAAAAGTGTAGAATATGCATGTATTTTTTTAAGGTACACACTAGAAAACCTCAAATTTGGCAAAATCGATGTGGGCCGCTATCCAGATGCCGCCCAGAAGTACAATGTGAGTGATTCATCCATGAGTCGCCAACTGCCATCATTGATCCTCTTCAAAGAGGGAAAGGAAGTCACGAGGCGACCTACTGCAGACCACAAGGGGAAGCTCATCAAGTTCTTCTTCTCAGAGGTAAGTACGGTCAACTCAGATGTGCTTGCATCATCTTCATCTTCACTGCGATTCATGCTAGAAGGCCTAAAGTAATTCTTAAAATATGAGTAACATGCGTTGACTTTCCATACCAGATAACAGTGTTAGAAATTCTGAGGATCTAGTGGACAGAAGCTATGTTGGGACAGTTTTTATAGCTATAATCTTTTCGCTGTAAGAAAAATCCTAATATAAACAATAGCACGTGACTGAAGTGAGGCTTCATTGGCCGCTGTTTGGCACCATAGATTCTCAGTACATGTTCCCGCCTACTGTTGTACATTCTGTTTCATGTTAAACATTTCCTGTTACTCGTCAAGTAGGCCTAACCTCATTACTATGCATTCGTTTGCTTAGGAAACATTTTACACTTTATAATTACTGTAATTAAAACTTACTTTAACTTATTATATACATTTAAGACTGTTTTTCTCCGCTTTTTGAGAGGTTTTCCACTCTTATGTTTAATAACCACACACACCGAGGATGCAGAAGCCATACTTCAGTACCACGTGCTTACGTGAACAACTACGAGCTCAAGTGACGCCAGCTTGTTACAAGAACAGACTATCTCGGTATTGCTTTTGATATTCTTCCGCGTTCATAGTACATAACAAAATATAAAAGTAGTTTTTCTTTTACATATTAATGAAGTTATATGTTTCATCGTATTTAACAACTAGAATTCAATTTTTTATATTTAAATAATATAACGTTATGGTTTCCAAGTGCGGAACTATATTTTCCTGCGTCATGTGAGTGTTTCGGCTGGGAGCCAATCACGGGTATGACAGCAACGTGCTTATGTTTACATTAGGATTTTTCTTACAGCGAAAACAGTATACATTCCCTCTCTTGTCATCATTCTACCAGATGACTTTGCTGATTTAACACTACAGCATGTCCTCTGGCACATATTAGGCACTTCATATCTAACTATTGGATTAGGGGAGATATTGTTATTGTATTTATAAACATTCCATGGTATTCATACATTGCTTCACAGCTAGAATATGGAACAAGTCAAAAAAACTTAATACTACTATAAAGTCTTAATTTATAGTCACAGTCTAGATGAAATATATACGGACGAGATTTACAATATAGTCTACTAGTACAACACAAAGTTTTAGTGTCAATTTCATGAAGCGTTATTGAATGTCATGAATTCACCTACAGAATAGAAGGCGTGAGAAATTAGGTACTTCTTTAATTTGGCCCTAAGTAATCTTATGTCTTGAGTTTAATTTTTTATATCGATAGGGAGGCTATTAAAAATTTTTACTGCCATATAATGCACTCCTTTTTGATAGCACGATAGACTTGCCGATGGGGTATGAAAGTCATTTTTTGACGTGTATTTATGCTATGAACTGTTGAATTAGTTACAAAGTTTTCACGATTACATACGAGGAAGATTATTAATGAAAAGATATACTGACAAGCCATAGGCATTATTTGTAGTTTTGTGATGGGTGAAATTTATATTTTCTACATTTTTTAAGCTATGTCCTTTATTTTTTGTACACATACACAGTGTGATAGGTAATGATGTGGTGAAGTTTCATTTCTGTGAGTGAATTAGTTTCTGAGATCTTAACAAAAATATTCTGAAAAATTTGCATATTTCAAAATGAAATGTGTCACTCAATTTTTCAGTAAAACCAAAGCAGCTATTCTATCAATAATCTCTAAACACACACCTTCATCTCAAACAGCAGAAATAACTAAAATGCTCTCTCAATTAATATCACTCAATAAAAGAATTGTATTCCAATGGATACCATCCCATTGTGGAATCCTGGGAAACGAGAATGAGGATGCTTTAGCAAAGAAGGGCAGCACTGCTACTTACAGACCTGTTACTAAATCTACGTATTACTCTGTGAAAAGATTTATTAAATCTACATACTCAGACTTCAACAAACAAAATTTAATAACACAATCCCAAGGGAAAAAATGGAACTCTCTGCATCAAAATCCACAGTTAATTCCCGATTTACCACGAAAATCGTCTGTAGCTGCATTTAGATTGGCAACAGGCCATGATTGTTTGGCCAAACACTTGCATAAAATTGGAATATATCAGTCCCCTAACTGCCCATTGTGCAACTCAAACCAAGAGATGGATTCGGAACATCTCAAAATCTGTGGTTCAGTGGCTGGTCATGATAATATTTTTGAAAAATATTGGAGTGCAAGAGGTCAAATGACTTCATTGTCAAATGCCTGGCATTAGAAAACAACAACATTTTTCAGTAAAATGTCTGAATTTTTTTTTTTCAAGACCAGTGGCACATTTAGAAAAACATCACGCATTAGTTTTTCTACATTTTTATTACAAGAGGGGTCAACTGCATACCTAAAAATAAATTTTTATTTCGGAAAGTATTCAGTTAATCATAAAACCATGCACTATTTTGTTAACCACAGTATATAGAATATGTAGGAAAAATTTCATGTTCCTAGCATCAAAATTGTAATAGCCTTTACACTTCGAACCTGACAAAACGTGCTGAAAAAAAAATGCGACAAAACAGCTTTTAAAATTTCCATGTAATTAAAGTCCAATGGTGCAGCCATTTATATATTGCGTAATTTTTATGCTTTCGAGCGCCACAGAGCATTGGGACTTGTTCAACATATGAGCCGTTCAGAGCAAAAGTGGTGTAAGTCAAAATTGGGTACTGAGGTTTAAAGTAAAAATTCTGTAAAATACAGTGCAAAGTAGCAATTAATATGGCTTTCTTGCTATCCACTGACTACTAATAGTTTAAATAAATTGAATATTAATTGCTACTTTGCACTGTATTTTACAGAATGTTTACTTTGACCCTCATTACCCATATTTGACTTACACCACTTCTGCTCTGAACAGCTCGTATAAGTAAGAGATTGCTGATTCATTTTTCACAAGAAAACGAAAATTACCAAAATTTCACCCGGTGCCTCCCTTAAGGGGACTTATACAGTAAAAATCGTGAAAAATTTTGATTTTTTTTTTCTTATTTCCTGAATCCTGTTCACAGCAGGTGCTTTTTAGTGCACGCTGTAAGCACAAGTATATCCAACTTTAGACTTATTTTTCCAATAATTGCATTTTTCGGTACAAAACACCTGATATTTAAGAACTGTCTGTCTGATTTCATTCAAATTTTGTACGCTTGTCCTTTGTAATAATCTCTAGAGGTGTGACCACAATGGTTAAATTTTAATCACAAATGAGCAATTTTGTAGTAAAAATACATTGAAAAAAAGGAAGAAAATTTTTTAATGTTAATTTAAAAATCTATAAATTTAATATGAAGTCAGCTGTGATGCTCATTGATGACCAATCTTCAGGTTACGATCTCAAATTTAAGGGGGGAAAAAAAAGGTATATGGCTATCATTTTCTCAGTTTAGGTTAAATCATGTTTTTTGCAAGATGCAATTTTTTTCTTGAAAAAATTCAAACTTTCAAACATACTCATGGTTACTAGATGTATTACATATCAAACTGAAGCTAAAATAATGTAGAATAAGTGTGCAAAATTTGAAGAAAATACATGAAGTGGTAGTGAAGTTATTTAATATTTTGTAAAAAATACAACTGCTACTGTATGAAACCCCTTAAGAATGAAGTAAAAAAATAAAAAGTCTATATGCATTAACCTTGCAATTCCCAACCGATGTCTTACAGTGACTGGGTCGCCAACTACAGATTCTGGTGTCAGTAAAAGTGTGCCCTTTTGCCCTTCGTTGCAGGACAACGTGAAGGCGTCATTCGACCTCAACAACCTGTACAATGAATGCAAGGCCAATCCACTGAAAAAGAAAAAGAAAGAAATAGCTGCTGCCAAAACAGAAGAAAACACACACATCAAGTCCGAATAGTCCACATCACAGCATTTCATTAGTTTTATCTAGGAACGCTCTAGCAGCAGCTTTCCTGCCGTCGTGTGAGTGAAGCGATTCTGGTGTTCGTAAGACAGGAATATCTGTGCTTGTCATGCATGTGCCACTCCTTGTTACACCCTCCAGTCATTTTAATCAGTTGTGTTTCCTTGTGTAATTATGTGTTGTGAAGCTTTTACTTATAAATTAGAAAGACTTTAGCGTAGTTGTAAGAATACAACATCCAAAGACAGGGAAGACTTAGCAGTGGCTGAGTTGTCACCAGTTTGCCAACCCAGCGTATTATTTTTAATTAAATTATACCTCATTGTATTATTTTAAATGTAGAGATACATTGTTGTAAGAGAAAAGGTAAAATTAAAATGAAGCATGGCTTCAATAGATATCATTACATACAGAACCTCAAACAACCTAACCTAACCTAACCTAACCTTTACCAGACATCTTATAAAAACATCGGACACAAACTATGGTCTAATTTCAATAATCTTCAACTACCAACATTTCTACTAACCACTGTTTTTGCTGGATCATATACCTGTTCATTCTCCTGCATAACTAAAGCCATTTATACACGATCATTTTTTTTTTCTTCTTTACAAGGAAACTTGCCAAACACTGTCAAAGATTGATCAACATTGAAAAGAATTTGTCAAACACATTTCCATATTGCTAAAGACTTGACAAGATTTTAAAATGTGCTTAAAGTTCATTGTAATCTATGTAGGCCTACAATATTACAATACTGTAAATTCTTTGAAGAATTACTAGGCTGTACAAAATGATATTTGTATTACTTAACCATATGTTATCCTAAAATGAAAAATATTATGATTGCATATTGTTTTAAAACAAAATATTTACAACTAATACTGCATAGGTTATAGGTTAGAATCTTCTTCATTCAGAAAGTACATGTATTAGTATCTATTCGAAATATATGCCTTACAATTTCCTCATACACATTTTTCTTCATTTTATTGTGGTACTATTCCACAGAACCCATATTGGTTATGAATGCATTTTCTTATAGGTTATAATTTGGAGACCCTAATTTTTTTTTTTTTTTTTTTATTCAATGCAGTGGCACTTGACTAGAGTCATTGGCCGTACAATGGCGATAGAAACTAAAAGGAAAGAAAACGAAATAAAGTGAACAATGTGTAAATGAAACTGTGAAGGAGAGGATGTCAGCACTTCTGCATTCTTTCTCTGGCCTCCCAGTACCTATCCACAAAGCTGACAGATGAAAGTGCTGGACAAGTCTTGATGTGGTTTGAGTCCATGATTTCGGAACATCCACAGAGCATGCAGTGGGGCTGGATAATACACCCAGGCAGTGGAGGTGATTAGCCAGACAGTCATGACCGACTGCGGAGCGGAACGCAGCAACAGCTTCTCTTCTGGGCCATTCGGGGAGAGTGGAGTTGAGTGCGTCCTTCCAGTGTTTATCTTTAATTTGGTCCTCCAAACTCTTATGGAAACATTGTCTCACTCGACTGCTTATATTTGTAGATGCTCTATGGAATGGCAGCATGTTAGAATATGAAAGGGGGATAGTTGTTCCTTTCTTTGCCAGAAAGTCTGCTGCTTCATTCCCGGCAATGCCGCAGTGAGAAGGTATCCATTGCAGATGTACAATTTTATTTAGTTTCTTGATGTCTTCTCTGCGTTGTTGAATGTCATCATTAGCTGGTTGTAGTAAGTAGTTTCCAATCGCAGATATCGCTGCTTTTGAGTCACTGAGGAGGACAATGTTTGGAAATGGGAAGGACCTGTACAACAGTTGTTTCACAGCAGTACATATGGCTCTTACTTCTCCATCAAAAGGTGTATGGTTGTTGCCTAGAGTGAGATAGGTAGAGAACAGTTGGCAATGAATTCCGGCTCCAGTGGGCCCGTTTTTTTCTGTTTGGGAGCCGTCAGTGTACACATGCAGCCATTTGTCTTGTGGGTAGCGGATTTGTAATGTTTCTAAGGCAGAAAGTCGGAGTACTTCACTACATTCGTCCTGTTTATTTTCTATTGCAATAAGATCTAGTGCATAGTCAATATGATGTAATGCAAGTGGGTTGGTTGGTAGTATCAATTGCTGGGGTTTCCAGGATAGATCCAGATTATGCCTTGCAGTGATTACTTTTTGCAGGAAACCCTCTTGGGTTTTTAATCTGCGGTTGGTGTGTGAGGAGCAAGGGGAGTATTCAATATCAGACAAACCAGTGAGTTTTTCATGAAGTCTTAACGCTGATTGTCTTATTTCTGATATGATGTCCATGTTATTGGTATGGAGCAATAGTGAGTTTATTGGTGTTGATTTGACAGCACCAGTAATCAGTCTATTGGCTTGATTTTGGACACAGTCTAGCTTACTGATTGTCTGATCAGATGCAGTTATAAGGGCACCATAGCAATATATCATGATTGGTTTCACATATGTCTTATAAGTACAGTTTAGCGTAGATGTAGCACATCCCCATTTGGTTCCAGCAAGCCGCTTTAGTAAGGATAATCTACCACGGGTTCTTGAAGCTATTTCGGAGCAATGATCTTTCCATGTGAGCTTATTATCAAGAGACCCTGATTTGTGGTGACAAATAATCATCTTTAGTAGTATTATAAAATGGTGGGTATTTCGTGATGTAAAACTAGAGCTGTTACTCTAATCAAAATTATTACGACATAAAAGCAGGTATGAGATGCTATGTAAATACAGGATCTGGCATTTGGTTCTGACGAATTTCAGCACACTGTTCTAAAGTAAATAATAATCATCATCATCATCATCATTCCACGTTTTAGACCTAGTAGTCTGTTACAGTCTCTAGCCATCGTTTTTTGCAAAATAATTATTTACCTTACAAGCACATTCTGTAAGAAAAGAACAGAATTCTAAACACGAACCATGTATGAAGGTGTAACCAGAAACAGAAAGATCTGATACTTGTATATTGACTTGTGAGAAAATAAATGGTTGAAAACCGTAATACTAGTGACAGACTACAGTCACTAATCGCAATCGTGGTTGTAGTGTGTTACCATCCCAATTGTGATCAGGAGTTTAATCTTGTTTCCAGAACTAGATAATCGCACTGAGACACGGCCCAGTGGACGAAAGTACATTTTAGTAATCTTTGGTTTCGAATAACTTTGATTTATATTATTTAGGAAGTCGTGATAGCTTCTGCTGTGTAATTTTGTTACCCTTCCATTGTATTATATGAAAGAGAACGAAAATAAATGGCTAGAAAATGGCATTTGGCTACTATTAGACGTATTGGAGAAATTTAATGAAGATGTGCGAAAAATAAAAATATTAACAAATACCAAACGAATTATTCATATATAGAGGGAAATAGAAGGCTGCTGAAAGTAAATAATGGATTACAAACTAGAATTGATTTCTTTTTCAGATTTTTAATTTCAGTGTCCATTGCGACAATATTGTTGAGGTTAGGGTTGATTTTAAAAATATGTTTTACTACAAAATAATATAAATCTTAGGCCTAATAATATAAATTATATTGGCTATAAAATCTCCTTCCAAAATAACATAAATAGTAATGGTATAAATTGTATCAGTTTAGATTATAAAACGTGTAAAAATTAAAAAAAAAAAAAAAACGAATTCCCATATCAATCTGCAAGAAACGACATTAAAAAAAAAAAAAAAAGAAAAAAGAAAAACAATGAATAAACATCAAACGAAAGTGTGAAATTCAGATGTTGTCCAGAAGGGAAACAAACATAAAAATACGTACATAGAGAAAATTGTTTTCTCTATGGTAATTCAGCTGCTGACCATATGGGACCAAGTGTGACCTAGTGTGTCTACACATTTTCGGTAATCACTATTAGTGACTGTAGTCTGTCACTATAGTAGGGAGCAAAGATATTGGCGGGTCGTACGTAGCACATTTTTGCACGTACCATCCCCTCTCTTCTGACCTGTCCATTGGGATGACTGACTGGCAGTGTGTCGATGCGTTCGGGTGTAGCTGCTTGCAAGCCAATCGTTGGGTATTGAGAGAGTAGTCATCGTAGCTGTTGTCTGTACATATTCAAACAGTAATTTTCAATACTAACAGTGGAATTGCTTCTGTGCCTAGTTGAGCGAGATGTCCAGAAAGGAAAGGAATTATTTATAGTGTTTACAAATACTTAAAAAAACTTTAATTAATACAACAAATTAAAATTTTCGTAATAGGATTGAAATTCTGGTTATTAAGAGAATGAGGAAAACAGGAATTAGGGCACTATAAGTTTAAGTGAAATATTTTAAGATCTGATAGTATATTGGCAATATACTCATTGCAGTGAAGTAAAAACCATTATATTATTATTATTATTATTATTATTATTAAATTTGCACTGATGGATTTAATTTCATATAGTATTACTAGCCATTGTTAAGTCAATTATATCATATAAGATAAAACCTGGGTACCGTCACAATACTATTTACAAATTATTTACATCGTCAACATTAGTGATTTTACTCACAGGACTGGCTTCATCTTTTCTTGCAACCCTTGTCTTGTTCAAAAGGTCTCTGGTCACTGCTGTCAGTTGGTCACCTGTTGTGATTCTTCCTGCCGGAAGGTCCCTGTTGACTTTCTTTGTCGCAATCCCAGGACCGCTGCCATCATTTTTGGCCTCATTTCTGAACAGCTGGAGCCATTCATCACGACTTCTACTCTTTGTGAAGCGGATGACAATAGGACGCGTCTTCCCTGGCCTGGATGGTATGCGATGTGCTACGCTTACATAATGTTGCACCAATTCACTACCGCCTATGACTTCCGATATTTGGTCAAAGACTTCATGAGTTGATTGTTCATCATCTCCGGAACTCCAAATAGCATTATATTGTCTCTGCGTGTGTACTGCTGCAGATCACTCACTTCCTGTTTGAGATGGTCATTTTCTTGCACTAGCCTCTTCATCTCCTCCTGCGTGGAGTTGAGTTCATGTCTTGTGTGCGCCAATTCCTCTCTAAGACTGTCGAACTTGGAAGATATGAATTCAACTGATTTTCTTAGTTCATTCACCTCAAAATACGAATGCTATTCGATATCAGTATAATAGTTATAAAATCATGTCGCATATTGTATACCAGTAGTTTGTATGAAGTGTTCACAAGTGCTGTTGTTTAATGAAATAATTATAACGCTGCGCACAGAAATTACACTAAATACTGACACACAGACAGTGTTTATATATAAACACTATTTCGATGTTACAGACTTTAGGTTACGTAGCGAGGAGTGAAAGATGTTTCGGAAGCGACCCTTCGAAGAACGTTTACAGCTAAAGTAGGGGTGGAACGTGGGTTGGGTTAGTATGAAGGGGTATACCTCCATCCGCCAATATTCCTGCTCCCTACTATAGTATAAGTCTGATGCCACTAAAAACGTTACTTTAAAAATATAGCCCTTATTTCAATACAGAAAGCTAATACAGTTAATTCACTTCCCCTGCAAAATATTTGGACTATCCACCTTATTTTCTATTAATTGCCTTATGCTCTTTATGTTATTGCTGGCACGGCATGTTGGCTCAATTCAGCCACTGCTTCAGAGGGAACAGTTTCTTCAATATTATCTTCAACATATCTGAACAACTGTGTTTTATTTAAAACAGTTCACATCCTAATCTCAACAATGTCATTGTCTCATTCAGTCATTACATTCATATATTTTACAGATATTAAATACTTATTTACATAATAAGAGGAATTGATAACAAACCATACAGCAAATAAGTATAAAAATACGCTAAAATCCAAGAAAAATGCATTTTAGCATTTCTTTTCAAGCTGCAAGAAATTATTTACAAAATCACAATGTCAGATAGCAGCTTTCATAGAAACTGCTTACCTGTATAAATAAATTCGCAAAAGTAACTTCCTTCCAGAGAAAAATCAGCCTCTTGTCCATCCCCATCTCCACCCATAAAAAAGTTGAGCATATGCCAGACATTCCCAAGACTTTTTGTCCTATGTACCTCTTAGGCCCAGTTTCTTCAACCTTTGTTAAATTATAACAGTATGTTATTCCATTTTAACTGTAAACTTAACAGTTGAAGCATTTCTTTTTTTTTAGTAGGTTATTTTACGACGCTTTATCAACAGCTTTGGTTATTTAGCGCCTGAATGAAATGAAGGTGATAATGCCGGTGAAATGAGTCCAGGGTCCAGCACCGAAAGTTACCCAGCATTTGCTCGTATTGGGTTGAGGGAAAACCCCGGAAAAAACCTCAACCAGGCAACTTGCCCCGACCGGGAATCAAACCCGGGCCACCTGGTTTTGTGGCCAGACATGCTAACTGTTACTCCACAGGTGTGGACTAGGCATTTCTTCAACTACTGTTAGTAGTAACAGGCTGTTAAAACCTATGTTAATTTAACTGCCCAATTTCATGCAGTTAAATCATTTAACTCTCTGTTAGCATAGAAGTATCCAATATGGCTGGTGCGTTAGATGCTGAACTTATATATCTGCATTATTTAGAAAATGACATCCATGAATACATAAACAGAGGGGATGATTTCTGTGATTTGACAGACCAGAAGTTCATACAAAAGTATAGGCTATTTTCTGCCAAGCCTCACTTTTCACTTTCAACTTAGATCCGTTTGTTAGTTTATTCTCATTAATTGGTTTATACTGCGAAATAATTTCCAGCAGAAGATTTCTTTCGAACGAAGAGAAATTAGTCCCACGATTTCTTTTTGTTCCAGTGTTTTCCATTTCATAACAGCAATACCAATACGCCGCTCCACGCTATTGTGATTACAGACGAGAAAAGAAGCAGAAATCAAACCTGAGGGAATAGAAAGACTTCTATCCTCTCTGAATCAAACAACGGAAACAAGCGAGAATCGCAATTGTCAGAGTTCAGAAAACAGAAGTGAGCCTATACTTGGTTATAGGTTATGGTTAAACTCTAGAATCTCTGGTCCTAACAGAGAGTTAACAAACAGAATGTTAAAATGTGAAATGTAAAGTTGAAGAAACGCAATATTTTTAACAGCAATTCATACTTTTAACTTACAGTTAATTAACGCTATGTTAGGTGCATTTTAACAAAGGTTGAAGAAACCGGGCCTTAAAGTATTTAATGAACTCCAATTAAATTTTCAAAAAAGTACAAGTAAAGCTGATATAACATTTCACTACAATTATACATTTTTAACAATTCACAAGATAAAACACATTCTAGAGTTCAGGAAGATAGGCTTATCTATACGTGTAACTCCTGATCACATACATATCAGATTGCTCATTCCCATGTTATGAAATGGGAACATAAAAAGAGAACCACCACCAGAGCCTCCACTGTCGAAAAGGCATTTTTTGGTAACGACCACTAGATGGAAGTACTGTTGCAAGCTGTTACCACGAAGCTCGAGTTGTGAGGGTGCTAGGAACAATAGACTGTGCAGGTACTATTTCACATTGTCTGTAATGAGGCGATAGTAGCGATCCCAGTGGTTAGCAACTATCTATGAATGCATATTTACTACGTATTGAGCTTCGCGACTGTATGTACTAGACTGTGCTGTTACTCCATGCAATTCCATAAGGGTTATAATGCGACTTCTTTTGCAGTCGCTAGATGGCAGCACAGTGAAAATGATAAACGTGGTTGTCTTGAAAGTCCTTTGGGTTGATCAATCTGTTATATGTGATCAGGGGTGTAACTCTGATACTTTTTGTGTAGAGTAACTGTATTTGTGATTCTGTTACTATTTCTGGTAAGTAACTTTAACTTGCAAGGAAACATTCTGATGGGGGCAGATAAAAGAGTTAAATTTTTTTCTTCCACCATGTTAATAATGTCAAAAGAAGTGCTTATACAAATTTTGGCCACTCGACCGCAATTACGAGGCCGTCCAGAAAGTGATTTTCCCTGGGGCCGTTTATAGAAAAAAACACAATTCCATGGAAATATTTATTGAAACAGATACAGCATTGTTGCACTATTTTTCAACATATTCCTCACTGAAACTAAGACAATTGTCACACCATGGGATCAATTTTTGTGCCGTAGAAGTCAGCCGCCTCAGATCGGAGCCAGCGTTTGACAGCTGTCTGCACCTCTCTGTTGATCCCATGACATGAGAAATTTATTATTTATTTATTTAACCTGGTAGAGATAAGGCCATCAGGCCTTCTCTTCCCCTCTACCAGGGGATTACAACTACAATATAAAGAATACAATTACAATTATAATTACAATTAATATTGAATTTACAAATACAATAAAAATCAAAGTACTAAAAGAATTAACAGACTAATAAAAGCTAGACAGTTCATTGTAAAAATTAAGAAGAGAGAAATTTTTTTTTTATTAACTAAGTAAAAATTAAACCTACTCTACGCAGTAAGAAAATACTTAATAAGTTTGCATTTGAACGCTACTAAATTCCGACAGTCTCTGATGTCACTGGGTAGGGTATTCCACAAGCGCGAGAGCGAGATTGTGTATGATGATGAATACGATGATGTCTTATGTGATGGTATGGCTAGTATGCGGCTATTTTGCGTGCGTGTGAAGAGATTATGATATGATGACAGGTAACAGAAACGGGAGGCAAGGTAGGTAGGTGTAGAGGTGTGAAGGACTTGGAAAAGGAGAACAAGAGAATGAAAATTTCTACGTTCGTTAAGCCGTAGCCAGTTTAGAGTTTGGAAGGATGGGGTAATGTGGTCAGCGTGACGGACATCGCAGTTCCGATGGAAAATATGTTGAAAAATAGGTCAAGAATTGCTGTATCTGTTCCAATAAATTTGTCCAATTAAATTGTGTTTTTTTTCTGTTAGCAGCCCCTGGCAAACTAATTTTTTTATGGCCCTCGTAATTGTGGTCGAGTAGCCAAAAGTTGTAAAAGCACTTCTTTTTACATTATTAACATGGTGGAAGAAAAAAAAATTAATTTTTTTATCTGCCCCAATCAGAACGTTTGCTTGTTAGTTATTTTTAAAAAATAACACCCAGCTCTGAATATATCTAATTTAGAAGACAGAATATATCCATATATGGATCTGTGACACAGAAATGGCTGCTAGGAACACAACCAAGTATCTCAAATCCTTAATGAAATGCAATGCCAATAAAATCCAACCTAAAGCAGCTAGAATGATCGAAAGGATGCTTGAAACTTTATCAGGTGTGCATGTTTAAACCCGACCAAAGGCTATTAAATTATATAAAATCCGGGCTCTATTCATAACGACTTATGTCCCACACTTTGGGAACCTCTGGCTTAAACTATTGTGCATATGATTTTGATCTTTCTGCATAACGAAAGGACAAGAGGCTAAATCCAAGCTGGATGTAACAATCCTGCTAGCTTACATCACTACCTGAGATGTACAGGTCTGACCTGGAATATTAATAAAGTCCTTGTCCTTGGTATGCTGCAATTGTTCACGGTGTTGGACACAGTACCTTGTTCAGTCCCAACCTGTGACAAAAAAAAAATCTTTAGTCTAGTTTACTCCATCCCATACAGCTTTCTATTGTTGGGTAGGAAAGAAAAAAATGTTTCTATCAAATTTGAGACTGATTTGAAAGCAAACACAGAACATGGGCACATTACTGAGGTCACTGATAAATCTGTCAGATGCTTTCACTGACTAATACTAGTAATTTGATTTATTGTTGGAATAGTTTTTATGACTGTTTAAGAATATACTGATCATCAAAATCACAGATACTATAGTCGCGACGCTATTATTCCCGGCGTGGCTCCTCCTCTTTGCTTACGTCTTAGGAAGTGAAGACTCTATAAAATCTAGGTAGGTAGTATCGTTCGCCATTTTTGTTCTTTCATTGCCGAACTACCAGACGAGGGATCTATTTGCCGCACCATTAAACATCATGTCGTAGCTCCTATGATAATAAATCAAACGCACTGTAATTGAGCAAATAATTGAGTGGCAAATAACGTCCTCGTGTGCTTTCTGCGAACGCCAACGAAAGAGCCAAAATGGCGGGCGATTATATGAAGTATTTATCGAGCCTTAGGAAATGCATCAGCAAATCACAAGATGCACACATTTAAATGTAGCCGGAAATTAGAGCGACGGGACTATATATCTGGTAACTACACGCATATTCCAAAATTACAGATAATCTCTTAACATTAATCACACACACACATTTCAGTGAAAGAAATGCCAGCAGAACATAACAAATTCTCAAGCATATCACATCAAATGTGTATATTCCTTGTCAGTAACCTATCAACGCAAGCAAGGATCTTATGAGCCATTCAGAGCAAAAGTGGTGTAAGTCAAAATTGGATAATGAAGTTTAAAGTAAAAATTCTGTAAAATACAGCGCAAAATAGCAATCAATATGGCCTTCTTGCTCTCCACTAACTACTAATACTTAAAATAAATTGAATATTAATTGCTACTTTGCGCTGTATTTTACAGAATGTTTACTTCAACCCTCATTACCCATTTTTGACTTACACCACTTCTGCTCTGAACGGCTCATATGAATTTCCTGCTCACTTAAACATCTTGATGGAGGATCCATCTGTGACTTCAAATATACGCTAGTGGTAACCTAGCATGTTTTCACAATCCTGGTATCATGTTGTGTATTTGTAAACAACCCTCGAATTTTGTGTGTTATTGATACAGCTACTTCATTTTATAAACCGGCCAAACTGTTCACATTCCAAAGCCAATTTTTCTGTATCCAAAGTTTCACAAGGAATGTTTTAAAAGTTTTCCCATAATATGTATTCTACAGAATGTTCAGTGACCCTCTTGCTGCACGATCCTAGCAACCTTTCAGAGGTGATGGAGTGAAAACACAGCTATTATGAAGGAACAGGGAAATGACAATGACAGAGTAAACTTTCTTAGTCTCTACTGGGATTGTGCAGCAATTGAATCACCCTGTATCAATTCAACAAAACTGTATTAAAACTTTGAATTGTACTTTGGGATCTTATCTATTTTCCAGATACTTTTCTGTATGTTCGATTTGTATGCTTTCATTCATTAACAGTATTTTTTATTGTTATCTTCGATGTTGAAGATTACATTATACTTCGAAAACCTTCTACTTACTCGTTTATACCTGTACCAATTCCTACACAATCATGCAGGAGGCCATACCAGCACGGATGTTTCCATTTCTGCACTGTTACACAGGAGGCCATGACAGTGCTATATCATTCTGGGCTGATTCTGGAACCCATTTTTGGTACGCTGATAAGAGGTCTGAAATTAAATGTATTAGAACATGAAGAAAACAGGAGCAAACATTTTAAAACATTAGTGAATTAAAAGAAAAACAACTAAAATTTACAAAAATTCCATTCCATGTGGAGTTTATGAGCAACAAAACAGGAAATTATAAGATGTACCAAGATTTACCAACAACAAATGTAAACATCATCAATACATGACATAAAACAAGGAATTAAGTTGTTACTACACAATCAATGATCAATCATTTGTTTTATAGTAAATCAGATATTATTAGTAATTTATGTAACTAATGTATAATCTTGATAATTATGGCATGAGTGAATGTTTACAAACACGAGTGTTTATAATGAAGATTATACACGTGTTACATACAACATTTTATGCAATTCTAGCATTAAATTATGTAAAAAAAAACTATTGTAAATTTACAAAATGTAATGTTATGAAGTAGTAGAGACATGAGTACTGGATATGACGTAATATATTGTATGGTTGCTAAGTAACCGTTTCTAAGATAATGTTATTTTGTTGTTGTTTTGAAGCTTTTTCTTACAGATACGTTGTATAAAATAATAATAATAATAATAATAATAATAATAATAATAATAATAATGATAATAATAATAATAATAACATAGATACACGAACATAATTATACTACAGCTAGGACTATTATGATCAAATGGATATTCTCATGACAAATTAGAGGTAATGTAAATACCACTAACAAAATATTGTAACAATAATAGGCTAATTCACGGAGTGACTTTATCCTACTTAACAATTATTTCACTTAATGTTTTAATTTAGAACAATATTATCTAAAAAACATATCAAACTGTCTTATACAAAATAAACTTTAATTCAATTTTGAAATTAAATTAAACAATTGAGTAAGGGACAAACTAGAAATTAGCAACAAAACTAAAGGATGCGAAAAACTGTCTACACCTCTACACGAAATAAAATATTTCTTCCAATGATTTATATTCTGGAAAAGTCCCCATAACATTTATAGCGTTCCCTCATTGAATGGCAATACTAATTCTTTGGTGGAGGAAAGCCATAGAGCGAGAGTCACCGTTAAGTGCTGATAAATATACTTGCCGATATCAGAAGTTAACAACTTCGCCTAGAAACACCATGGGCCCATAGATTCTACGGCGAAAACGACAAAATTATATCGATCCAGAAGATCGAGATACTTATTGTGTTTAATTGTCACAGCAGATGCAGCGGCTGACCCAGCGAGTTTGGAAGTTTTGGGCAAATAAGAAGAAGCGAAGGTGTTATAACAAGTGGCATCCCATAAAAGTGATTTGCCTTTGGACCATGGTGTTAAAGTTAAGCCATCTGGACGTTTGCCATCGGAACAATTTATGCCATTGGGTTCTAGGATGGTAGGAAAACCAGCGAAAATTAGGGCCCTTTTAATGATGTCGTTAATCATGACATGTCTGGAAAATCGTCCAGAATATCGTTGTATAAAATTGTATTGTGAAGGCATTATGACGTCATGGAATACTAGTTACCTTTTCTGGGACCAGAGCCAGAATTAGGCCAATTGTGCATCATAACTAGCGTGTTTTAATGCTAGGATTGCATAAAACATGTTTAACAAAAGTGTGCAACAATTTATTGTTTTACATTTTTGCTAAATTACAGGAGATATGTCTACACATATTGTGAATGAAATATGTAAATTTTAACGAGCTTTCACAATAAGATGTCGACAAGTAGCAAAAGTAGGGAAGTTTAGATATTTTAACTTACATGTAGAATCCTTCTCCCACGCATCAAGCAGCTTGTTCTTTGAATTCACTTGTCGTGCGACCAGTGCCTTCAGTAAAATGTCTGTCCTGGGCTGCAGTCTACAGTAGAAAATACATCACATTAATTGGGACCTGTGTTTTCTCGTACTTACTTACTTAATGGCTTTTAAGGAACCCGGAGGTTCAATGCCGCCCTCACATAAGCCCACCATTGATCCCTATCCTGAGCAAGATTAATCCAGTCTCTATCATTATATCCCACTTCCCTCAAATCCATTTTAATATTATCTTCCCATCTACGTCTCGGCCTCCCTAAAGGTCTTTTTCCCTCCGGCCTCCCAACTAACACTCTATATGCATTTCTGGATTCGTCCATACATGCTACATGCCCTGCCCATCTCAAAGTCTGGATTTAATGTTCCTAATTATGTCAGGTGAAGAATACAATGCGTGCAGCTCTGCGTTGTGTAACTTTCTCCATTCTCCTGTAACTTCATCCCTCTTAGCCCCAAATATTTTCCTAAGCACCTTATTCTCAAACACACTTAACGTATGTTCCTCTCTCAAAGTGAGAGTCCAAGTTCCACAAACATAAAGAACAACCGGTAATATAACTGTTTTATAAATTCTAACTTTCAGATTTTTGGACAGCAGACTGGATGATAAGAGCTTCTCAACCGAATAATAACAGGCATTTCCCACATTTATTCTGTGTTTAATTTCCTCCCGAGTGTCATTTATATTTGTTACTGTTGCTCCAAGATATTTGAACTTCTCCACCTCTTCAAAAGATAAATTTCCAATTCTTATATTTCCATTTCGTACAATATTCTCGTCACGAGTCATAATCATATACTTTGTCTTTTCAGGATTTACTTCCAAACCTATCTCTCTACTTGCTTCCAGTAAAATTCCCGTGTTTTCCCTAATCGTTTGTGGATTTTCTCCTAACATATTCACGTCATCCGCATAGACAAGCAGCTGATGTAACCCGTTCAATTCCAAACCCTCTCTGTTATCCTGGACTTTCCTAATGGCATACTCTAGAGCAAAGTTAAAAAGTAAAGGTGATAGTGCATCTCCCTGCTTTAGCCCGCAGTGAATTGGAAATACATCTGACAGAAACTGACCTATCTGAACTCTGCTGTATGTTTCACTGAGACACATTTTAATTAATCAAACTAGTTTCTTGGGAATACCAAATTCAATAAGAATATCACATAAAACTTCTCTCTTAACCGAGTCATATGCCTTTTTGAAATCTATGAATAACTGATGCACTGTACCCTTATACTCCCATTTTTTCTCCATTATCTGTCGAATACAAAATATCTGGTCAATAGTTGATCTATTACGCCTAAAACCAAAAAGTCTGGATATTTCATACCTTCTAACTATAATTATTCGGAAAGATATGAAACACAGACACAGATGCTGTTTTGAAGCTTTGGCTGCTTTAATCCATAGGGCACAGGCTGCCTTTTCCTGAAGTAGTAATGTATGTATTTATTGTATGTATTTATTCACACTGCAGTGGGTATATACCCGGTGGCAGTGGTAACTAATTACACTCAATAATGACAATAATAAACTTATTAATTAAAAATACAATAATGATAATACTAATAATAATAATAATAATAATAACAACAGGGAATATACTAAATTAAATGAAACGATCACTTAAAATAACATTTGAAATATTCTAGTTTGTATCTTAAAACTAAGATCGAACTAAAATCCACGAGTATGATATGTTCATATCTGCACAAGTACCTTTCAACATTACACTCATTTCGCTGTCAACTCACTCACTGCACTGGAACTACGACACATTTCACTGATTCTATCCTGATTTCACTAACACTTCAAAAACATTTCACTGTTCAAATACTTTGCACTGCCACTATAAACTACAAAGCTTCACTGACAGGAACACGTTTCACTTACACAGCACACTTCACTGACACGACATACTTCTTCACTGATACAACACACTTCACTGACACAACATAATTCTTCACTGATACAACACTTCAATAACAACATATCGTTTACACCCTTTAAGTACTGTGTATAATTACCGTCTATTAGTAAGGTCCTTAAGCCTATTTTTAAATACATTTTTGGTTGATGGTAAAGCCTTTAGTAAGTCTGCAGGTAAAGCATTCCAGTCCCTGATAGTACGATTGAGAAAAGAAAACTTTCCAGTGTCCGTCCTCTGTCTTCTTTCCCTCAATTTATAAGAGTGGTCGTTCCTTGAAGAGTAATTTGGCGGCTGCAACCTATTTTTTATTTCTTTCCAGGCAGGCTCACCTCTGTATGTTTTGAACAGTGCGCATAATCATATAATCTAGGTGTTGTGGAATCCACTTTTCAGACCAACAACTTGACAAGGACTGTTCCTCTTATAATAATAAATATCCAGGTAGAAATAAAATGTCAACATAAGATTGTTATCATATGGTACTCACTTTGCCCACGTCTTCACCATGGTCTTGGGCACGCTGAGCAAGGAGTCTCTGTACTTCTTCAACTTCGGGAAGATGCTGCCTTCCAGTAGGAAACAAGCAAACCATTTGTAGCAATCAAGGCTTTCAGGAAACTCTATTTCCATAGTGGGTAGCTGCCACGCAGCACGACCTGCAAGAAAATAATTGCAAATTGCAAAATACACTGTGTTGGAATAATCATTAGAAACAGCATCAGAGAGAGACATATTTGCCCACAACAGTTCTGCTATAAATCAGCTCTGTCTGCCAGTGTCCAAAAAAAGTTATTCAGGACTGAAGATGACTACTTTTCTTTTGTTAGGAATTTTCTGCTTTTCAGCAGTTGCTTCGGAAGGTCTTTCCTCTCCATACAGAGGAGCACACTCAGCCAATTGAGATACTAGCCTGACAGGAGGCTGACCTGTCGTGGAAGATGAGATGATGATGTTATGAAGGATTAGGGAATATTAAAATAGATCATTTGACATTGGAAGAAGGCCAAAATAATGTGTCACTTAGGATATTATAAAAATATTTCCTTTCATTGCTGCATAATGAGTGAATGTCCAAGTATAATTGGTTGTGGCTGTTCAGTACATGAAACGAGTCAAAGTCAGGATAAGAGAAGAAATGTCTGAAGGGAGTGAAATAGAGAAAGGAGTACGACAAGGATGCCCCTTCTCACCTAGCCTGTTCAACATCTACTTGGAGGATTTAGTGAAGAACTGTTTTCAAAACACAGGACGAGTGATAGTAGGAGGAAGAAGAATAAAATGCATAAGATTTGCTGATGATATGGCATTGTTTAAATTATGGCTTATTTAACGACGCTCGCAACTGCAGAGGTTACATCAGCATCGCTGGTGTGCCAGAATTTTTCCCTGCATTAGTTCTCTTACATGCCAGTAAATCTACTGACATGAGCCTGTCGCATTTAAACACACTTAAATGCCATCGACCTGGGCCGGGATCGAACCTGCAACATCGAGCACAGAAGGCCAGCACTATACCAACTACGCTACCGAGGCCGACGATATGGCATTGTTAGCAGAAGAGGAGACGATACTAAGGGATATGCTACTGGAGCTAAATGGAAGCTGTGAGCAGTATGAGATGAAGATAAATGCAAACAAGACAAAGATCATGGTTATCGGAAGAAAAATAAACAAGGTAAATGTGCGAATTCTAAATGAGGCAGTAGAGCAAGTGGACAGCTTCAAATACTTGGGGTGTACTATAAGCAGTAACATGAGCTGCTGCCAGGAAGTCAAAAGGAGGATAGCAATGGCCAAGGAAGCTTTTAATAGAAAAAGGAGCATCTTCTGCGGACTTCTGGAAAAAGAACTAAGGAAGAGACTAGTGAAGTGCTTGGAGTGTGGAATTGTATGAAACAGAAACATGGACATTACGACGAAGTGAACAGAAGCAACTACAAGTATTTGAAACGTGGATATAGAGAAGAATGGAGTGTGTGAAGTGGACAGACAGAATAAGAAACAATGCTCTATTGGAAAGAGTGGGTGAAGAAAGAATAATGCTGAAAGTGATCAGGAAGAGGAAAAGGAATTGGTTGGGTCACTGGCTGAGAAGAAACTGTCTACTGAAGGATGCACTGGAAGGAATGGTGAACGGGAGAAGAGTTCGGGGCAGAAGAAGATATCAGATGATAGACAACATTAAGATATTGCGGAGACTAAGAGGAAGGCAGAAAATAGGAAAGACTTGAGAATGCTGGGTTTGTAGTGAAAGACCTGCCCTTGGGCAGAACACTATGAATGTATGAATGAATGAATGAATGTATGAATGAATTTATTTATTTTATTGGGTTATTTTACGACGCTGTATCAACATCTAATTATTTAGCATCTGAATGAAATGAAGGTGATAATGCTGATGAAATGAGTCCAGGGTCCAGCACCGAAAGTTACCCAGCATTTGCTCGTATTAGGTTGAGGGAAAACCCCGGAAAAAGCCTCAACCAGGTAACTTGCCCCGACCGGGATTCGAACCTGGGCCACCTGATTTCGCAGCCAGATGCGCTGACCGTTACTCCACAGGTGTGGACTGTATGAATGAATGAATGACATCTATACGGGGAAAACAAATGAACACACAATAACACATACCGAATGTCCCAGTCACATGACACAACATCTTGCCAGTAGCTTCATCATATCGAGGAGGGGGCTCCACAAGGGGGGGAGACAAGTTGCAAAGTGCAGGGGCATAGGTGGGCAGCCACTCGGGCTCAATGGCTGTCACCCCGCGCATGTACAGCTTGCTGGTCTCGAACACCTCCTGGTACACAACCCACTCCGGGCTCTTCTTGCGCAGCACAGATGCCGAGTGCATGAACACAGGGTCCTCCATCTCTGCACACCTGGGAACAAGGACACTCAAAACTTGAAGCTTCATCTCTGCTGAGAAACATCCATCAATACAGGGGAAAAGATTAAACATGTCAAGAGGAATAATAAATAGAACCTAAGCACTGCAAGATTTTCTGAAGAATTTGTGGATCACATCTCTTTACTGAACCAAGAAGCACAGTTTACCAACAAAATAAAACAGTACCTGTCTCCATTTGAGAAAATTTAGTAGTAATAATTTTCTTTATTATTATTATTATTATTATTATTATTATTATTATTATTATTATTATTATTATTATGTGTGTGTACCTAATGCTCTGGATTTAACAATGAAGTCATCATCCTTCTTGCTTCCCAATATTTTGATGGAAGGTCCACAAATGTCCTAAGAGTTTCACAATTAGCCAGGTGCTCCATCTCCATGTCCTCTTCTCTGGTGCACAGTAAGCTTTTAGGTGAATTTAGTACTCCAATACGATGGAGGTGTTTACTGAGGCAATCATGACCAGTAATCAATCTAAACATGGCCACGAGGTAGATCAGGAATTAGTTTTGGATCTTTCAATGATTCTTTCCATTTTGAATTTTTATGTTTTGCCTGTTCGCTGTAACTTATTCTTTTTATGACTCGCTTTATTGATTCATATGGGAACTTGAAATTTGTTTTTAAGTTGATATAAGTTCCATTCTTTGCTAACATATCTGCTTTCTCGTTACCGTTCAGTCTGCAGTGGGCCGGGATCCATTGGAAGACCACTTTTTTATTTAGCATTTGAATTTGTTTGACCATGCAATGAATTTCTTTTACTTTTTCCATTTTAGGGGATGTAGTTGAGCTGATGGACTGGATTGCAGCTTCGGAGTCAGACAGGATGACTATGTTTTTGCACTGGTTTAGCCAAACAAATACATTTTGAAGTGATGTATAAATGGCTTCAACTTCGCCATCAAAATTTGTTGTGTACTTGCCAACATTTTTATAAAGAGAAAAGTATTGACAAGTAGCTCCTGCTCCAGCTCCTTCATTTTGATCCATGAGAGATTATTATTATTATTATTTTCATTTGTTTATTTTACGATGTTTTTTCAACTGCTATGGTTATCTACCTTCTGAATGAGATGAAGGTGATAATCCCAGTGAAATTGAGATGACGAACATTGTAATGAACTTTGAATACCAATTCACACAAGTGCTGTGTTCTGACACATAGTCAGGAGTCGCAAAATAGAAGGTGTAGAAGCTGTTTGTTTTGCATAGCTTGCATTGCAAGTGTTAAAAAAGAAAAAGAAAGGAAATGTGCGAAGGTGATGGATTCATCCAGTCAATAGTGAAAGACATGTACATGGTACTTTCTACACGTTATAACCTCAACTCAGGGAGATGATCAGAAATTTTTTTATTACTTCCGAATGTGTAAGGGTGAATATTCTGAAATGGGCAAATATGAATAACAAAACTGGAAAAAATATATTATATTAAATTGTGTACTTTTTTCTCACATTGGTTACATTTGCTCCTATTATTGAAGATTCTGGTATCAGTTGAGCTTAAAAAAATTGTTATGTGAGATTTTCTAATTAAAAAAAAAAACCACGGGATTGTTGTTATCTTTCCCTTACAGCCCATTGTTTAAGGTATCTTCTGTACTTCAGATTTCACTTGTTTTCAAACAATTATTTTTTCACGATCAGTCATATCTGCTATTTTCTTTCTTTTTTTATATATTCTTTGCCATAATCCCTTTTTTCTGCAACTCCTCTTCAGTCATATTTGTCCTCTGCCTACGTATCTTCTTCCTTTCATATTTCCTACTTTCATCATCAGACTTTTTTTCTTTCCTATAAACAATCACATGAAATAATATTCGAAGTTACTTTATACACCAGTATTTAATAATTGTATCTTAAATGAAACCTCAATCCCACAATAAAGGGACCGACATTACAGGGACGGTTGTTACAAATTAGTATAATTTCCGCAATAGTTCTGACAAAATAAATCGTTAAAAATATCATGGAGGTTAGATTTTTTAGTCGACAAACATTGTAATGTTTTGCATATACTACGAAAGTTTAATATATACAAATTATATTTAATGCCACCTGGGACTGGTGTTAGCAATAGAAAACATAACATTCAGTCATCAGTGATTATTTTTGTATTTTTTCAATAAAATAAACTACGACAACGGACGAAAAGTTTTTTAACTGGCGCCATGTTGACCTCTCATCACTACCAACCGTTAAAATTTACCACATGAAGCAAAATTGTCTTTTGTGTAGCTCTTTTATTTCAAGGGACCAGCGTTACGAAATTTTTGGGGACAAACTTTACGTTAAAGTTGTGTCCTTTCAGAATTAAACAAACAACAATTCCTGTCTTTCATAAGTATCTTAACTATTTATTTATATAATCTTGGCCGAGGAAATAAAATCAAATCGAAACATTCCGAGAAAAACTTAGGAAAACAGAGTAAAATGTAGTTGGGGACATAGGGATCGTAGTTACATTTTGAGTTTGGACGTTATTTTTTAATTATAAATTTTAAAATTAATCCTTTTATGCTTTGTTTCAAACTGAAACATGTGAGAGTTAGTTAATTAAACGCAGAAGTAATCAGTTAACATTTTCAAGAAACTCCTTAAATCAGCCGGGACGTACATTTACCCATTTCAGAATATTCACCCGTAAAACTTAGTTTGATGAACTTCTGTTTAGTATAAAGGATCCTATTATTCATAAAAACACAAATATGAGATTGGCAATGGAACCAGTACAAATACTAGCTTATTATCTTCAGGTAAGTTAAATAGAAGTATTTATTCCCTAAAAACAAGACCTAATATTTGAATAAAAAAATTCAATCAATCTTCTTAATATATCCAGATGTTTGCTGACAACATAAAGTCCACTGTAGTCCACTGTAGTCTATTCAGTTGTTGTTTTTCACGAGAAATGAGGGGTATTTTGATCGGTGTTCATTACAGATGCCTGTTGCTAGTAGCCAGAGGTGGGGTGTAGTCAATATATACTGCAGGGCTGTGTCTTCTGCAACTGGTACTGATGATTTTAATTTACTTCTTTTGTGGTTTATGGATGGACAGTATAGAAGAATGTGTTCCAGAAAAAAAAAATTGAAGACGTTATTACAAAAACAGCCATAGTCATTTTTAATGAAATTGAGTTAAGGACACATTGTTTATAGACTCCAAAAATGGCCCATGTCAGGTGCAATAGCCACAAGGATAAACACTACAGCTGACATGTTCTATTTATTTATTGTTCTCCTGAAAAATAGCAATTTTGACAAGGGTTATTTTTGTAATAATGTCTTCAATTGTAATAATGAAAGACAGTATAACAACACAGCTTACAAATTTTACGACATATTAGCTTCATAAGTGTAATTACTGTAACAGTTTTCACGAAATCATTTAAAGAAATAATGAAATGATAGTACGTCAATCTTCATGAACAGAACCGATATTTTGCACAATATCTTTCACTAAAGCAACATCTAGATTACAACGGCATGTCATCCGGGGAAAACTGAGATACATACGTACTTGAAGATGGTCTAGAATGCTGAACACACATCACAACAAATACCATGAGTACACAGCACTGCTACTTACAGACTGTTACTAAATCTACGTATTACTCTGTGAAAAGATTTATTAAATCTACATACTTAGACTTCAACAAACAAAATTTGATAACACAATCTCAAGGGAAAAAATGGAACTCTCTGCATCATAATCCACAGTTAATTCCCGATTTACCACGAAAATCGTCTGTAGCTGCATTTAGATTGGCAACAGGCCATGACTGTTTGGCCAGACACCTGCATAGAATTGGAATATATCAGTCCCCTAACTGCCCATTGTGCAACTCAAACCAAGAAATGGATTCGGAACACCTCAAATTTTGTGCTTCAGTGGCTGGTCATGATAATATCTTTGAAAAATATTGGAGTGCAAGAGGTCAAATGACTTTATTGTCAAACGCCTGGCATTAGAAAACAACAACATACCATGAGTATGTCCTACCAATGGACGTGAAGCAATGGTCATGTGTTCTGCTCCATATGAAAATGAAAATGCTATGACGTGCGTTACAAGTGCACAACGGACGTTGTAGCGTGACCACATAAGTCAAATTTGCGACGGATGTTGCAACATATGTTAAATTCAATGGACGTTAGCCGTGTGTCTCTTTTCATGCGGTGTCAAGTTAAGCTGTAACTCACGTTGCAACGTATGTTATAACATCAACGCTCGTGTTGAGGGAAAACCTCGGAAAAAACCTCAACCACGTAACTTGACCCAACCAGGATTTGAACATGAGCCCGCTCGATTCACAGTCAGGCACGCTAACCATTACTTCACAGCAGTGGACTAGTACTAATGTTACTCTTCTTACTAGGAACAAGGTGTCTGTCACACCGAATCAGAAGCAAACTACTTTCATTACCTATCTTCTTCTTCTTCTACTACTATAAGGATGTGTATTTCGACTATAGCACTTAGGTACAAATGGCCAATTGCACACCCCATAAACATTACCTACACCCAGAGATCTGTGAACTTTGTGAGACACTACAACACTAGTTCTACTCATTTTGCCAATTTTTCTGTAATTCCTTTATACAGTAGCGTGCAAATTAATCCGAACAACGTAATTACTTATGCAAAAACACTCAAACAGGATAAAAAAAGGATCTAAGACATACCTCAGTAATCTCTGTGGCCTCCCTTGTTCCTAATAACAGCTCTGAGACGATTTGGTATGGATTCCACTAATTTCCCACAAATATTCTTCATTTCTTCATCGCGAAACCATACACCAAAGAGGGCAGAAATCATCTTCTCCTTTGTAGAACAATCCTTTTTTGCATTCTTCTTTTGCAAATTGACCACAAGTTCTCAATAGGGTTGATGTCGGGTGAGTTGCCTGGCCAGGGGAGTACCTGAATATTCTTCTTGTTGAAGAATTCTGTAGTTTTTCGAGACGTATGGCATGGTGCCAGGTCTTGTTGGAACACACCTCTGCCATCCGGAAATGATTTTTGCAGCTGGGGTACGATTCTGGTTTCCAATAAGTGAATATATTTGTCAGAATTCATCATTCTCTTGATAGGTATTAATGCTCCAGGCCCTTCATGTGTAAAACAACCCCAAAACATTACTTTAGGGGGGTATTTGGGTGCTTGTTGGAGATGAGCTGCTGTTACTTTTTCGGATCCTTTCCGTACGTAAGAAACACGGTGGCCGTGGACCTCGAAATGAGACTCATTGGAAAAAAGTACATTCTTCCAGTCATTCACTGTCCAGTGTTGATGTAATTTTGCCCACATTAAGCGTTTTTTGCACATAACAGGGGTTAGCAGTTGCTTCTTAATAGGCTTACGAGCCCTTCGTCTGGCTTCCAAAAGCCTACGCCGCACTGTTGTGACGTGAATATTTGCCCCAGTGGTAGCCATTAACTCGCGGGTTAAGTCGACAGCAGTTAGTCTAGGATTTAATTTACTTTTCCTGACAATTAAACGATCATCTGCAGGTGAAGTCTTCCTTTTCCGGCCACAGTTTCCTTTTTCCTGTATCGTTTTATGATCGAATTAACAGTAGCCAAACCGATGTGACATTCTGCAGCAATTTGCCTCTGTGTCATAGAAGAATGCTCTGCTAATGTTATAATTTTAGACCGTTTTCGTGGAGTTGTATCCATTTGTGAAGACGACAGAATGTACACAGGATTGCAGTATTAAGTCTTCAACACAACTGAAATGCTTATAAGTACAAAACGACAGGCAAAATGTCACATATTATAAAAAAAATAATAACGACAGACCTTCAACAATGGAATTACACGTACTAGAGATGTCAATTAAAGCGGTATGAGCAGCTGTGAGGCCAACAATGACAGAAAATGTAAAAAGATGTCATGTTCGGATTAATTTGCACGCTACTGTACTTCTTCACACAACCCCCCAAAAAAACGCACTTCTGAATCACAAAATAAAGTGAACTCTTCTCTTTTGCGATGTCCGCCCCACTGCTCACCTGTAGGCGTGCTTCCACTTGGCCTTATCCTCGTCCTCCTTGATCTCGTTATCGGCCACCTTGTGCGCCACCTGGTCGGGCATGCCGGCCAGCATTATCTGCCGCAGCAGCTTGGCCTGGATGTCTGTCGGGGGAGCCATGTTGGGGTCGACACACAGGTTCAGGTCTGGCAGGTTCAGGTTCACCTCGTTGGTCAGCTGGACTCGCAGCTTGCGGATCTCTGTGATGGCCTTGTGTCTCAGTCCGTTGTCCGTACAGAACTGCAGGAGCTGTCCACGCCTGCCTGCGAACTCTGACGCACCGACTGCTCGCAGCAGCACCATGGGGTCTCCTGCAACAGTTAGTGGCTCAAATTCAATACAATCTAATCCACTGCCTTTCTACATTCAACACGTTATCAGTAGACATTACATGAATGAACGTCCAGAGAATCTAAAAGCAGATTTACACAATCATTAGGCACAATAATTATAAGAGTTTCATATTATAATCTATTTTTGGTTTTTGATATCAAAGTATTTCTGTTATAACTTATTTCACTGTATTTTCAGAGTCTTAATGATTCTTAATAAGAAAAGACTTCTCTATCAGATCACAAAAGCTGGTAGTCCAACTCCCAATAGTTTATGAGAATTTGTTTGTACGATGTTGGAAGTCAATGTAATTTTTGGGGCACTGAGGATGAATATGGGCTTCCAACTTCAGAAATGACAATAATATTATTTATCCATGACCATAAAGAAAAACATGCCTTTACTAAATACTTTTGCGTTTGTAAACTAGGCTTTTATTCCACTAGTGAGATGAAAGACTTTACCTCACAGTTTGAACTTTATCTCACAGTTCATTAGTATTTTCCTAGTACCCGGGTACACACGTATACTTTTCCATTCAACTATTACTCAAGAAGTTAATATATTAGTTACTAGATGTCACTACCTCTACTTCTTTATTACCATTTCTTAAATATACATACACTCAATCTCCTTCTCTTTTCTCTATCTGCTACGTCGTAATTTGTACATTACATCCACATCTAATATGCATCTTTTTAAAACTTTGTAATAATTTACCTTTTGGGATGCGAGGAGACTTGAACCTACGAAGTTGGGTTTATAGGATTTTAAAACAACACGCGTTAGTCAACTGAGCTAAACAGACACGATGATAAATTACATTTTAATATTCCTCTTAAGTTTACAGAAGTAAAATGTGAAATTATTTTAATCACATTAGTCCTGTGAACACTTCTAAATAATCCCTGAAACTTCAAAAAGATAAAAATACACGTTTAAAATGGAAAAATATATATTAAAATTATATAATTAATTGTAATTTGTTATTTATCCAATGCCCTAGATACCATTCTTCACTAATCATGGCCTCCTACATCATGACCTACCTAGTACACGTATAGATTCTAAAATCCATGCTATGATATGTGATTATATGAGGACTTATTTTCAACATATTTTCTTTTATAAAACAGAATTTTTCGTTATGGTCATGGATAAAATTACGTATGGTACTTGTGAGCGTGATCTTTATTGTGCTCGTGTAATTTAAACACTAGGCATCAGCCTCGTGCTTAAATCTTTCCACTCGTGCAATAAAGATGCACTTACCTCACAAGTACCATAAATAACTATTTCATCGAAAGCCTCCTAGATAACATGGACAACCACCTTTATGGTTAACAGTATTCTTCACGTTCATAAGCCGTAGTCCACAATCAATCAAATGGATTGCTAGAAAATTATACACCATCTGATAAAGCTCAACAAAACGATATTTTTCGGTGGGTATTAGAACAGCGTTGATTATTTGATAATGAAGGTGCTGACTGTCTTGCTAAGAAGGGAAGTAATATCTTACAAAATCCCACGTCAACTTTATCATTAGCAACATTTACTTTAGCAGCATGGGTGAAGATCAAATTGTAAGGAAGACTTCATATTTCGACTCAGTACCTAAAAGTAGCGAATTTGCGATTCCAGCCCATTTCCTTCTTGTTTGGATCCACTGAGCTCGTTTCTGTCCTGCGTTTTCAGCTTCCTCCTCAACTCCATGGATTGGAACTTCCAAGAGCACTTCCTGCACCGACAGGGCTGCCACCATACACACAGTGTAGGGCAGAAGTCCCTGCTGGTGACTCAGTGCCAACATTTTGCCAAACCGTGGTGCCACAGGAAATGCTGATATTGCATAGCCCAGAGGAGTCACTTTCGAAGTCCAGTCATCTGAAACATTAGCAAACTCATGAGATTTGAGGCCTTCATCGCACTAGAGATTAACTCTTTGTATAATAACCAATTAGGCATAGCGTGAGGTATAGTTTGTTATAAAAATTCAAGTTTTTAACTCCTCTTATAACCGTACATGCTTTCTCTTAATATTATTTGTTGTGTTTTATTTTACATGGTAAAACAAATTCAAATGCTAAATAAAAAAGTGGTCTTCCAATGGATCCCGGCCCACTGTGGACTGAACGGTAACGAGAAAGCGGATATGTTAGCAAAGAAAGGAACTAAAATCAACTTAAAAACAAATTTCAAGTTCCCATATGAATCAATAAAGCGAGTCATAAAAAGAATAAGTAACAGCAAACAGGCAAAACATCAAAATTCAAAGTGGAAAGAATCATTTAAAGATCCAAAACTAATTCCTGATCTACCTCGAAAATCTGCCATGGCCATGTTTAGATTGATTACTGGTCATGATTGCCTCAGTAAACACCTCCATCATATTGGAGTACTGAATTCACCTAAATGCTTACTGTGCACCAGAAAAGAGGACATGGAGATGGAGCATCTGGCTAATTGTGAAACTCTTAGGACATTTGTGGACCTTCCATCAAAATACTGGGAAGCAAGAAGGATGATGACTTCATTGTTAAATCCAGAGCAAAAAAAAAAAAAAAAAACACACACACACACACACACACACACACACACACACACACACACACACACACACACACACACACACACACACACACACACACACACACACACACACACACACACACACACACACACACACACACACACACACACACACACACACACACACACACACACACACACACACACACACACACACACACACACACACACACACACACACACACACACACACACACACACACACACACACACACACACACACACACACACACACACACACACACACACACACACACACACACACACACACACACACACACACACACACACACACACACACACACACACACACACACACACACACACACACACACACACACACACACACACACACACACACACACACACACACACACACACACACACACACACACACACACACACACACACACACACACACACACACACACACACACACACACACACACACACACACACACACACACACACACACACACACACACACACACACACACACACACACACACACACACACACACACACACACACACACACACACACACACACACACACACACACACACACACACACACACACACACACACACACACACACACACACACACACACACACACACACACACACACACACACACACACACACACACACACACACACACACACACACACACACACACACACACACACACACACACACACACACACACACACACACACACACACACACACACACACACACACACACACACACACACACACACACACACACACACACACACACACACACACACACACACACACACACACACACACACACACACACACACACACACACACACACACACACACACACACACACACACACACACACACACACACACACACACACACACACACACACACACACACACACACACACACACACACACACACACACACACACACACACACACACACACACACACACACACACACACACACACACACACACACACACACACACACACACACACACACACACACACACACACACACACACACACACACACACACACACACACACACACACACACACACACACACACACACACACACACACACACACACACACACACACACACACACACACACACACACACACACACACACACACACACACACACACACACACACACACACACACACACACACACACACACACACACACACACACACACACACACACACACACACACACACACACACACACACACACACACACACACACACACACACACACACACACACACACACACACACACACACACACACACACACACACACACACACACACACACACACACACACACACACACACACACACACACACACACACACACACACACACACACACACACACACACACACACACACACACACACACACACACACACACACACACACACACACACACACACACACACACACACACACACACACACACACACACACATTTTACATTTTATATTGTATACACTTAAAAATAAGTGAGCGACAAAAAGAGCCACCACATTATTGTAAAATGCAACAGACATAACATTCCTTATTTGTGTATCACTATGCCACCAGTTGTGACTTGCATATTATGTATTACTAACAGAAATTAAGAATTACACAGTATTACTAAATAATGCTGGTCTGTTTGTCTGTTTGTCCACTTTATATTGTCTACAGTCATATACTCCATCTTCATTTGGTACACGGACATTTCGTCCACTTTTTGGTCCATAAAGAATTCGTTCATTTTCAATATTGTCCATTTATAATAATCACTAAGGAGCGGATTCCTATGTAATTAAATATTATTTTTGCGTGTGATAAAACACAATTAACAAAGTTAAAAATTCCGAACATGAAGTTTCCAGTTTAAAACCCGAATTTTATTTCACATAAAAACACATATTTTCACAAATAAATTATGTAAATACATATTTTCAGGAAATCTATCATAAACACATAAATCTTAGAGTTTTTTTAGTTAAATAATTTTTTACATGAACTTTTAAATATTTTAAAACTAAATCAATTATATCACTCAGAAGTACGTTATCATTTTAAGAGTTCTTGGTTGCTTCGTGTTTCTAAGCGCTGTGTGGTCTATCCGTGATCCATTTTCGTAATAGTATCGCCTCAAGTTCTGAGAACTGCTACAGCATATCAGTGTTATTACTAGAAAATAAATTAACATGGACAAGGAGGAGAGATCTTGCAACACATAATTAGGAATGTTTATTGTTGCTGAAGATGATTTCATTGCACGTTTTGTTTGTGAAACACAACAGATAAGAGCTCGGGTATGAACATTATTTAATTTAAACAAATCTCTCGCCTCTCGCTCATGTCTATCAAGTAAGGCAATATATCTTGTTGTGATTCCCTGTTATCGGGCTTCGTCAATCGATATCCTTCAAGATATACTGAAGGATGGTTATTTAAAAACCGATTTGGCTTTCCTATTAGCAAATTTAAGTTTTTGTGTGATACCATAAAAAAGTCGAAACATCCAAAAACCTGTTGTCTGAAACAGGGAGGTGCGTGCCGTGGAAATTAAACTAGACTCGCTACCAGGTTCAGAAGTACAAGTACTAAGGGACAAATTCCAGAAAGTGTTTGGGAAAAACAGTGGATATAAAAAAATGTGTAAAGTTGCTCAAGTATTGGAGGATGTGCCTGTAGGTGAAATTGACGGTGTATGTGTTTGTGAGATTCTTCTCTTTAAATATGCACGTCTGACGTCCTGTGATGTCGACAGATCGTTTTCACAGTTTGCTCAGAGATGATCGGCATGCATTTGTGATGGAGAATTTGGAGATGACCGTTGTTGTTCACTGCAATTCTCAGTGAACTACTAGCACTCAAGTGTGGTTGGTGAGTACCTATAACTTTTTTTTTCAAGCTAAGTAAGGTATTTTTGTCATTTAAAATAAATATTTTTTTATTTTTAGCAAATATTTTCGTACTTTTTAGCACATAAAAAATAAATATATTTAAATTTTTTAGCACATAAAAATCCGCTCCCTAATAATTACATATATCAGTTCCACTCATTCAGCAAAAAATGAAGACTGATCATATTCACAGTGCAAAAATCGTCAATGTAATGCTCGTTGTGTCACAAATAGGAATACACATGTTTTTATTCATGTATTTAAAGAAGGTAAGCATACTAATGTTGGTAATAGAGCTGAAGTTGGTGCAAAAAACGTTATGGCAGGAATCAAAAGAAGAGACGAGCAATACCCAAATGAATCTTCTACAGCTGTAATAATAAAAAATTCAGGTCATTGAAAATAAAAAAATACTACTGAATTTACCAGAAAGAAATTCATTGTTATGTACTGTCAACACAAAATAAAATGTGCTCGATTTATATTAGTGTGCCATCAACTACAGATTAAAATTGTACAATACCGAAGAGAAGGATAAGGAGACAAATGGAAAATAATAATTAATACCGGCATGTTATTTAAATTTTTCTTTGTTTACTTTTAAAATTAAATTTGTAGTTAATTTCATTGTACATGACTGAAATAAAATAGTATCATAATATAATTCTCTAAATAATACATTAATCCTACAATGGACCATAAATATTGTGGACTAAGAAATATGGACTAAAAATATATAAAATGGACAAAAATATCTGAGGACATTTCAGTATGGTGGACGAAATCATACAGTGCACGATTTTTATAAGCTGACATAAATACAGACGTGGACAAATTATTAGCAAAATTGAAGATTTTTATTATATATGTTTACAAAATATGACTCTTCAATTCAGAATACAGTTGACATTTTTGCTTATTTACACATTAAAAAAATGAAGATTTGTATTGTATATTTTCAAAATTTGACTCTTCAAATTGGACTACAGTTGATAATTCGGATATTTCCAAATTATTAGCGAAACTGAAGATTTTTATAATATATATTTACTAAATTTGACTCTTCAATTTATACTGCACTGACATTTTTGTATATTTGCAAGTTATTAGCAAAATTGAAGATCTTTATTATATATTTTTACAAAATTTCATTCTTCAATTTAGAGTGCAGTTGACATTTTTGCACATTTACAAATTATTAGCAACATTGAATATTTTCATTATTTTTTTTTTTTTTTTCAAAATTTGACCCTTCAATTTAGAATACGGTAGACATTTTTGCATAGGCCTATTTCAATCTACTGTATGATAGAAATATGCAAAATTGTCAACTGTAGTCTAAATTGAAAAGTCAAATTTTGTAAACACAATTATCATAAAAATCGTAAATTTTGTTAATAATTTGTCCACGTCTGTAGGTGGAAAAAAATTGTTATGGACATAAAATTACTGTGGACTAAAATCTCAACAGGACAAAAATTTATGGTGGACGTAAATAGTGTGGACGAAATGTCTCTAGACATCAGTGTGGGAATCAATGCAACATTATGCAGACAAGATGTACCTTTTTTCTTTGGTTCCTCCAGGGCTCCGAGAAGCACCAACCTCCTTTCTGCAGACCTCAGCTGTATAAGGTCTGGTGCAGAGGGGAAAGGAAAGTTGACGACCTTGTCTATGTCCATGGCTTTCATCTGCAACAAGAGGTCGTCAACTGGTTTCCGCTGGATTTCTGGAATACTGAACTGTTCAAACTGGTCGTTGAACACAGCTGACGAATATAACCTGTAGGGAAAGTAAAATATCAATAAGCACACACACTAGAAAGACGTGTTCAATTCAATGCAAATATTTTTCCCACATGCAGACTGTTTCAAAGCACCCATATCACAAATTTTCTCGAAAATTACATGACACTGGGAGTTTACGAAAATAATTTTGTGCGAGATCGTGCGTATTTGCTTGGTTTCTACACAAAACCAACCCGCGGTAAGTCTAAACCTAACACACATAACAATTTCCCTCTTCTTACCGCTTAAGTGACATATTGATTTTACTGCTTTAGGCTTTTAACATATTATTTTTAGAGACATTCAATATAGTAATAATTATAAATTGGAAACTTACCACTGCAATTTCACCTAAATTGCACCGTTAATTATTGTTTTTAAATATTTGCAAAAATTAAGTCAACTCTACAACTCCACTGAAGTTACTGCATTTCGTGATGCATGTAACATTAAGGAAGCCGTTTGTTTTAAGTTCGCATTTATAGACTGGAGGGAAAAAAAGACAGATGTATACCACGGCCTGCTGGAGTATAGTAAACACAGAAAACATTTTAAAGCAACAATGTTGAAGATAGATGTTTTTGTTTTCCAAAATTGCCGTCATTGAACAGAAACCAAGATGGAGATTTTATTGCAACTAATTAGAAATTCCTCTTTCAGATATGTAATAAACGATCTTCGCACAAAATAATGTATGATACACGAGCGGTATGTTTTCTTTCAATTCTCGGAAATTAAAAAAGCTCAACTATGTTTCGCTTTTTCAAACTTTTCCTCGAACATGAAAACTTCAACATACCGCTCTTGTAACGCATATTACTATTGTTACAACTCAATAGACATTTACAACTAGATTCATTACTTTTTGCAGACGATTTAGCTCTGGTGGCATCCTCAGAAGATGAATTACAACGTTCAATTTTTAATTTTAACAAAATTGGAATTAAATATGATATGAAATCAATAAAGAAAAAACTAAAATTATGGCCTTCTGCAGAAAATACCTGTGCCTAGCAAAATATGTTTATATTAAAAAATATTAGAAAGGATAAATTATTTTACATATCTAGGATACACATTATCTTTTTTCGATGAAGTAGACATTTCACAGAAAATTTCTAAATACACCAAAACAATGGGGATAATTAACATCATTATGAAACCTTCCCTAGTACAAAGGCATACTAGAATTCGCCTTTACAAGACCTTGGCGAGACCTGTACTTTGTTACGGCAGTGAGGCATGGACATTGAGGAAGAAAGACGAAAGCAGAATAACGGCTAATGAAATGAAATTTATGAGCTAAACAGCGGGATATACGAAATAGGATCACAAATGCAATGAAGATGTAACGAAAGAATTACAACTAGAACCTGTAATTAATCACGTAAAACATTATCAGAACAACTGGGTAAATCATCTGCATCGCATGCGTAGAGATAGAATCCCAAAAGTCATGCTCCACTATCGTCCAAACGGGAAGAGATCTCTCGGTCGTCCAAAGAAGCGCTGGATTGAAAATTCAACTGTGAGATCGTGACAGGCCATTTGGCCTAATACTTGAAGGGAAGAAGAAGAAGAAGAAGAAGAATTTTGTTACCAAAACCTACATAATGAATCAGTTCGTGGTACTTCCATTTTCTGGGACAAACCAGAGGTAGAGTTAAGCAGAGTCAACTCTGAATTTTCAAATGAGAACCTAGATCATGTAAGGTACCTTTGGATATAACTTTGAAATGGATTACCTTTTACTAAAACCTTTTCTTTCTAACTTTCAATCTTAATTTACAGCCAAAGAAAACAGAAAAATAAATTCTAAATACCATATCCCACTTACTGTGAGACTGAAAACACTCATTCTCACACAACAATCTTCACAAATGCTCGAAATGTCCTCCTCCCTGCGTTAAACAACTTCGTGATCTCTTTCTTACATCTCGGGTTGCTCAGAAGACTTCAGCATTTCTAAGAGACCCACAGGCTGCTTTTTTAATTCTTTCTTTCATATCTTTCCTTGTTATTGGACGCATCTATTAGACGATTTCTTTAATTCACCCCCATAAAAAGAAGTAATATGGAGGTAAGTCAGAGGATTGGGGCGGCCAAGCTACCAGTCCTCCTTGACCAATCCACCAAACACGCTCAATATTTCAGTCATTCTAATAATGCCAAAAAAAAGAGATTACTTTTAAGAAGAAAAGCGGAAAAGTGGACATTAGCCACTCTAACATACGAGGCGTGTTCTTAAAGTAAGTTCCGTTTTCAATTATAGCTGTCGCATCACTGCAATCGTTATTTTGCGCATGCGTGTTTTCTTCTTCAGTCCTCAGGCAAGCTGTGCATGCAGTTTCAGAGCTTCAGTCCGTGTGTGTGGTTAGTTGTGACCAGTTGAAATGTTTAAAGTGATCGAGCACCCCGCCTACTGTGAGATGCGGTCTGTTATCCGTTTCTTGAATGCGAGAAACATCAAACCAGCTGAGTCATCGTTAACTTTGTGAGGTGTATGGTGATGATGCCATTAGTGATGGAATGATCAGGAGATGGGTTAGGAAGTTCAACGAGGGCCTCGTCTCTGTGCATGACGAGCAGCGTACCGGTCGGCCATCTTTGATCAATGACGATTTGGTGCGTGCTGTCGATGAAAAAATTCATGAGGACATGAGGTTCACAATTTTTTCGCTTTCCTTGAATTTTCCACAAATGAAGTGAAAACAGCAGTGCGGGAGTGGTTCGCATCGCAGGCAGGCGAATTCTACAATGAGGGGACAGAAAGACTTGTGCCACAACTCGATAAATGCCTCAATAATGGTGGAGATTATGTTGAGAAGTAATTGAAGTGTGGGGAATACAATGCAACAAAAATGGTTTGTAAATATCTTCCCGTTTACTTTCTACTCCCTTTTGGAACTTACTTTAAGAACATGCCTCGTATAACGAGGAGACAGCCTACTATTAAACATTACTCCATTAAGTACAACTTCCTCCATTGCAGGGCGATGTCTAATGGCAGTGTCACCTCTGAGTCGGTGAGACTCAAACCCAAGGCATAAAAAAGCTCAATTTTTTACAGTCTTGCTGATGCTGCACCTTCGAGGCTGATGATACTTAATGCCACCACGTGTTATTGTAGAGGGTAGAGGTACCTCACCTGTAGCAGTGGCCCGGCCCCATGCGCCCAGCTCTCCCTGCCCTCTGATTGGCTGCTGCCTTGCTGCACCACGTGACGGTGAACGCAGACACTCCAGTCACTTTGTCGTACATCCGAGTCTTCATTCGCCCGCTGTCCACCACGTACTTGACATTGGGGATTGTGAGGGAAGTCTCTGCCACATTTGTGGCTACCACACACAATCGGCTTCCTTCAGGAGGGGGCTCAAACACCTACAAGGATAAAGAATTACGTCACGTTATTCACTGAAATCCTTCAGAATACCATCAACATTATCACCATTATTGCCACCACAGTCTCTATCATCATGTCCATCACTATGTTGCTACATAAGGTTGTAGACTGCTACCGAAGCACTGAGACACAAATGGCCCATTGTGCACCCCATAAACTGGAAATCAATCTAGAAGACCGCAGTGGGTGACCAACTTCTCTGGGAGACAACATGTGTTTCGAGAGGTAATGTTTTCAGATGGGTCTTACTGGACAATCCAGCAAACCTTGAGGTTATGACTCAACATCTGTCCTACAGTTCCTAGAAGCTGGGTCATCACCAAGGTCTAATATATGTAGATGTTTGGTTTTGTATTGATCAACAAAGCCTTCTTGACTAATTCTGATTTTTAATAATTAATCTGACTATTTCGTTTATATGACGTCATTGCATTTTCGACCAATGAAGTGTAATGAAATTTTGAATTTCAACCAATCACAGTCAGACTTTGCGATAATTTCTGCAGCTAGATTTATCGCTATCAATTTATCGCATGGTCGTTCTTTTGTTGAGTCGTTGTCGCCAACTGTTTCCCCTTAAATTGATGATCATGAATACATTAAACTGCAACTACACGGTTAAACTTTTCTTTCAACTTTAAAGCAATGAATGCAAGATTGATATTTAATATTAATTAATATATTTACGCAGTGAAGACCACTTTCAAAACGGCGCACCATGTAGACACAAAATCTTCAAGCATCTTAATTGAACATACCTTTTAAACTTGATTCTTTCAATATTCTTCCCAGATTGCATGCATACGCGATTGGAATATTGAACTATGTAGATGCAGCTTTAGTTCCGTTACACACTACAGCGAGAATGCATTTGTCGAGCTATAAAAAATGCTTTCGTGTAGCACTCATTGTAAGTAACGGTCGAAACAAGGCACAGCTGACATTGGTCCTGCTTCCACAGGTAGGCCTAACGTAACCTATAAAATTGTAGCCTATAACATTTGTATTGAAATTAAACAATTAATAGACGTTCAAATTTATGTAACATCACAGCATGTCAAACTCAAAGACCTTGCATAGTAATAATGTCTTTGATCAAAATGCCTTTCGTATGGCGTAATAAAATTCGTGTTTTAATTAGGCCTATCTATACAGAGATGGCTTCACTGTGTAGCAACATGTCTCGCTGTGAATACATAAGCATTGGTATATAGCTGTCCCCACTGTTACTGTTAAATTAAATTATGATTTCAGCAGATAATGAAAATGTATTTGCTATAATAATAATAGAAAAGTACAGTACATGTAATTAACATTGTTAAACCAGTATTTCGCTTTTTGCAATTGGCATTACTGAATAATAACATCGAATTTCTTTATGGCAATAATCGATATTCATCTACGAGTATTTCAACTTCACAATGTCTGAATAGGTTAAGTATTCGTTAATATACAATTGTTAACATTTTGGGATCGAATTTTAGGGATACATTATTTAAATTTTTATTTTATTCACGAAATAGTCCTAATAAATGTCACTCGAGGTCTGAGATTTCCCAGATAAATCCACTCGCTTCGCTCGTGGATTTATCAGCGAATCTCAGACCTCTCATGACATTACTACAGACTAATTTTAAATTTTCAACTTTTTTCAAAGGATAAATTTTCAGTTTTTATATTTCCATTTCATACTATATTCTGATCACGAGACACAATCATATACTTTGTCTTTTCGGGATTTACTTCCAAACTTATCTCTTTACTTTTTTCAAGTCAAATTCCAGTGTTTTCCCTAATAGTTTGTGGATTTTCTCCTAACATATTCACGTCATCTGCATAGACAAGCAGCTCATGTAACCCGTTCAATTCCAAACCCTCTCTGTTATCCTGGACTTTCCTAATGGCATACTCTAGAGCAAAGTTAAAAAGTAAAGGTGATAATGCATCTCCTTGCTTTAGCCCACAGTGAACTGGAAAAATGTCAGAAAAAAAAAAAAGAATAACGGAGTTACAAAGAAAAACAACAAAATTGTTATAATTCTGTGGTGTTTGGGTAAAGGGGTATACGTCATTTTTTTGTCCAGCTGGAATTTTGTTCCCCAGATGACCACACAAGTTAAATAAAGGTATGGTCACACGTCGCTACTTTTGCAGCGCTGCAGCACAAAAACCTGCGTAACTCTTGTACTGCGACGTGTGAACAACGGTGCAACCCGAAAAGTAGCGGCTGCCGAACCTGCTGCCCGCTATTTTTCCATGCTGCGCGCAGCTTAAAAGTAGCGACGTGAGAACAGGGTTCTCAGGGTTGCAGCCGCAGCATTTTTGATATCGGTTTTGTTGAAACTTTTGCTGCGGTTGCAATCAGTGTTACCACCCAAATGTGCCAATGATACTTTTATTGTTTGGATATATTTTAGTGTTAAATGTGATAAAAATAAATTATTTATAACAGTTATTAAATACACAACACAGTCTGAGCATAATTGCTGACGATATAATTCATTTTTTAAATTTTCTGTAGTGTAGTTCCAAACAGGAGGGTTGGCAACATTGATTATGTGAATATACTGTTGGTTATCATTTAAGTGTATAGGTGTTTTTAAAAGCTTTATAGTAAAAATAATGTCAATTTCTGAATACTAGTTAGGACAGAAAAGCAAATAATAGATAAGGAAGCTTTCGCATGAGTTTCTTAATAATGCGAACATAACCACAAAATGTATATTGAGAAGTCAACACAGAGATGGAAACCTGCAGCATGACTGCGGCTGCAAAAGTAGCGCCTTGTGTGTGAACAGACTCGCAACCTCCAGTTGCAACTTTTGCTGCACTCGGGTTGTGCAGCACGAAAAGTAGCGTGCAGCGCGCTACTTTTGGCTTAAGTGTGAACACGACACGCAACTTTTGCAGCTGCAGTACAAAAGTTGCGCAGCAAAACTAGTGACGTGTGACCGTACCTTTATATAAGTGGGTGTGCAAAAATCAATGAATACTAGCAGTTGATGTGTTTTATTTGTGTAAAAAATTATTTGTAATAAGGGTTCCAAGTTTAATTTTAATTTATCTCCGAACTCATTTTTATGACTTATCTCCCTTTACCCAAACACCACAGAATTACTCAAATTGCAGAATTCCAGAAATGTTAGACAATGCTACTGAACCTGCGCTTGTTTGTCGCTGGGCAGGAGCGAGTACAGGGGCAGCACCCACATGGGCTGGCAGGCAGCCAGGCCCCGCAGATTCAGCTGGTCCTCCTCGTCTGACTCTATGTCACCCAGATCATCGTCATTCCCCAGCAGGTCCGCCTCTGTGTCATCCCCTGGCACTACGGAGTAGCTGTCCAGGTTGATCTCAGGCAGCACCACCTCCGACCCCTGCCGCTTTCTCCTGGCTTTGCGAGCATTGTGGATTGCCTTCTGCATGTCCAACTCCACCTCCCCCTCGTCCTCACTCTCTGCATCTCCATTTGCTAGGGTTTGGGCAGCCTTTGTGCCCTTCTTCTTGCTGTGGAAAGGGAAAGCCCTACGAAGCTTCCTCACCAAGCAATTCACTTCTTGCTGACCTGTCAGAGAATCATAACAATGTTACTTCAGTGCATGAATAAAAATTGCATGTAATAATAATGAGACACATGCGTCTTCTGTAGTGGAGTCATTCCACTTCAAGAAATTCAATTAAATGTAAAGATTATTTTTTTGGTACTACAGAATTATCTGTTATTACATCTTGATTACACAACTTTTAACACTATATCACTTTGGAAAACGTATTATATGTCTTTCACGTGTTAAATTTTATGTTATCTTGTTAACATGTTTCGGCCTGCTATTGGCCATCTTCAGAACTGGATGTTTCTGGTCTTGGCACCTTTCGTTTTGTTTCTTGTGGGGGTGTGTTTGTGTAGTGTAATGTAAAGTCAAAGAGTGTATGTGTTCTGAAATTGAGTTGTGTGTTGAGAATTTCATTTGGACATCTTTTCGTGTGTCTGTATATTTCGTATCGTTCTAGTGTGTTTAGTTTCTGGCTTTTTGGTTGGATGTGGAGTATTTCCATGTCTGTGTTGATGTCTCTGTGGGTGTGGTTAGCATTTGTGATGTGTTCTGCATATGCGGAAGTGTTTTGTAATTTTGTTATGGCTGTGATGTGTTCTTTGTAACGTGTTTGAAACGATCTGCCTGTCTGTCCTATGTAGAAGTTGTTGCAGGTGTTACATTTGAGTTTGTATACGCCTGTGTGGTTGTATTTGTTTGTTTGTGTTGTTTGTGTGTTGAGATGTTTTTGTAGAGTGTTATTTGTTCTGTATGCGATGTTGTAATTTAATTTCTTGAATGAGGTTGCAATTTTGTGTGTTTTTTTTATTTTCGTATGTTAGTGTGATGTATTTTTTGTGTTCTTGTGTTTATGTTGTATTCTTATGTTTTTTGTGATTATGTTTTTTCTTTCGTATTATGTTGGGGTTGTATCCGTTTTCTTGTGCTGTGTATTTGATTATGTTTAGCTCTTCGTTGTAATCCTGTTGGTTCATTGGTATGTTGAGTAGTCTGTGTACCATTGTTCGGAATGCAGCTTGTTTGTGTTGTGTGGGGTGGTTGGATGTGTTGTGTATGTGTGTTGTTGTTGTGGGTTTTCTGTATACTTTGAATGTGTGTTTGTTGTCGACTTTTGTTGTTGTGATGTCTAGAAAATTTATGGATTTGTTGTTTTCAATTTCTAATGTGTAGTGTAGCTTTGGGTGTATTTTGTTTATGTGTTGATGCAGGTTTTTGATCTGTCTTTTGTTTCCTTTATATAGTATTATCTCTTATTGTTACCACTGGTTATTATTGGAGAAAAATTCGCTCCAGGAAAGTACCAAAGGAGAAACATTCGATCCAGTGCTATGGATTCAGCCTCGACATAGCTCAGTGGTTAGAGCACCCAGTGCGCAGAACTGGAGATCCCAGGTTCGATCCCAGGCGCCGGAGCAAATTTTTCTCCATTAATAACCAACGGTAACCATAACAGATAATTCTGTAGAACCAAAAAATTAATCTTCCATAGATCATTCTCCCAACAGTGCATATATACTGTGGAGTCCTGGCCACCAAATCACTCAAATGAGTGCATTCCTTGTGTGATGACAGTTGACTTAATATAATACATGTGTCAATATTATGTCAAAAACGGAGCAAGGCCACTAAGGCAAAGTATCAAAGGACAAAGATTCCTGGTCCTGTGGATTGGACCTCGACATAGCTCAGTGGTTAGAGCACCCAGTGCGTAGAACTAGGGTCCTGGGTTCGAGTCCCAGAGCCGAAACGAATTTTTCTCTATTAATAACCAATTCAATTAAAGTCCTTTATTGAATAATATTTTCATTCTATCATTCATTTTGTTATTATGTGTGATAATTTCAAACTAAAAGTTTTGCACACACGAATACAAAGTCAAGAGCAACACAGGGCTATTAAAAGAGCAGGTCATTTTGAAATTGCTGACATTTTGTGAAAAATAAGGACACTATTCTACTCACAAAAGCAGGGGGTTTAACATAATATACTGAATTAGTTTTCATATTTCGAAGATTTCATATTGGAGTGAAAAATGGCAAGTTGTAGCCGATTTAAGTGAACACCATATTTTAGCGTTTTGGTGGCTACTTCATTCACACACAACCCCCAGAATGTCTGGAGGACCACACCTGCTGTTGGTCGACGGGTCCATTGGACCTAGCTGGGAGAATACAATTATACAATGTTCATCCTCCTCCAGTCTTGACACTGAATTGCTAGCTATTGATGCTGCTCTTCAGTGTGTTACTCAAATTTCTGAAATATCTATTTGCAGACATACTGACTCCAAGGGGGCTATATTTAATATAATTAACCTATACGCACATAGAACTATTCCAATTCAGAAACAACTAAGTAAACTAAAAGAACTCTAAAACGAAATAACATTTCAATGGATACCTAGTCATTGTGTATACCTGGAAACGAGAAAGTCGATAATATTGAAAAACAGGCAACATATTTGCAACCAAGACCTCTTCAAGTGATATCTCTATCCAGTGCTTTTGCTTCAGTAAAGTCTCATTTTACAAACCTATGGATCAACAATTGGCTCTCTTCTGACAAAGGAAAAATTTTACAGTCTGTACAAAAGAAACCAAATGACCCGGAAATGTACAAAAACTTGCCCAGTCATGTTCAAACATTTTTAACAAGAGCCAGAACAGGTCACGTTGTCACTCAATTGTATCTACACCGATTTCACATTTCTGATAATCCTACTTGTCTGTGGTGTAATAATCATGATGAAGGTCTGAAACACATTCTTCTATACTGTCCATCCATAAACCATAAAAGAAGTAAATTAAAATCATCAGTACCAGTTGCAGAAGACACAGCCCTGCAGTATATATTGACTACACCCCAACTCTGGCTACTAGCAACAGGCATCTATAATGAACACCGATCAAAATACCCCTCATTTCTCGTGAAAAACAACTGAATAGACTACAGTAGACTATAGTGGGCTTTATATTGTCAGCAAACAGCTGTATACATTAATAATTATTTTGATTTATTCATACTTTGAGAATGTTTTGTTTACTTCAGTGCATAAACAGAAGCTGTAATGACTTATAAATGATTTTCACCTGTAAGAAAGACTAGAATTCCGCCTTCAGGCAACTGTGTGTGGATCTTGCAGGTTTTGCTGAACGCCTCAGCCACGTAGTCAACTGCTGTTCGTTTGTTGAAGTGGATGGTGACTGGAAACTGACGCGACTCCACCTTCAGGACTGGCGGTGGTGTCTTGAACAGACGGGGGTTGTCTGTGAAGTCTTCCAGTCTCAGGGTTGCTGACATGATGATGAGTTTCAGTGGATTGCCCCGCTTGTTCCTCAGTGGAACAATGCGGGACAGGAGTCCAATCAGGATGTCTGTGTACACACTCCTCTCGTGGGCTTCGTCCAGGATTATCACAGAATATTTGGACAGCAGGAAGTCCTGTACATCACAAATAATAACAGTTACAATCAATTTAAAACAATTCATGCTCAGTATTTGACATTAACTGTAGGCTACACTTCTGACATTATAACATGCAATTTTTTTTTCAGAGAAGTACCCAAAGTCTATCACCAGTGTCCTGCAATGTTCGAACATGAGAAAGGCAACCAAGACAGTACAAATTTCGCCTTATGTCATATGAAAAACTAATGGCAAGATCTGTGCTGAAATCCTTAAGCAGTTAAAACATGAACGGGTGTGAGTGAAGGACAGCGAATATTTTTGTAACAAGGTTGAACAAACACAACAGACTTCCTCCTGCAGAGTGAACATCGGCAAATATCTAACTACATCAATAAGGAGCGGATTCCTATGTAATTAAATATTATTTTTGCGTGTGATAAAACACAATTAACAAAGTTAAAAATTCCGAACATGAAGTTTCAAGTTTAAAACCCGAATTTTATTTCACATAAAAACACGTATTTTCACAAAAAAATTATGTAAATACATATTTTCAGGAAATCTATTATAAACACATAAATCTTTGAGTTTTTTTACTTAAATAATTTTTTTAGAAGAACTTTTAAATATTTTAAAACTAAATCAATTATATATATTATTTTATTTTTTAATTTTTAAAATTTTTTTTTATTTTTATATTTTATTTTTTTTATTTTTTTTTTTATTTTTTATTTTATTTCATTTTTTTTTATTTTATTTTAATGTACCGAAGTACATATGATATTTCCATGCAGATATTCTGCATCATCATACGATGAAAGAGTAATGGAACGGAGAAAAATTCTCTCCGGCGCCAGGATTTGAACCCGGGTTTTCAGCTCTACGTGCTTACGCTTTATCCACTAAGCCACACCAGATTCCACCCCGGCGTCGGAAGAATCGTCTCAGTTTTAAGTTCCAACTCTTGGGTTCCCTCTAGTGGCCACCTTCTGCACTACGTCATAGATCTATGAACCTAGGACCGAAGTCCACACATGTGCTGAGGTGCACTCGTAATGATCCGTCGGATCCTGGCCAACTAGTCACTCATTACGAATTCACCTCAGCACGTGTGTGGACTTCGGTCCTAGGTTCATAGATATCTATGACGTAGTGCAGAGGGCAGCCACTAGAGGGAACCCAAGAGTTGGAACTTAAAACTGAGACGATTCTTCCGACGCCGGGGTGGAATCCGGTGTGGCTTAGTGGATAAAGCGTCAGCACGTAGAGCTGAAAACCCGGGTTCAAATCGCAGCGCCGGAGAGAATTTTTCTCCGTTCCATTACTCTTTCATCGTAAATCAATTATGTCACTCAGAAGTACGTTATCTTTTTAAGAATTCTTGGTTGCTTCGTGTTTCTAAGCGCTTTGTGGTGTATCCATGATACATTTTTGTAATAGTATCGCCTCAAGTTCTGAGAACTGCTAGGCAGCATATCAGTGTTATTATTAGAGAATAAATTAACATGGACAAGGAGGAGAGATCTTGCAACACATAATTACGAATGTTTATTGTTGCTGAAGATGATTTCATTCCACGCCTTGTTTGTGAAACACAACAGATAAGAGCTCGGGTAAGAACATTATTTAATTTAAACAAATCTCTCGCCTCTCGCTCATGCCTATCAAGTAAGGCAATACGTCTTGTTGTGATTCCCTGTTATCGGGCTTTGTCAATCGATATCCTCCAAGATATACTGAAAGATGGTTGTTTAAAAACGATTTGGCTTTCCTATTAGAAAATCTAAGCTTTTTGTGTGACACCATAAAAAAACTCGAAACATCCAAAAACCTGTTGTCTGAAACAGGGAGGTGCGTGCCGTGGAAATTAAACTAGACTCGCTACCAGGTTCAGAAGCACAATTACTAAGGGACAAATTCCAGAATGTGTTTGGGAAAAACAGTGGATATAAAAAATATGTGTAAAGTTGCTCAAGTATTGGAGGATGTGCCTGTAGGTGAAATTGACGGTGTTGAGTTTGTGACATTCCTCTCTTTAAATATGCACGTCTGACGTTCTGTGATGTGGAAAGATTGTTTTCACAGTATAAGTCGTTGTTCAGAGATAATCGGCATGCATTTGTGATGGAGAATTTGGAGATGATCTTTGTTGTTCACTGCAATTCTCGGCCAACTACTAGCACTCAAGTGTGGTTGGTGAGTACCTAGTAACATTTTTTTTTTCAAGCTAAGTAAGGTCCTAGATAATATATGTAACAGATATGTCGGGCTTATAGGCTTTGAGGTTAACAACTTTTGTCAGATTTACTACGCTGCCATCTATTTGTTACATAAGGAGTCACGTCATAATTCCCATTTGAATTGCATTAGCGACTGTGCTGCCATCTCGTGTTCGTTTACGGCGACGGGTGGCGATCCTGGCGGTTGTTCTCTTCAAAGTGCTGCCGATTTTAACGTAGCGAGGAGTTATCTGTTACATATATGATCTAGGGTAAGGTATTTTTGTCATATTTAAAAAATATATATTTTTTTTAATTTTTAGCAAATATTTTCGTACTTTTCAGCACATAAAAAATAAATATATTTAAATTTTTTAGCACATAAAAATCCGCTCCCTATTCATCATACTCGACAAACTTGAACTAAACATAGTGTCTGTAATGCACGTCGCTAACTAGCACTTCTGCCTGAGGCTTAATGTACAACCTCCTTATATTGTGGGATGATTGTTGAAGTCCTTAGGACTGCATTCCTGTGAGTACGTGATTCACTGCTCAATGCCATCTTAACAATTCAGCTACAGCATCCAGTTCTGACAGAGTTTGCATGGCACAAATGCCCCTCATCTCTCTGTGATGTGCCACCTTCTCAGATCAATGGCATCTGTTCGCAATTCACGTACTACATCCTGCTGTATCCTATATTGACTTGAAGATCACAGCACTATAGAGATTGCGCTCCAAAACGTCATCTGTCCAAGGGAAAATCTTCGAAAAAACCGCAATCAGGTAACTTGTCACAATCAGGATTTGAACCCAGGTCTACTTGTTTCACGGTCAGATATGCTAACCATTACTCCATTGCAGTGGACAGTACACGCAGCTAGAGAAGGCAAAGAACTGTACCAGTAGAAACTTTTGTAACCTTGTAAAATAATCATGGAGAATTCGACATTACTTTTACTTAATACAAGTCATAAGTTATCAAGTTTTCGTAAATATTTACCGTGATTCATATACAGTATACAGAACCACTGGGATAATCATAGTTGATTAAAGAATACATCTATGTGTCTTTCACACTTCATTCTACATATTCTAAGGACACCAAGATAGATTGTTATTCCTATCAGTTCTAAGTCTAAGAAAAGTACTGAATCCTAGTACTTGCACAGTCACACACCTAACTTTCCTTATACATTCACCATTTCTCTCACAACCAGATCTGTCTCTTCCATACCACATCCCTCTGATTCCGGTCCATGTCTAAAGGGGACAGCTCTAACATAGCTACGGCATGCTGTTACTTTTGTGAGCACAGACCTTTTCAGTCAGTCTTTCAATTCAAGATACGAAAGGAGAAATTTATAATTAAATTGCTTGCACTATTTCCCAAAACATCTCCTCTGAGTTATGCAACACAGACCAAGTAAGCAGTTTGGGTGTATTTCTGTCAAGATACAATAATAAACCTGTCCATTAAATTCACTGAAGGATATGGTCCTAGAAGTCATTACTACTGTGTAATGATTAATAGTTATTTATGGTACTTGTGAGGTAAGTGCATCTTTATTGCACGAGTGGAAACATTTAAGCACAAGGCGTCAGCTGAGTGCTTAAATTACACGAGCGCAATAAAGATCACACTCACAAGTACCATACGTAATTTTATCCATGACCGTAACGAAAAATTATGTTTTATAAAAGAAAATATGTTGAAAATAAGTCCTCATGTAATCACATTATCATGGCATGGATTTTAGAATCAATACGTGTACTAGGTAGGTTATGATGTAGGAGGCCATGATTAGTGAAGAATGGTATCTAAGGAGTTGGATAAATAACAAATTATAATTAATTATATAATTTTAATATATATTTTTCCATTTTAAACGTGTATTTTCGTCTTTTTGAAGTTTCAAGGATTATTTAGAAGTGTTCACGGGACTAATGTGATTAAAATAATTTCACATTTTACTTCTGTAAACTTAAGAGGAATTTTAAAACGTAATTAATTATCGTGTCTGTTTAGCTCAGTTGGCTAACGCGTGTTGTTATACAATCCTATAAACCCAACTTCACAGGTTCAAGTCTTATCGCCTCCCAAAAGGTAAATTATTATGAAATTTAAAAAAAATACATATTAGATATGAATGCAATGCACAAATTATGACGTAGTAGATAGAGAAAAGACAAGGAGATTGAGTGTATGTATATTTAAGAAATGGTAATAAAGAAGTAGAGGTAGTGACATCTAGTAACTAATATATTAACTTCTTGAGTAATAGTTGAATGAAAAAGTATACGTGTGTACCCGGGTACTAGGAAATACTAATGAACTGTGAGATAAAGTTCAAACTGTGAGGTAAAGTCTTTGTGCGAGATCGTGTGTATTTGCTTGGTTTCCGCACAAAACCAATCCGCGGAAAGTCTAAAATTCCACATTCAGTATTCCCAACCTAACACACATAACAATTTCCCTCTTCTTACTGCTTAAGTGACATATTGATTTTACTGCTTTAGGCTTTTAACATATTATTTTTAGAGACGTTCAATATAGTAATAATTATAAATTGGAAACTTACCACTGCAATTTCACCTAAATTGCACTGTTAATTATTGTTTTTAAATATTTGCAAAAATTAAGTAAACTCTACAACTCCACTAAAGTTATTGCATTCGTGATGCAAGTAACATTAAGGAAGCCGTGAAAAAATCAACAAGATTCCAGATGCTGATGTTATTACTGCAATATGTTATATAAATAATATTGTTAAAATATTAAAATGAAAAATAAATCATTACATAACCTTACCGTTTGTTTTAAGTTCGCATTTATAGACTGGGGGAAAAAAAAGACAGACGTATATCACGGCCTGCTGAAGTATAGTAAACACAGAAAACATTTTAAAGCAACAATGTTGAAGATAGATATTTTTGTTTTGCTAATTAGCCGTCATTGAACAGAAACCAAGATGGAGATTTCATTGCAACTAATTAGAAATTCCTCTTTCACGTATGTAATAAATGATCTTCGCACAAAATAATGTACGATACACGAGCGGTATGTTTTCTTTCAATTCTCGGAAATTAAAAAAGCTCAACTACGTTTCGCTTTTTCAAATTTTTCCTCGAACATGAAAACTTCAACATACCGCTCTTGTAACGTATATTACTATTATCTCACTAGTGGAATTAAGTAATGTTGAATAAAAGCCTACTTTACAAACGCAAATGTATTTAGTAAAGGCATGTTTTTCGTTATGGTCATGGATTAAAGAATATTATAAACAACTTACACTCTGTATTTCTTTGAGCAGAACGCCGTCTGTCATGAATTTGATCCTTGTCTTCTCAGTGGCATTACCCTCAAATCGTATCAGGTAGGACACCTCGTTGCTGTCCAAATTCATCTCCTCCGCCACTCGTTTCGACATGGAGATGGCAGCCACTCTCCGAGGTTCCGTCACACCTATCAGTTTGCCATCACTGGAAATATAAGACAGACAGAACTTCGACACACAAAAGCAAAAACTGAGATGGGTTTCCACTATGAATATAATAGAGAACCGTTTTTAAAAACAAAACAGAACTTCGACACCCAAAAGTAACAACTGAGATGCAAGGAACCAAGATCTCGGCCATTAGAAAGAAGATGAAGAAAACAACTCTGTCCATATTCAGTACCGGATTTAGGCCTTGGCAACCTAGGCAGTTGCCTAGAGTGGCAATTTCTAGGGGGCGGCATTTTCTCTCTCTCTTTTTCTTTCTTTTTTTTTTTTTTTTTAATAGTGAAATTTGTTTTTAAAACACTTGTTGGTAAATCTTTTCTAAAGTTTGTTCTTGAATACGTTGTGGAAGTCAGATAATTAAATGGCTGCCTAGAATAACGTTGTAAGTCCATTTTTGGCCAAACTGAGTTTTTGGCTGAAAAATGTTGTATCGCACATCTTGGATCATGTGCTGTCATCGTCTTCCTGATATTCACACTACTTCGAGAGCTGTAGTATTTTGATTGTGTTGCTGAGCTGGATAACGTTGCAACACAAATAAAATGGCGGAAAGAATATACTTCGAAGAAAGGTGACATTAAACCAGATGTGAAACGACCTGAACTGGTGAGTAGAACAAGGTTGTAAGTCAATGAGTGCTAAAGGAGGATAGTTAAAGGTAATAAGGTCATGGTTACTCTGAATTCTACCATGACCTAATAAGAAAATAAAGAAGAAAAAAAAAAAAGGATTCTTGTCTGTGTAATATTGATATTGTATGCCTAAACATATGATCTAAGTTGTGTAATTTGTTTCAAGTACTTATGATATAAATTTGTCTATTATTATTATTATTATTATTATTATTATTATTATTATTATTATTTAATGTACTCAAATGTAACAACCATAAAGAATCTGCCAGGAAATATGGACAGTACTTAAATTTCTTTGCTTTACAACGTTCTTCTTCTGGCCTGACATACAACGTTTTTCTACTGTAAATGTTCAAAAAGTTGTGTTATTTGGAAGATGAAGGCAATACACATATATAAATGGTGTGAATACTTACTGAAGTATTAATACAGACCTCATACTGTCATATATGACGCAGAATATCTGCATGGAAATATCATATGTACTTCGGTACATTAAAATAATATATATGATATGCGTAAATCACTTCGTGATTTAAGACGGCGCTTATTCCGTCGGATCCCGTCCAACTAGTCACTCATATTGAGTGCACCTCAGCACATGTGTGGACTTCGGTCCTGCGTTCATAGACATCTATGACGTAGTGCAGAGGGCGGCCACTAGAGGGAACCGAAGAGTTGGAGCTTAATCTGAGACGATTCTAACCGGCGTTGGAGTTGTATCCGGTGTGGCTTAGTGGATAAAGCATCAGCACGTAGAGCTGAAAACCCGGGTTCAAATCCCGGCGCCGGAGAGAATTTTTCTCCATTCCATTACTCTTTCATCGTATGATGACGCAGAATATCTGCATGGAAATATCATATGTACTTCGGTACATTAAAATAATATATATGATATTTTGTAATATTTAACAATGTTAGTACTGGTATGGAATAAACATATTTTTAATTTCCTGGCAAACTGTAAAAACTGACTTACAACATTATTCTAGGCAGCCATTCAATTGTTTTGTTATCACACTGTCGCAGTTGCGGCGAGAGTAAAAGGAAAGTGTGCAGCTGCATAATTATATTGTAATACCAGTATCACGTTATTATACTATGAAACTGCTTAAATTTAACTGCCTGTATAAACAAGAATGCATTGTTGAAAATCAAAATGGATGTGTATTATTTATCGCTATGTATAGTAACCACAACTCTCAGTTACATTTTCAATTATATTGTCAACAATACTATTTAATCACTTTCCAGCATGAGCACTATAAAATTCGATACAAAAGGTTTATTCTGCGAAGAGGTGGACTTTTTCAATTAACTTTATAGCCTATAGTTTGTCAACTTCAAGTGAAACCCCGTAAAACACACCAACTTCTGGAATCTCTCTCTTTCTTTCTTCTCTCCCCCTTGCTCCTCGACATTCAGTCACCAATCACCATGTAAATATCTGAGAGGGTGTGAGTGGGCATCGCGACCAATAGAAGAACCACTCTCCAATATTACCACAATAACGGATTCTTCATTTTTGCCTCGACTGTCGGCTAGGAAGGTTCCATTATGCTAGCATTGCAGGCAACTAGTCAACCTTTTAATGCTTTTGTTAGCAGGTTTGACAAACTGTGAGTGGACCTGCAAGTACATAGTGCATAGTGCTCTCTCCCTTCCCCCCGTGCTTTCTCACTTGCTCCTCCCCAAGACATCCAGCGCTCACATAGTAACTCGGTCAGGGTTTCAGTTCGATTTGTCAATCTATACTTTCTCTCGATGTAAGAAATACTCGTAATAATTATACCACCAACAAAACAAAACCACAGTCTGCCTCTCACAAATCAATTTTGTTTCAACAATGGACAAGTATGAATATCTTTCTTTGCATAAAGTCTGATGTGCTTAGTCAGATCAACTTTGATGACGTCATCAATGCTTTCTCTGCGAAGAAAGTGCGAAGGAAATCTGTATAATTCAGAAGATGCATGTATTTTGATTCCAGTAATTTACTGTTTTCTGAATTGTAACATTTCACTTAAAACTAATTTTAAACTTAACATGACCTGTATAATAGCTGCTCATATACTGTTTGAGAGAGTTGGGGAGCGGCAAATTTTATCACTGCTTATGGGCGGCTGCTGCTGTGGCCCTACAGCCCAATTTGAGCCTTGGCCTCCTCAATGCGTCTCTTCCAATATTCTCAATCTCTGGTCTTCGTTTTCCATGCCCTTATCCCTAGAATATTCACGGCATCCTTTCTTTTCCTGGGCTTTCCAACTATTCTTTTCCCATGCATTTCTTGGGTGAAGGACCTTCTTGCTATCTGCTTCTCATCCATTCTCACTACATGTCCTGCCCATTGTAATCTTCTAAATTTAATAAATCTGGATACTTCCATATCTTTATATAACTGATGTAACTCAGAATTATATCTTATTCTCCATCCTTTCTCATCTTGCACTGGGCCAAAAATCTGTCTTAAAATCCTTCTCTCGAAGCTGTTCAATCTTTCCTCCGCCTTACTTTGGATGGTCCATGTCTCACATATTGGTCTTATTATTGTTTTATACAATCGTATTTTGTTATTCCTATGTATTGTTTGGGATTTCAACAAGTCAATCATCGAAAAATAGGCTTTGTTAGCCCGTAATATTCTTTCTTTTATCTCCACTAATTCATCATTCTCCTTGTTTACTATGGAACCCAAATATTTAAAGTTTTCTACTATTTCAATATCAGTATTATTCAATTTGATAACTTTATTTTGTACTGATTTTTTAGTTTGAAGAACTGTTTTCGTCTTATTTGTATTGATACATAATCCTATTTCTGCTGCCTTCCCATCTAATTCTGTAAAAACTTCTTCTACCATCTTTTTTGACCTTTCCAAAACGCCAATATCATCAGCATAACCTATCAGTTGTACTGATTTATATACTACCGTCGAGTCTGTTTGTATTCCCATTTGTCTAATTACATATTCCAAGGCTAAATTAAATAAAAGGGGCCAGCCCATCCGCTTGTTTCAATCCATTCCTTACAGTCAGTTTTTCTGTTAACTCATTCTGAATTTTAACTTGGTGTTTTCCATGGTAGTTTTTATTAATCTTATTAGTTTCGATGGGATATTATATGAAATCAGTGCTGCGCACAACTTTTTCCTCACTATGCAATCATAAGCTTGTCTAAAATCGATAAATACTTCACAAAGGTCTATACCATACCGGTTATGGGCGGCACTGTACTTAAATCCGGCCCTGTTCAGATTCGTAAGAATATTGAATATGTCCAATCTGAGTTTCTGAATGATCAACCACTGCCCTCCTCGCTTTCAGAACAATATAACATAACTGTGGCTCTACTAATGGCAGTAAGTATCAGAGGACAAAGTAAATGACAGTAAGTATCAGACGAAAAGTAATGCTGTCACAAACCTTGCATAGCCTGCCTCATACAGGAACTGGGGCACTTGAGTGGTCTTGCCACTGCCTGTTTCTCCGGCCAGCACCACGACAGGGTTCTCGTTAATGGCCTCCATGATGACCTGCTCCTCTGCCAGAATGGGCAACCTGAGCCGAGCTTCCTGGATGTCTGCCAGCCGGTGCACCGGGACAAACACAGCAGGCTTGCCGGCCACGTGTCCCTCCTTCCTGGGCTTGTTAACAGCTTCATCACTCACAGCCTCTGTAGCCACTTCCACCTTCGGGTTCTTGCTAACTGTGTCAGTGTCTTCCTCTTCCACAGCAGATGTTACTTCATCTTCGCCATCTTCTTCTTCTTCATCTTCATCACTGCTGGATTCACTTGATGTCTATAAAAATTAAAACAAGGACGTGCACTGTACGTATTATAATTGCATCGCATCACCAATATTTTATAGAAATAATCACTTTCTCAGACAGTGGGCAAGTGTTCAATGAGTGGGAGATACGCACACAATGTGTGAATGAATGAGTTAGTGTCCAACTATAGTCCGGGCCTAGATCATGTATGTAACAGATAACTCCTCGCTACGTTAAAATCGGCAGCACTTTGAAGAGAACAACCACCAGGATCACCACCCGTCCGCTGTAAACGAACACGAGATGGCAGCACAGTCGCTAATGCAATTCAAATGGGTATTATGACGTGACTCCTTATGTAACAACTAGATGGCAGCATAGTAAACCTGACAAAAGTTGTTAACCTCAAAGCCTATAACCGTGACATATCTGTTACCCTAGATCACATATATATCCCAGATAGTTATATTGTCAGACTCCAAAGCAGCTATTCTATCAATAGTCTCTAAACACACACCTTCATCTCAAACAGCAGAAATAACTAAAATGCTCTCTCAATTAATATCACTCAATAAAACAATTGTATTCCAATGGATACCATCCCACTGTGGAATCCTGGGAAACGAGAATGCGGATGCTTTAGCAAAGAAGGGCAGCACTGCTACTTACAGACCTGTTACTAAATCTACGTATTACTCTGTGAAAAGATTTATTAAATCTACATACTTAGACTTCAACAAACAAAATTTGATAACTCAATCCCAAGGGAAAAAATGGAACTCTCTGCATCAAAATCCACAGTTAATTCCCGATTTACCACGAAAATCGTCTGTAGCTGCACTTAGATTGGCAACAGGCCATGATTGTTTAGCCAAACACCTGCATAGAATTGGAATATATCAGTCCCCTAACAGTCCAGTGTGCAACTCAAACCAAGAAATGGATTCGGAACACCTCAAAATCTGTGCTTCAGTGGCTGGTCATGATAATATCTTTGAAAAATATTGGAGTGCAAGAGGTCAAATGACTTTATTGTCAAACGCCTGGCATTAGAAAACAACAACAACATATGCTAGTGGATTGTGGTGATTTTCTAGTTTGCAGGTTGAATTTTCTTTTGCCAACTTCGTTTCGAATTTTGATACTGACAAATACTACAAATGGTAGTGATTCTGTAACTACTATTTTTGGAGCTGAGACAAATATCGACAATATTTGTCGGTACTGCAGTTCCATGAAATTAAAATTGTACTAGATTTCTGAGCCAGTTACTGGAAGCTAATGAAATTTGAACATACTAATAATTAATTAATATCAGTATTAATATTAATACATAATTATTTTATGTGTTGCGTTGTGGTTAATGTTAATGTTATGTTTTATTTAATGACGCTCGCAACTGCAGAGGTTATATCAGCGTCGCCAGATGTGCTGGAATTTTGTCCCGCAGGACTTCTTTTACATGCCATTAAATCTACTGACATGAGCCTGTCGCATTTAAGCACACTTAAATGCCATCGACCTGACCCGGGATCGAACCCGCAACCTTGGGCATAGAAGGCCAGCGCTATACCAACTCGTTGTGGTTATAATTCAAGACATAGCCCCCTTGGAGTTGGTAAGTATGCAAATAGATTTTTCAGAAATTTGAGTAACACAATGAAGAGCAGCATCAATAGCTAGCAATAATAAAAATCTCTAATTCCAAGTAATGAGTGGATGAATAAGTCAGTGTCCAAGTAGCCCTATATGTAACTATGAGTGAATGAGCAAATAATGGTTGCCTAGGTGAGTGAGCAAACAAATAATCAAATGTCCAAGCATACATGCGTCTGATAAAAGTTCAAGTAGGCTATTATTTGAAACAGAAATGTTATCGAAGGAACATTCATACCTCCAATCCCACCACATTTGGATCCTTTGCTTCCGCAGTTTTCTCCTCATCAAGCTCCAACATCAATAATCTCTTTCGTTTCTGACTGCCGGCTATACTGTTGATGTTATGTGCTTCTTCTCCATCTTCATCTACTTGTTTTCGTTTCACCTTCTTATCTCCTCTTTCTTGTTCAAGGAAATGTTTCTTTAAGCCTTTTGTTTGAACAGATGTGATGGAAGTCAACTGACTCAGAAGCTCTGGTTGAGTTGGAATTTTTGACAGAGCTTCCAACAGCGAGGCTCGCTGCAGGTTATAAAATACATCAATACAATTAAATCAGAGACAACAGTAATTCACTTTATACATATACTTACTTACTTAATGGCTTTTAAGGAACCCGGAGGTTCACTGCCGCCCTCACATAAGCCCGCCATCGGTCCCTATCCTGAGCAAGATTAATCCATTCTCTATCATCATATTCCACCTCCCTCAAATCCATTTTAATATTATCTTCCCATCTATGTCTCGGCCTCCCCAAAGGTCTTTTCCACTCTGGCCTCCCAACTAACACTCTATATGCATTTCTGGATTCGCCCATACGTGCTACATCCCCTGCCCATCTCAAACATCTGGATTTAATGTTAATAAATATGTTAGGTGAAGGATACAATGCGTGCAGCTCTGCATTGTGTAACTTTCTCAATTCTCCTCTAACTTCATCCGTCTTAGCCCCAAATATTTTCCTAAGAACCTTATTCTCAAACACTCTTAACCTCTGTTCCTCTTTCAAAGTGAGAGTCCAAGTTTCACAGCCATACAGAACAACCGGTAATATAACTGTTTTATAAAATCTAACTTTCAGATTTTTTGACAGCAGACTAGATGACTAGACTTCATACATATATACAGAAAAACTGATAACAATGAACTACACATACTACATTATGATTATACGAAATGTCCAAGACAAACATTACCAATAACAAATTTTCGTAATGCAATACATTTATCTAAATGCCGTTTGCTGCAAAAGACAGAGCAACTCGCCAAGTTTTTATGGTGACCAATAAATTCTCAAAAGTGCACCTCGTGTGGCTTAGCAGAGTAAACAAATGAACGTGTCAATGCGGAAATGTCAGCAATAATAAATGGAATAGCATAAAACTAGAAAGAAGCATCTAGAAGAAATCACAAGTCCACACCTATGGAGCTACGGTTAGCGCGTCTAACTGCGAAACCAGGTGGTCCAGGTTCGATTCCCGGTCGGGGGAAAAATACCTGGTTGAGGTTTTTTCCGGGGTTTTCCCTCAACCCAATATGAGCAAATGCTGGGTAACGTTCGTTGTTGGACCTCGGATTCATTTCACCGGCATTATCACCTTCATCTCATTCAGACGCTAAATAACCTGAGCTGTTGATAAAGCGTCGTAAAATAACCTAATAATACTAATAAAAAAAAAGAAATCAGAAGAATAGTTATTTATGGTACTTGTGAGGTAAGTGCATCTTTATTGCACGAGTGGAAAGATTTCAGCACGAGGCGTCAGCCGAAATGGTAATAAAGAAGTAGAGGTACTGACATCTAGTAACTAATATATTAACTTCTTGAGTAATAATTCAATGGAAAAATATACGTGTGTGTCCGGGTACTAGGAAAATATTAATGAACTGTGAGATAAAGTTCAAACTGTGAGGTAAAGTCTTTATCTCACTAGTGGAATAAAGTAATGTTGAATAAAAGCCTACTTTACAAACGCAAAAGTATTTAGTAAAGGCATGTTTTTCGTTATGGTCATGAATAAATGTAATTTCGGTATTGCCACCATAAAAATTTGGTGAGTTCCTCTGTCACCTACAGCAGAAAGCATTTAGATAGGCCTAAATTGATTTGTTACTGAGTTACTATAAAGCTTTCTTAATGGCAGTAATTGCTCCAAACAAAGTGTATTACTTACTAATGTTTGAAGTGTATTAAATATATTTTATTTAGGCGGAGGCTTTTACTTTCATTCTAAACTAAAATTAAACATCAACTGGTTCATCCTAATCACAATTATACCTACTATCTTTATTTTGATACAAATGCATACCTATTTAGATCACTATTATGTTATATTTTACGCTAAACTACAGAATTTCGTTATACTTAGGAGATAAAATCCTTTCGCGTCTTGTTTTCAAATATGTATGGCTACTTTTAGATAACTATATAGGCTACTTCTAAGAAAGAGTCACAACTGTAATCCCTATGTGTAGTGTGTACAAAGATAACACAGTTACGACAAATTCAAGAATAAATGCAGATAATTAATATTAATTATTTGGGGGTCACTGTGTCAACTAAGGGTGTTAAATATACAGTGAATTCTTCACTCAATGTGATACTTTGCTCAATGCTGTGTTGGATACAAACAAACAAAATTCTACAGATAGTAGATAAATTTCAGCCTAACGGCTTTGACAGCAGTGTAACATCTTTCATGAAAACTTTGAAATAACTATTTCCCAGTAGTTTTCCAGAAAGTCTGGTTTGTAATCATGAAACCATAGCAAGAACAATTAGGTACGGTACTCACATGACTTTTGCTCAATGAACTGTTCACGCTTGTAAATTAAATTGATCTGATAGAAAGGTACTCAAGAATATCAAGACATGCTTGCCTCAGTAAATAATCCTGAAAATGGGGTCTAAAGAGCAAGTTGTTCCCCTAGGTACACCAGTTATGTTATAGGCCTATATTTCACCGGGAAATCTATTGCACCATATTTCAATTATTTAATTCATTCATTAAGCACAACACTCCTTCTTTGATACTGAAAAACTTACATTTTCTTTCTTCTTTTTCTTCTCAACAATCTTCTCCAGACGTTTTCTCTGAGATTTTGACAGAATTTTTTTTACTACAACGGAATCATTCTTCTTTCTAGTTTTCCTCTTTTGTGACGGAATAACTAAAGTATTACATTCATCATCATTTTTTACGGAAATGACGCTGGAATCTAATTTAATCTGAAAATAAATAAACGAATTAAAAACATTATGTCTCACTGACGATAAAAAGTAGGGTTATGTCTATCATATAGATATCGGTTTACGTACCTTCGTTGTTGAAGAATTGTCTATGTCTGTCTGTACAACTTGTCTAGCTTTCCAATTAAATCCCTTTTTGGATTTCCCCATATTGTTTCTGGTAATGGCTTTTCCTAAATAGTATAAAACATTTCCCCACGCGCGTTACCACGTGTAAATCTAAAACCCTTTCAACACCTTGTACGCCATCACGGAATGGACATAAGATGCCCAATGTTGCCAACTTGATCATGCTGAATGTCTCTAATTAAATGCAAAAAGTCTCCAGATTCAACAAAAATATTTTCAACTATATACCGTAAGCAACGCTATATACACAGTCTAGACTGTGCTATGTATAAATCCTAAATTTTGACCCAAATAAATAATCATTAATTTTTTTCCCGTAAAATATTTTATTTAATAATAATAATAATAATAATAATAATAATAATAGAATTATCTCCCATGCACTTGATGCGAATTCATGAGGAAGGTGTGCCATTCTTGCACTATATCATTACAGGGAATGAAATGTGGCTGCATCATACAACACCAGAGACAAAATAGGAATCCATGTCATGGAAACACGCATCATCCCCATCTCGCAAGAAATTCCAAACAGCTCTATTCGCAAAGAAACTTATGACAGTCTTTTGGGACCACAAGGGCGTACTTCTGGTTGATTTCCCTACCAAGGGAACGACAGTGAATGCCACCAGTTATTGTCACACACTGGGGCACTTACAGCAAAACGACATGGACTTCTCTCAATAGGCATCGCATTGCTGCACAATGCCAAACCACACACAGCCAGCAACACGCGTGAATCTTTAAGACGCTTCTGGAGGGAGGTACTTGACCATCCGCCCTACAGCCCCAACCTGTCACCCAGTGATTTCCATCTCTTCAGACCATTGGTTATGTAGCATCACAGCTTCCCCCATCCGTTTCTGCTGCCATTTATGAGGGGCTATGGCTGGTCTGTCTGAAAAAGCACCTGGATGGTAAACAATTCAACACCAATACGGCCATTCAGCAAGACATCATGACATGGTTTCACGGACTTGATGCAGATTTCTTCTATGCCGACATCAATACCTTGGTCTACCATTGGAACAAGCATGGTGACAATGTTGAAAAGTAATGTGTACCAGTGCCCTACTTACTGTGTGAAATAAAGTTTGTCCATGAGAGATTGTTACCTTACTTTTTTAAATATCCTCATATTACTAGATACTATTCAGTAGTTTATTTTTATAAGAACTGTAATTTTTTCGTCTTCACATACCTGTTATTCATTTCTGCAGTATAAAGTAGTCGATATTATGCTTGATGAGAGAAATTCTGCACCTTGAGCGACATTTTAAATTAAAATTAGCTTTCCAGAGGGAGAGAGTGGGAAAGGGAGACAGGCTATAGTCAGAAAGATGGACAAGTCATCTCACAATCTGGAAAAATAAATCATGGCTATGTACATTCCTTTTAACTTTATTGACATTTATGAGCAATGTTTGACAATAAAAAAGTTACATACTCTTTTCCCATGTTGCATATATATATATATTTTTTTTTTGCAAAACTTAATAACTCTCTTCTTAAATAACTTCAGACAGAAAAAGCTTCATAATCCTGCACAATTAACAGCTTTGTCACCAGGCTAAATTAATTTTATTATAATACCTACGTATACCAGGTTGATGCTTTCCCAGAATTTTTATGATTTTGCCTCTAACATACCAAGCAATAACACGAACGAGTTATGTAATACAGCATGTTCAACCAGATCGCACACTATGGAAGATTCTCTGGGTAATTGATACAGCCCGGAATTTTACGTGCTAAAAGTTAATATTGTTCCTCACTGTAGTTTATAAATATAAAAGCCATGCATCCACTTCTCTGAGATGTCATTCAGTATTTTGCCTTTGTTATCATTAAAGGTTTTTAATCCTCTTAACCCCACTTACAAGTTAGCGCACAATTTACAAGATCCATTGCTAGTCCTTCTGATTCTGTTGTCTATTATTACATATCGGACTCTTGTAAACTAAGCTTAAAACCCTCCTCACTGGCACCACTTCTATTCATCTATACTCAGTGTCATTCTTAACTTTTAGCACCTAAAATTCCGGGCTCTAGAAATTACATCATACACGTACTTTACTTACAAGTAATAACATGTATTGTTACTACTCCAACATCTTTTTACTAGTTTTTGCATGTAACCCTGATATTACATTTTATAATATGGACTAGGTTATTTTCTTCAACCCACTCATGTTACATACATAATCCAAATTTTTAACGACGACTTATACTGGGTGTTCATTACAAAGTGTGTCATGACGTCACTGTTGTGAGTCAGCGATTTGAAACGAGTTTCAGCTTTTATGTCACAGAAGTTGCCTATTAATCAAGGCGTTCAATCTGAACTTGAGAATGTGTATGGTATAACTTGAACGTCATAGCAACAGATGGCGGCCTGTACGGTCTGTGTGCTACCATAACCTCTTTCGAACTGTGTTTTTCGCGGGCAAGTCGTACGCAGGGTATTTGCTATCATCGATTGCGTACGGCAACATTCCACAACACAAATCAAAATGCTCCGTGTCCATGTTGACTGTCCAAGTTTAATGTCAACAAATACGTAAGTAATCATCTTAACCCTCTCCCCATATCCCGACAGTAAGAAAAAAAACTCACTTCAGTACGTGTTTCCAAACAGTTCACATTCTTGCCACTACTGGCGTTACCGTATTTATCGGTACATAATCTTCAGAATGAACGCCGTACTTGCTAGGCAACTTCTCTCGCATTTAGGTAATACGCCTTTGCGGAAGTGTAGAAAGATTGAATTTTCTAGGCTCATTGGATAGCCACATGACGACATACAGTGAGCCATGACACATTTTGAACTGAACACCCAGTATGTTATATTTTATCAATATTTTATTACTGTTTTATCAATATATGTATATATATAATTTAAGGGTAGTATTTTAAATAACCAGATTTTTGGAAAGTGTTCATTGTGTGTTACCTATTAATATGAGATCTAATGATGCCATTTCATGGCAAAAACATTAGTCTCTTATAAGTTCAACAATATATTCCATTTTTCTATCATAACTTAATGAATTCATGGCTCATAATTATATTTTTTTATTTTAGTAGGATATTTTACAACACTTTATCAACATCTTATATATATATATATATATATATATATATATATATATATATATATTTAATATAAAACGTGCCTTCTTTGGTGTAGATTTTCAGGATAATTACCTAAATTTTCTTAAAATTAAGGATAAACTTCAGAACAATGTTCCCTTCTTCCTCTCTTCCCCCAAAATTCCAACCTTGTGCAGACAAAATAAATTGGCACTGATGACGTGCACTCAACAAAGACAACTCTGCTCTTTTCACTATAGTGAGGTGCTGAAGTTATAAAGTAAATTAATATTGTTCATAGTATATACATTACATTATCAATATAGACCTATTTTATATTTGAGCGTACTTTGGCTCAGTTAAAAAAATGCTGGGATTACATCAAAACGAAGAGGAAGAGGGAACTAGCCCAAGAAATGAAGGAGAGAATGAAGACTGGTGGTGCAGCACCACCTCCCTTAAATTCCCCAAATCCAGAAGTGGACATAGCTGTACCCCACTTGGATCATCATGTGGGATTCTGGTTTGACAGCGATGCAGCTGTCACAGAAACACCTTCAGGTAATTTAAAATCATGTACCTACAGGATCTTATTTTGGAGCAAACAACGTCTACTTCACTAAATTAGCTTATTTCGTTATTGTGAAAAAAATATGAGAGTAGGACAATGCCTATTTCTCATGTACCAGTATCAAGTTACCTATTTTCTCTTACATTTCACAGATTCATTGATATCAAGGCCTGTTTAGTCTGTTGTCTTGCTAGACACTGTAGCAGACATTAGGATACCTTATACATAAGGTAAATCGTTTCCATTAGCATAATCGGAAGGAAACAAATGTTGGATTGCTGAGATTAAGATTCATTTCCCTTAACATAATGGGAAGGAAGAAAACGATGGACTGTTGCGATTAAGAATAGTTTCCCTTAAAATAGTGGGAAGGAGGCGAATGTTGGATCGTAGAGATTAAGAATCGTTTCCCTTAACACAGTGGGAAGGAAGCAAATGTTGGACTGTTGAGATTAAGAATCATTTCCCTTAACATAGTGGGAAGGAAGCAAGCAAATGTTGGACTGTTAAGATTAAGAATCGTTTCCCTTAACACAGTGGGAAGGAAGCAAATGTTGGACTGTTGAGATTAAGAATCATTTCCCTTAACATAGTAGGAAGGAAGCAAGCAAATGTTGGACTGTTGAGATTAAGAATCGTTTCCCTTAACATAGTGGAAAAGAGGTGACTGTTGGACTGTTGAGATTAGGAATATTTTCTCTTAAAATAGTGGGAAGGAGACGAACGTTGGACTGTTGAGATTAAGAATCATTTCCCTTAACATAGTGGGAAGGAAGCAAATGTTGGACTATTGAGATTAACAATCATCTCCCTTAAAATAGTGGGAAGGAAGCAAATGTTGGACTATTGAGATTAAGAATCATTTCCCTTAACATAGTGGGAAGGAAGCAAATGTTGGACTGTTGAGATTAAGAATCATTTTTCATTACAATAGTGGGAAGGAAGCAAATGTTGAACTATTGAGATTAACAATCATTTCCCTTAACATAGTGGGAGCGAAGCAAATGTTGGACTGTTGAGATTAAGAATCATTTCCCTTAACATAGTGGGAAGGAAGCAAATGTTGGACTGTTGAGATTAAGAATCATTTCCCTTAACATAGTCGGAAGGAAGCAAATGTTGGACTGTTGAGATTAAGAATCATTTCCCTCAACATAGTGGGAAGGAGGCGAACGTTGGACTGTTGAGATTAAGAATCGTTTCCCTTAACATAGTGGGAAGGAATCAAATGTTGGACTGTTGAGTTTAAGAATCATTTCCCTTAACAAAGTGGGAAGGAGGCGAATGTTGGACTGTTGAGATTAAGAATTGTTTCCCTTAACATAGTAAGAAGGAAGCAAATGTTGGACTGTTGAGATTAAGAATCATTTCCCTTAACACAGTGGGAAGGAAGCAAATGTTGGACTGTTGAGATTAAGAATCATTTCCCTTAACATAGTGTTAGTATACGCACTGTATAACATTGTATATGAAATGACTTCCATGGGTGCTAAGTCTTAACAAAATGGAAATAATTGAATGGTTTGAGAAAGAGAAACTGTGGCTCATCTCCCATCAGAATACGAGATTGGAATTATAACTGCGCGATTTAATAAAAAACCAAGGATAAAATGTAAAACGGTATGTAAATGTACAACATGAGACCTCCTTTATTCCTATCATTCCTGGGACAGCCATTAAAAAGGGCTTCCTTGCTCCTTAAAAACCCGTCGATGACAAGACTGAAATTATTGAACTTCTGATCCAATACCTAGCGAGTTAAATACAAGACCATGGAGGAAATCATAAAATCTTTCACGAATTATCCGATTTTTTCGATCATCCATCCCCTTCATTACCACGGATAATAGGGGTTCTACTGTACTTCCCACCACCTTCTTAGAATTTATTGTTGTATCACTTGATTCATTAATGACCACCTGTTGTTACTCAGTAACTTAGTGGGGTTTAAAGGGTGCGTCAGTTGCTATGGTTATTTGCGTCATTACCTGTTGTAAAGGTTTAAATTATTCTTCATCAGGTGTTTCTGAGAGATATATTGCGCAGAATCATTTCCCTTAACATAATGGGAAGGAACAAACATTGGACTGTTGAGATTAAGAATCATTTCCCTTAATATAGTGCGAAGGAGGCGAATGTTGGATTGCAGAGATTAAGAATCGTTTCCCTTAACATAGTGGAAAGGAGGTGACCGTTGGACTGTTGCGATTAAGAATATTTTCTCTTAAAATAGTGAGAAGGAGACGAACGTTGGACTGTAGAGATTAAGAATTGTTTCCCTTATCACAGTGGAAAGGAGGCAAACATTCCACTGTTCAGATAAAAAATCGTTACCCTTAATATAGTGTGAAGGATGCGAACGTTGGACTGTTGAGATTAAGAATCGTTTCCCTTAACACAGTGGGAAGCAAGCGAACATTGGACTGTTGAGATTAAGAATAGTTTCCCTTAACACAGTAGAAAGAAAGTGAACGTTGGACTGTTGAGATTAAGAATTGTTTCCCTTAACACAGTGGAAAGGAAGTGAATGTTGGACTGTTAAGATTAAGAATCGTTTCCCTTAACACAGTGGAAAGTAAGTGAAGGTTGGACTGTTGAGATTAATAATCGTTTCTCTTAACACAGTGGAATGGAGGCAAACGTTGCACTGTTCAGATTAAAAATCGTTTCCCTTAATATAGTGTGAGGGAAGCGAACATTGGACTGTTGAGATTGAGAATCGTTTCCCTTAACACAGTGGAAAGGAAGTGAACGTTGGTCTATTGAGATTAAGAATCATTTCCCTTAACACAGTGGAATGGAGGCAAACGTTGCACTGTTCAGATTAAAAATCGTTTCCCTTAATATAGTGCGAAGGAAGCGAACGTTGGACTGTTGAGATTAAGAATGGTTTCCCGTAACACAGTGGAAAGGAAATGAACATTGGACTATTGAGATTAAGAATTGTTTCCCTTAACACAGTGTGGAGGAAGCAAATGTTGGACTGCTGAGATTAAGAATCGTTTAAATTAACATAGTGGGAAGGAAGCAAATGTTGGAATGTTGAGTTTTAAGAATCATTTCCCTTAATATAGTGTGAAGGAAGCGAACGTTGGACTGCTGAGATTAAGAATCGTTTCCCGTAACACAGTGGGAAGGAAGTGAACATTGGACTATTGAGATTAAGAATCGTTTCCCTTAACACAGTGGGGAGGAAGCAAATGTTGGACTGCTGCGATTAAGAATCGTTTCCCTTAACATAGTGGGAAGGAAGGAAATGTTGGACTGTTGAGATTAAGAATCATTTCCCTTAACATAGTGTTAGTATACGCACTGTATGGCATTGTATATCAAATGACTTCCATGGGTGCTAAGTATTAACAAAATGGAAATAATTGAATGGTTTGAGAAAGAGAAACTGTGGCTCATCACCCATCAGAATACGAGATTGGAATTACAACTGCGCGATTTAATAAAAAACCAAGGATAAAATGTAAAAAGGTATATAAATGTACAACATGAGACCTCCTTTATTCCTATCATTCCTGAGACAGCCATTAAAAACGGCTTCCTTGCTCCTTAAAAACGCGTCGTTGACAAAACTGAAATTAGTGAACTTCTGATCCAATACCTAGCGAGTTAAATACAAGACCATGGAGGAAATATTTCAATCTTTCATGGTAAGGATTATCCTATTTTTTCGATCAACCATTCAGTCCATCCCCATCATTACCACTGATAATAGGGATTCTACCGTACTTCCTAGCACCTTCTTAGAATTTATTGTTGTATCACTTGATTCATTAATGACCACCTGTTGTTACTCAGTTACTTAGTGGGGTTTAAAGGGTGCGTCAGTTGCTATGGTTATTTGCGTCATTACCTGTTGTAAAGGTTTAAATTATTCTTCATCAGGTGTTTCTGAGAGATATATTGCGCAGAATCATTTCCCTTAACATAATGGGAAGGAACAAACATTGGACTGTTGAGATTAAGAATCATTTCCCTTAATATCGTGCGAAGGAGGCGAATGTTGGATTGCAGAGATTAAGAATCGTTTGCCTTAACATAGTGGAAAGGAGGTGACCGTTGGACTGTTGAGATTAAGAATATTTTCTCTTAAAATAGTGGGAAGGAGACGAACGTTGGACTGTAGAGATTAAGAATTGTTTCCCTTATCACAGTGGAAAGCAGGCAAACATTCCACTGTTCAGATAAAAAATCGTTTCCCTTAATACAGTGTGAAGGATGCGAACGTTGGACTGTTGAGATTAAGAATCGTTTCCCTTAACACAGTGGGAAGCAAGCGAACGTTGGACTGTTGAGATTGAGAATGGTTTCCCTTAACACAGTGGAAAGAAGTGAATGTTGGTCTATTGAGATTAAGAATCGTTTCCCTTAACACAGTGGAATGGAGGCAAACGTTGCACTGTTCAGATTAAAAATCGTTTCCCTTAATATAGTGCGAAGGAAGCAAACGTTGGACTGTTGAGATTAAGAATGGTTTCCCGTAACACAGTGGAAAGGAAATGAACATTGGACTATTGAGATTAAGAATTGTTTCCCTTAACACAGTGTGGAGGAAGCAAATGTTGGACTGCTGAGATTAAGAATCGTTTAACTTAACATAGTGGGAAGGAAGCAAATGTTGGAATGTTGAGTTTAAGAATCATTTCCCTTAATATAGTGTGAAGGAAGCGAACGTTGGACTGTTGAGATTAAGAATCGTTTCCCGTAACACAGTGGGAAGGAAGTGAACATTGGACTATTGAGATTAAGAATCGTTTCCCTTAACACAGTGGGGAGGAAGCAAATGTTGGACTGCTGCGATTAAGAATCGTTTCCCTTAACATAGTGGGAAGGAAGGAAATGTTGGACTGTTGAGATTAAGAATCATTTCCCTTAACATAGTGTTAGTATACGCACTGTATGGCATTGTATATAAAATGTCTTCCATGGGTGCTAAGTATTAACAAAATGGAAATAATTGAATGGTTTGAGAAAGAGAAACTGTGGCTCATCACCCATCAGAATACGAGATTGGAATTACAACTGCGCGATTTAATAAAAAAACAAGGATAAAATGTAAAAAGGTATATAAATGTACAACATGAGACCTCCTTTATTCCTATCATTCCTGAGACAGCCATTAAAAACGGCTTCCTTGCTCCTTAAAAACGCGTCGTTGACAAAACTGAAATTAGTGAACTTCTGATCCAATACCTAGCGAGTTAAATACAAGACCATGGAGGAAATATTTCAATCTTTCATGGTAAGGATTATCCTATTTTTTCGATCTACCATTCAGTCCATCCCCATCATTACCACTGATAATAGGGATTCTACCGTACTTCCTAGCACCTTCTTAGAATTTATTGTTGTATCACTTGATTCATTAATGACCACCTGTTGTTACTCAGTTACTTAGTGGGGTTTAAAGGGTGCGTCAGTTGCTATGGTTATTTGCGTCATTACCTGTTGTAAAGGTTTAAATTATTCTTCATCAGGTGTTTCTGAGAGATATATTGCGCGAGAATCATTTCCCTTAACATAATGGGAAGGAACAAACATTGGACTGTTGAGATTAAGAATCATTTCCCTTAATATAGTGCGAAGGAGGCGAATGTTGGATTGCAGAGATTAAGAATCGTTTCCCTTAACATAGTGGAAAGGAGGTGACCGTTGGACTGTTGAGATTAAGAATATTTTCTCTTAAAATAGTGGGAAGGAGACGAACATTGGACTGTAGAGATTAAGAATTGTTTCCCTTATCACAGTGGAAAGGAGGCAAACATTCCACTGTTCAGATAAAAAATCGTTTCCCTTAATATAGTGTGAAGGATGCGAACGTTGGACTGTTGAGATTAAGAATCGTTTCCCTTAACACAGTGGGAAGCAAGCGAACATTGGACTGTTGAGATTAAGAATAGTTTCCCTTAACACAGTGGAAAGAAAGTGAACGTTGGACAGTTGAGATTAAGAATTGTTTCCCTTAACACAGTGGAAAGGAAGTGAATGTTGGACTGTTAAGATTAAGAATCGTTTCCCTTAACACAGTGGAAAGGAAGTGAAGGTTGGACTGTTGAGATTAATAATCGTTTCTCTTAACACAGTGGAATGGAGGCAAACGTTGCACTGTTCAGATTAAAAATCGTTTCCCTTAATATAGTGTGAGGGAAGCGAACATTGGACTGTTGAGATTGAGAATCGTTTCCCTTAACACAGTGGAAAGGAAGTGAATGTTGGTCTATTGAGATTAAGAATCGTTTCCCTTAACACAGTGGAATGGAGGCAAACGTTGCACTGTTCAGATTAAAAATCGTTTCCCTTACTATAGTGCGAAGGAAGCGAACGTTGGACTGTTGAGATTAAGAATGGTTTCCCGTAACACAGTGGAAAGAAATGAACATTGGACTATTGAGATTAAGAATTGTTTCCCTTAACACAGTGTGGAGGAAGCAAATGTTGGACTGCTGAGATTAAGAATCGTTTAACTTAACATAGTGGGAAGGAAGCAAATGTTGGAATGTTGAGTGTAAGAATCATTTCCCTTAATATAGTGTGAAGGAAGCGAACGTTGGACTGTTGAGATTAAGAATCGTTTCCCGTAACACAGTGGGAAGGAAGTGAACATTGGACTATTGAGATTAAGAATCGTTTCCCTTAACACAGTGGGGAGGAAGCAAATGTTGGACTGCTGCGATTAAGAATCGTTTCCCTTAACATAGTGGGAAGGAAGGAAATGTTGGACTGTTGAGATTAAGAATCATTTCCCTTAACATAGTGTTAGTATACGCACTGTATGGCATTGTATATAAAATGTCTTCCATGGGTGCTAAGTATTAACAAAATGGAAATAATTGAATGGTTTGAGAAAGAGAAACTGTGGCTCATTACCCATCAGAATACGAGATTGGAATTACAACTGCGCGATTTAATAAAAAACCAAGGATAAAATGTAAAAAGGTATATAAATGTACAACATGAGACCTCCTTTATTCCTATCATTCCTGAGACAGCCATTAAAAACGGCTTCCTTGCTCCTTAAAAACGCGTCGTTGACAAAACTGAAATTAGTGAACTTCTGATCCAATACCTAGCGAGTTAAATACAAGACCATGGAGGAAATCATTCAATCTTTCATGGCACGGATTATCCTATTTTTTCGACCAACCGTTCAGTCCATCCCCATCATTACCACTGATAATAGGGATTCTACTGTACTTCCAAGCACCTTCTTAGAATTTATTGTTGTATCACTTGATTCATTAATGACCACCTGTTGTTACTCAGTTACTTAGTGGGGTTTAAAGGGTGCGTCAGTTGCTATGGTTATTTACATCATTACCTGATGTAAAGGTTTAAATTATTCTTCATCAAGTGTTTCTGAAAGATACATTGCGCAGAATCATTTCCCTTAACATAATGGTAAGGAACAAACATTGGACTGTTGAGATTAAGAATCATTTCCCTTAATATAGTGCGAAGGAGGCGAATGTTGGATTGCAGAGATTAAGAATCGTTTCCCTTAACATAGTGGAAAAGAGGTGACCGTTGGACTGTTGAGATTAGGAATATTTTCTCTTAAAATAGTGGGAAGGAGACGAACGTTGGACTATAGAGATTTAAAATTGTTTCCCTTAACACAGTGGAAAGGAGGCAAACGTTGTACTGTTCAGATTAAAAATCGTTTCCCTTAATACAGTGTGAAGGAAGCGAACGTTGGACTGTTGAGATTAAGAATCGTTTTCCTTAACACAGTGGACAGGAAGTGAACATTGGACTGTTGAGATTAAGAATCGTTTCCCTTAACACAATGGAAAGGAAGTGAACGTTGGACTGTTGAGATTAAGAATCGTTTCCCTTAACACAGTGGAATGGAGGCAAACGTTGCACTGTTCAGATTAAAAATCGTTTCCCTTAATATAGTGTGAAGGAAGAGAACGTTGGACTGTTGAGATTAAGAATCGTTTCCCGTAACACAGTGGAAAGGAAGTGAACATTGGACTATTGAGATTAAGAATCGTTTCCCTTAACATAGTGGGAAGGAAGCAAATGTTGGACTGTTGAGATTAAGAATCGTTTCCCTTAACATAGTAGGAAGGAAGCAAATGTTGGACTGTTGAGTTTAAGAATCATTTCCCATAATATAGTGGGAAGGAAGTGAACATTAGACTATTGAGATTAAGAATCGTTTCCCTTAACACAGTGGGGAGGAAGCAAATGTTGGACTGCTGAGATTAAGAATCATTTCCCTTAACATAGTGGGAAGGAAGTGAACATTAGACTATTGAGATTAAGAATCGTTTCCCTTAACATAATGGGAAGGAATCAAACGTTGGACTGTTGAGATTAAGAATCATTTCCCTTAACACAGTGGGAAGGAAGCAAATGTTGGACTGTTGAGATTAAGAATCATTTCCCTTAACATAGTGGGAAGGAAGCAAATGTTAGACTGTTGACATTAAGAATCATTTCCCTTAACACAGTGGGAAGGAAGCAAATTTTGGACTGTTGAGATTAAGAATCATTTCCCTTAACATAGCGTTAGTATACGCACTATATAACATTGTATATAAAATGTCTTCCATTTGTACTAAGCATTAAATAAATGGATATAATTGAATGGTTTGAGAAAGAGAAACTGTGGCTCATCTCCCATCTGAATACGAGATCAGAGTTATAACTGCGCGATTTAATAAAAAACCAAGGATAAAATGTAAAACGGTATGTAAATGTACAACATGAGACCTCCTTTATTCCTATCATTCCTGAGACAGCCATTAAAAAGGGCTTCCTTGCTCCTTAAAAACTCGTCGTTGACAAGACTGAAATTAGTGAACTCCTGATCCACTACCTAGCGAGTTAAATACAAGACATGGAGGAAATCATACAATCTTTCATGGTAACGGATTATCCGATTTTTTCGATCAACCGTTCAGTCCATCCCATTCATTACCACACATAATACGGGTTCTACTGTACTCCCTAGCATCTTTTTAGAATTTATCGTTGTATCACTTGATTCATTAATGACCACCTGTTGTTATTCAGTTACTTAGTGGGGTTTAAAGGGTGCGCCAGTTGCTATGGTTATTTGCGTCATTACCTGTTGAAAAGGTTTAAATTATTCTTCATCAGGTGTTTCTCAGAGATACATTGTGCAGAATCATTTCCCTTAACATAATGGGAAGGAACAAACATTGGACTGTTGAGATTAGGAATCATTTCCCTTAATATCGTGCGAAGGAGGCGAATGTTGGATTGCAGAGATTAAGAATCGTTTCCCTTAACATAGTGGAAAGGAGGTGACTGTTGGACTGTTGAGATTAAGAATATTTTCTCTTAAAATAGTGGGAAGGAGACGAACGTTGGACTGTAGAGATTAAGAATTGTTTCCCTTATCACAGTGCAAAGGAGGCAAACATTCCACTGTTCAGATAAAAAATCGTTTCCCTTAATATAGTGTGAAGGAAGCGAACGTTGGACTGTTGAGATTAACAATTGTTTCCCTTAACACAGTGGAAAGGAAGCGAACGTTGGACTGTTGAGATTAAGAATCGTTTCCCTTAACACAGTGGGAAGGAAGCGAACGTTGGACTGTTGAGATTAAGAATAGTTTCCCTTATCACAGTGGAAAGGAAGTGAACGTTGGACTCTTGAGATTAAGAATCGTTTCCCTTAACACAGTGGAAAGGAAGTGAACGTTGGACTGTTAAGATTAAGAGTCGTTTCCCTTAACACAGTGGAAAGGAAGTGAACGTTGGACTGTTGAGGTTAATAATCGTTCCTCTTAACACAGTGGAATGGAGGCAAACGTTGCACTGTTCAGATTAAAAATCGTTTCCCTTAATATAGTGTGAAGGAAGGGAACGTTGGACTGTTGAGATTAAGAATGGAATGGAGGCAAACGTTGCACTGTTCAGATTAAAAATCGTTTCCCTTAATATAGTGTGAGGGAAGCGAACATTGGACTGTTGAGATTGAGAATCGTTTCCCTTAACACAGTGGAAAGGAAGTGAACGTTGGACTATTGAGATTAGAATCGTTTCCCTAACACAGTGGAATGGAGGCAAATGTTGCACTGTTCAGATTAAAAATCGTTTCCCTTAATATAGTGTGAAGGAAGCGAACGTTGGACTGTTGAGATTAAGAATGGTTTCCCGTAACACAGTGGAAAGGAAATGAACATTGGACTTTTGAGATTAAGAATTGTTTCCCTTAACACAGTGTGGAGGAAGCAAATGTTGGACTGCTGAGATTAAGAATCGTTTAACTTAACATAGTGGGAAGGAAGCAAATGTTGGAATGTTGAGTTTAAGAATCATTTCCCTTAATATAGTGTGAAGGAAGCGAACGTTGGACTGTTGAGATTAAGAATCGTTTCCCGTAACACAGTGGTAAGGAAGTGAACATTGGACTATTGAGATTAAGAATCGTTTCCCTTAACACAGTGGGGAGGAAGCAAATGTTGGACTGCTGCGATTAAGAATCGTTTCCCTTAACATAGTGGGAAGGAAGGAAATGTTGGACTGTTGAGATTAAGAATCATTTCCCTTAACATAGTGTTAGTATACGCACTGTATGGCATTGTATATAAAATGTCTTCCATGGGTGCTAAGTATTAACAATATGGAAATAATTGAATGGTTTGAGAAAGAGAAACTGTGGCTCATCACCCATCAGAATACGAGATTGGAATTACAACTGCGCGATTTAATAAAAAACCAAGGATAAAATGTAACAAGGTATGTAAATGTACAACATGAGACCTCCTTTATTCCTATCATTCCTGAGACAGCCATTAAAAACGGCTTCCTTGCTCCTTAAAAACCCGTCATTGACAAGACTGAAATTAGTGAACTTCTGACCCAATACCTAGTGAGTTAAATACAAGACCATAGAGGAAATCATTCAATCTTTCATTATACAGATTATCCTATTTTTTCGATCAACTGTTCAGTCCATCCCCATCATTACGACAGATAATAGGGATTCTACTGTACTTCCAATCACCTTCTTAGAATTTATTGTTGTATCACTTGATTCATTAATGACCACCTGTTGTTACTCAGTTACTTAGTGGGGTTTAAAGGGTGCGCCAGTTGCTATGGTTATTTGCGTCATTACCTGTTGTAAAGGTTTAAATTATTCTTCATCAGGTGTTTCTGAGAGATATATTGCGCAGAATCATTTCCCTTAACATAATGGGAAGGAACAAACATTGGACTGTTGAGATTAAGAATCATTTCCCTTAATATGGAGCGAAGGAGGCGAATGTTGGATTGCAGAGATTAAGAATCGTTTCCCTTAACATAGTGGAAAAGAGCTGACCGTTGGACTGTTGAGATTAAGAATATTTTCTCTTAAAATAGTGGGAAGGAGACGAACGTTGGACTATAGAGATCAAGAATTGTTTCCCTTAACACAGTGGAAAGGAGGCAAACGTTGCACTGTTCAGATTAAAAATCGTTTCCCTTAATATAGTGTGAAGGAAGCGAACGTTGGACTGTTGAGATTAAGAATCGTTTTCCTTAACACAGTGGACAGAAAGTGAACATTGGACTGTTGAGATTAAGAATCGTTTCCCTTAACACAGTGGAATGGAGGCAAACGTTGCAATGTTCAGATTAAAAATCGTTTCCCTTAATATAGTGTGAAGGAAGCGAACGTTGGACTGTTGAGATTAAGAATCGTTTTCCTTAACACAGTGGACAGAATGTGAACATTGGACTGCTGAGATTAAGAATCGTTTCCCTTAACACAGTGGAAAGGAAGTGAACGCTGGACTGTTGAGATTAAGAATCGTTTCCCTTAACACAGTGGAATGGAGGCAAACGTTGCAATGTTCAGATTAAAAATCGTTTCCCTTAACATAGTGGGATGGAAGCGAACGTTGGACTGTTCAGATTAAGAATAGTTTCCCTTAACACAGTGGAAAGGAAGTGAACGTTGAACTGTTGAGATTAAGAATCGTTTCCCTTAACACAGTGGATTGGAGGCAAACGTTGCACTGTTCAGATTAAAAATCGTTTCCCTTAATATAGTGTGAGGGAAGAGAACATTGGACTGTTGAGATTGAGAATCGTTTCCCTTAACACAGTGGAAAGGAAGTGAACGTTGGACTATTGAGATTAAGAATCGTTTCCCTTAACACAGTCGAAAGGAAGTGAACGTTGGACTGTTAAGATTAAGAATCGTTTCCCTTAACACAGTGGAATGGAGGCAAACGTTGCACTGTTCAGATTAAAAATCGTTTCCCTTAATATAGTGTGAGGGAAGCGAACATTGGACTGTTGAGATTGAGAATCGTTTCCCTTAACACAGTGGAAAGGAAGTGAACGTTGGACTATTGAGATTAAGAATCGTTTCCCTTAACACAGTGGAATGGAGGCAAACGTTGCACTTTTCAGATTATAAATCGTTTCCCTTAATATAGTGTGAAGGAAGCGAACGTTGGACTGTTGACATTAAGAATGGTTTCCCGTAACACAGTGGAAAGGAAGTGAACATCGGACTATTGAGATTAAGAATCGTTTCCCTTAACACAGTGGGGAGGAAGCAAATGTTGGTCTGCTGAGATTAAGAATCGTTTAACTTAACATAGTGGGAAGGAAGCAAATGTTGGACTGTTGAGTTTAATAATCATTTCCCTTAATATAGTGTGAAGGAAGCGAACGTTGGACTGTTGAGATTAAGAATCATTTCCCTTAACACAGTGGGAAGGAAGGAAATGTTGGACTGTTGAGATTAAGAATCGTTTTCCGTAACACAGTGGGGAAGGAAGTGAACATTGGTCTATTGAGATTAAGAACCGTTTCCCTTAACACAGTGGGGAGGAAGCAAATGTTCGACTGCTGAGATTAAGAATCGTTTCCCTTAACATAGTGGGAAGGAAGCAAATGTTGGACTGCTGAGTTTAAGAATCATTTCCCATAATGTAGTGGGAAGGAGGCGAACGTTGGACTGTTGAGATTAAGAATCATTTCCCTTTACATCATGGGAAGGAACAAACATTGGACTGTTGAGATTAAGAATCATTTCCCTTAATATAGTGGGAAGGAGGCGAATGTTGGATTTTAGAGATTAAGAATCGTTTCCCTTAACATAGTGGAAAGGAGGTGAACGTTGGACTGTTGAGATTAAGAATATTTTCTCTTAAAATAGTGGGAAGGAGACGAACGTTGGACTGTACAGATTAAGAATTGTTTCCCTTAACACAGTGGAAAGAAGGCAAACGTTGCACTGTTCAGATTAAAAATCGTTTTCCTTAATATAGTGTGAAGGAAGCGAACGTTGGACTGTTGAGATTAAGAATCGTTTCCCTTAACACAGTGGAATGGAGGCAAACGTTGCACTGTTCAGATTAAAAATCGTTTCCCTTAATATAGTGTGAAGGAAGCGAACGTTGGACTGTTGAGATTAAGAATCGTTTCCCGTAACACAGTGGAAAGGAAGTGAACATTGGACTATTGAGATTAAGAATCGTTTCCCTTAACACAGTGGGGAGGAAGCAAATGTTGGACTGCTGAGATTAAGAATCATTTCCATTAACATAGTGGGAAGGAGGCGAACGTTGGACTGTTGAGATTAAGAATTGTTTCCCTTAACATAGTGGGAAGGAAGCAAATGTTGGACTGTTGAGTTTAAGAATCATTTCCCTTAACATAATGGGAAGGAATCAAACGTTGGACTGTTGAGATTAAGAATCGTTTCCCTTAACACAGTGGGAAGGAAGCGAACGTTGGACTGTTGAGATTAAGAATAGTTTCCCTTAACATAGTGGAAAGGAAGTGAACGTTGGACTGTTGAGATTAAGAATCGTTTCTCTTAACACAGTGGAAAGGAAGTGAACGTTGGACTGTTGAGATTAAGAATCGTTTCCCTTAACACAGTGGAATGGAGGCAAACGTTGCACTGTTCAGATTAAAAATCGTTTCCCTTAATATAGTGTGAAGGAAGCGAATGTTGGACTGTTGAGATTGAGAATCGTTTCCCTTAACACAGTGGAAAGGAAGTGAACGTTGGACTATTGAGATTAAGAATCGTTTCCCTTAACACAGTGGAATGGAGGCAAACGTTGCACTGTTCAGATTAAAAATCGTTTCCCTTAATATAGTGTGAAGGAAGTGAACGTTGGACTGTTGAGATTAAGAATCGTTTCCCTTAACACAGTGGAAAGGAAGTGAACATTGGACTGTTGAGATTAAGAATCGTTTCCCTTAACATAGTGGAAAGGAAGCAAATGTTGAACTGTTGAGTTTAAGAATCATTTCCCTTAACACATTGGGAAGGAAGCGAATATTGGACTGTTGAGATTAAGAATCGTTTTCCTTAACACATTGGGAAGGAAGTGAACATTGGATTGTTGAGATTAAGAATCGTTCCCTTAACATAGTCAGAAGGAAGTGAACATTGGACTGTTGAGATAAAGAATCGTTTCCCTTAACACAGTGGGAGGGAAGCGAACATTGGACTGAAGAGATTAAGGATCAGTTCCCTTAACACAGTGGAAAGGAAGCGAACGTTGGACTGTTGAGATTAAGAATTGTTTCCCTTAACACAGTGGGAAGGAAGCAAACATTGGACTATTGAGATTAAGAATCGTTTCCCTTAACACAGTGGGAAGGAAGCGAACATTGGACTGTTGAGATTAAGAAAACATTTCTTTTAACCCTCTTTCGGGTCCAAAGTATCTAAGAGAACTGAATCCCAGATTTTTTAATTTAACATCATTGTTGTACAGCAAAACTGGTGTACTTCATAGTAGCTTTTTAGAATTCATTATTGTAACACTTCATTTATTACTGACCACCTGTTGTTAGTGTGGGTTAAAGGGCGCTTTATTTACTATGGCTATTTGCGTCCTTACCTGCTGTTAATCTTTAAATCATTTTTAATCAGAACTTTCTGAGACACACATTGCACGCGTTCATGTAACTCACGGTTTTCGCAGCTTGCAGTGCTGAATGTTCTATTATGGTGAACAGGATGTCGCAGAGAAGAAGACATAAAAGATACAGTGATACTGTTGATGATGTTAGCAGGTTAGTTGAACCAAATAATTCAAGTTCTCGCAGTGCTATTTGCCAATGTCGAAGAGGGAAGATGGAATGATGAGGACGTGTATGGTGGGAACGGCATTACAGACACAGGCCTACTGAGTAGTGCATTGAACTAATTTGTCAAGTGTAAATTTTGTGACAGTGACACTAGTATGCAATGCTATGAAGCAGTGACGAAGGTAAGTTATGATAAAAATGAGGTTATTGTGTAAACATTTGCGAACATGAAACAATATTTTGATCATAGTCTGTCTAGTTAAATTGATGATCATACAATTTTGTATTTCTGGAGAAAAAAAAAAAAAGCTACACCAACGAAGGCATAATGTCCTTTTGCTTTAGTGGCTTCAATGAGATGTAAGTTAAATAGTGATAAACACGTGGTTTTAGTTTTCAGCAACAAACACTTCCAACATAAAAATCGTATATACTTACCAGTATATTTTATACTCAGTTACAGGCCACACCCCTATTTGTTATAAACATAACACTCGAGAGGACCTGGACCTGGACTTTAACATTACAAAAACTGACCATTTTCCTGGTACCTGATTTGTTCTGGACCTCTCGCATACTAGAGGTGATGTTGGTAAGTAGTAACAAATGGGGAGGAGACTACAATAGTGCATTAGAATGGATAAGATAGTATCAAAGGATTTTTATGTTGAAAATATTTGTGCTGCAAACTAATCACGTGTTTATCACTAGACATATACAGGACATATCAAAAGTACGGTAACACTTTCAATATTTTATTACACAAAAAACTACAAATGATAGCACTTTCAAACACACGTCAGTTTAAAGTCAAACTCTCAAAGTTCTCAGCGACAAAGCGACATTCCATACGAGTGGGAAAATTAACAAGCACAACTGTTGTGTTTGGGGTACACAGAAACCTCACAGAATCATTGAACATGAGCGTGATTCACCAAAGGTGAATCTTTTCTGCGCATTGTCACAATGAAAACTCTACGGACCTTCCTTCTTCATTGAGGCTACTGTGCCTGGACATTCATATCTGGACATGTTGGAGCAATGGTTGGTGTCTCAACTTAGACAAGATCTCGATGACATTTCATCTTTCAGCAAGATAGGGCTCCGCCACATTTCCACAAAGCAGTTCGTGCTTACCTGAATACGGAGATGTCTGATCGTTGATAGGACGTGCTGGAGTAAGGGACAGATGTTTCATGACATGGCCACCAAGGTCACCCGATATGACTGCATGTGACTTTTATCTATGGGGGTAATTAAAGAACCGTGTGTTTGTACCGCCTTTGCCACGTGATTTAGAGGAACTAAAACCCAGAATTCGAGAAGCTGCCACCATGGTCACAGAGGATATGTTGAAAAGGGTATGACAAGACTTTGATTATCGTTTGGACATCTGCCAAGTCACTTGTGGTTCACACATTGAAACTCTGTAAGGTGTAAACAGAACTTTGAGAGTTTGACTTTAAACTGATGTGTGTTTCAAAGTGCTATCATTAGTAGTTTTTGTGTAATAATATACAGAAAGTGTTACCGGACTTTTGATATGTCCTGTATATACTGTGTGTGTTTGTGCCTTCTTTGGTGTAGATTTTCAGGATAATTACCTATACTTTCTTAACATTAAGGATAAACTTCAGAACACTGTTACCTTCTTCCCATCTTCCCCCAAAATTCCAACCTTGTACACACAAAACAAATTGGCACTGGTGATGTGCACTCAACAGAGACAACTCTGCTCTTTTCACTATTTTAAGATAATTACTGACAGTGAGGTACTGAACTATAAAATAAATTAATATTGCTGATAGTATATACATTATATTATCAATATAGAACTATTTTATATTTGAACGTACTTGGCTCAGTTAAAAAATTGCTGGGATAACATTAAAAAAAAGAGGAAGAGGGAACTAGCCCAAGAAATGAAGGAGAGAATGAGGATTAGTGGTGGACCACCACTTCTTTTAACTTCACCAAATCCAGAAGTGGACATAGCAGTACCCCACTCGGGTCATCATGTGGGGTTCTGGTTTGACAGTGATGCAGCTGTGACTGAAACACCTTCAGGTAATTTAAAATCATGTACCTACAGGATCTTATTTTGGAGCAAACAACGTCTACTTCACTAAATTAGCTTATTTCGTTATTGAGAAAAAAATATGAGAGTAGGACAATGCCTATTTCTCATGTACCAGTATCAAGTTACGTTTTCTCTTTTATATTTTACAGATACATTGATATCAAGGTCTGTTGAGTCTCATGTTTTGCTAGACACTGTAGCAGACATTAGGATACCTTATACACAAGGTAATCGTTTCCCTTAACATAATAGGAAGAAAACAAACATTGGACTGTTGAGATTAAGATTCATCTCCCTTCACATAGTGGAAAGGTGGCAAATGTTGGACTGCTGAGATTAAGAACAGTTTTCCCTTAAATAGTGGAAAAGAGGTGAGCACTGGACTGTTGAGATTAAGAATAGTTTCTCTTAAAATAGTGGGAAGGAGACGAACATTGGACTGTAGAGATTAAGAATCGCTTCCCTTAACACAGTGGAAAGGAGGCAAACATTGCACTGTTCAGATTAAAAATCGTTTCCCTTAATATAGTGTGAAGGAAGCGAACGTTGGACTGTTGAGATTAAGAATCGTTTCCCTTAACACAGTGGAAAGGAAGTCAACATTGGACTGTTGAGATTAAGAATCGTTTCCCTTAACACATTGGAAAGGAAGTGAACGTTGGACTGTTCACATTAAGAATCATTTCCCTTAACACAGTGGAAAGGAAGTGAACGTTGGACTTTTGAGATTAAGAAATGTTTCCCTAAACACAGTGTGAAGGAAGTGAACGGACTGTTAAAATTAAGAATCGTTTCCTTTAACCCTCTGTCAAGTGTAATGTATCTGAGAGATCTGTATCCCAGATTTTTAAAGCTTAACATCATTGTTGTACAGCAAAACAGATGTACTTCATAGTAGCTTCTTAGAATTTATTGCTATATCACTTGATTCATTATTGACAACCCACGCGAGTTGTGTAGATATAAAGGGAAAAGTTGAGACGGTGGGGTGAAGTTCCCGGGTAGCTCAGTTGGTAGAGCGTTGGTACGTTCAACCAGAGGTCCCGAGATCGATACCCAGCCCTAGAACAATTTTTTCTTTGAAATTATGCAAATCTGATTTACAGGGAGCTTTACCTAAAAGACTAGGTTTGCACCTGTTGTTAGTTACTGGGGTTCAAAGGGTGCTTCAGTTACTATAGCTATTTGCGTCATTACCTAATCTAATCTTAATCTAAATCTTTAAATCTAGGTGGCAGCCCTACCACCGGACTCGGGTCCTGTTTTGGCTAATAACCAGTACACCTTAAAACAATTTCATTAATGAAAATAAAGCAAAGAGCCTAATCGACCCTATGTTGACAACAAATGCTTTTAACCAAGGTTTTAATGATGACGTTAATTTTATTTTTAAGAAGAAGAGAACAGTTTTTGAGGAAATTGTTAGGGAGGGAAAAACATGGAGCGAAGTGAAGAAGTTGGCTACAAATAGGGTCCGATGTATGCACTTTGTGAATGCCCTATGCTCCTCATAAGGAGATACAGGAGTTTGATTGATTGATTGAATCTTTAAATAATTCATAATCAGAAGTGTCTGAGAGAGACATTGCACGCGCTCATGTAACTCATGGTTTTGGTACCTTGCAGTGCTGAATGTTCTATTATCGTGAACAGGATGTCGCAGAAAAGACATAAAAGATATAACGGCACTGTTAATGATGTTACCAGGTTAGTTGAACCAAATAATTTAAGTTCTAGTAGTGTTTCAAGTAAGAAACCATTTGCCAACATTGAAGAGGAAAGTATATATAATTCTGTTAATGATGTGGACGTGTATGGTGAATTTCCCTTAACACAGTGGGAAGGAAGCGAACATTGGACTGTTGAGATTAAGAATCGTTTCCCTTAACACATTGGGAAGAAAGCGAATACTGGACTTTTGAGATTAAGAATAGTTTCCCTCAATACAGTGAGAAGGAAGCGAATGTTGGCCTGTTGAGTTTAAGAATCGTTTCCCTCAACACAGTGAGAAGGAAGAGAATGTTGGACTGTTGAGATTAAGAATCGTTTTCCTTAACACATTGGGAAGAAAGCAATTGTTGGACTGTTGAGATTAAGAATAGTTTCCCTTAACACAGTGGGAAGGAAGCAAACATTGGACTTTTGAAATTAAGAATTGTTTCCCTCAACACAGTGGGAAGGAAGCGAACTTTCGACTTTTGAGATTAAGAATTGTTTCCCTCAACACAGTGGGAAGGAAGCAAACTTTGGACTTTTCAGATTAAGAATTGTTTCCCTCAATACAGTGGGAAGGAAGCAAACGCTGGTCTTTTGAGATTAAGAATTGTTTCCCTCAATACAGTGGGAAGGAAGCGAACGTTGGTCTTTTGAGATTAAGAATTGTTTCCCTCAACACAGTGGGAAGGAAGCAAACTTTGGACTTTTGAGATTAAGAATTGTTTCCCTCAATACAGTGGGAAGGAAGCGAACGTTGGTCTTTTGAGAATAGGAATTGTTTCCCTCAATACAGTGGGAAGGAAGCGAACGTTGGACGTTTGAGATTAAGAATTGTTTGCCTCAATACAGTGGGAAGGAAGCGAACTTTGGACTGTTGAGATTAAGAATCGTTTCCCTTAACACAGTGGGAAGGAAGCCAACATTGGACTTTTGAGATTAAGAATTGTTTCCCTCAACAGTGGGAAGGAAGCGAACGTTGGACTTTCGTGATTAAGAATTGTTTCCCTCAATACAGTGGGAAGGAAGCGAACGTTGGACTTTTGAGATTAAGAATCGTTTCCCTTAACACAGTGGGAAGGAAGCCAACATTGGACTTTTGAGATTAAGAATTGTTTCCCTCAACAGTGGGAAGGAAGCGAACGTTGGACTTTCGTGATTAAGAATTGTTTCCCTCAATACAGTGGGAAGGAAGCGAACGTTGGACTTTTGAGATTAAGAATCGTTTCCCTTAACACAGTGAGAAGGAAGCGAACGTTGGACTGTTGAGATTAAGAATCGTTTCCCTTAACACAGTGGGAAGGAAGCGAACATTGGACTTTTGAGATTAAGAATTGTTTCCCTCAACACAGTGGGAAGGAAGCAAACATTGGACTGCTGAGATTATCTGAAGTAGAATGAAGAGCTTTGAAAATAAGTAAACCATCCAAAACACCTGAGAGCTCCGATAGTAATCGATGCTGTGAAGTGAATGAATTTACATACTTAGGAAGTATAATTTCTAAACAAGGTGGCTCTGTTGACGATGTAAATGGAAGAATTAGGAAGCAAAAGCTGCCTTCTCACAACTAGCAAATTTCTGGAAATCCAAACAATCTCTTTAAGAATCAAAGTAAGGATTTTTAATACAAATGTAAAATCTATTCTGCTATACAGATGTGAAACTTAAATTACAAACATTCATGAATAAATGTCTGAGGATCATAATGGGAATATGGTGGTCTAAGACCATCTCAAATAAAGATCTCCATAAAATTACTGATCAGCAATAAATATGGAAAGAGATCAAGTATAGGAAGTGGAGATGGATTGAGCATATGTTGCGAAGATAAGAGGGTAATATCGCTAGAACAGCGATGTTTGTCCACATGGGACAAACAGGAAAGTTGGTAGGCCTAGAGACAACTGGAGTAACACCGTTAGAAGAGAAGCAGAACAACTTGGATAGCGTTGGAATGAAGTCAAAGCTATGACTAAGAATAGAGTAAGATGGCGTGTTTTCACAAGGGCCCTATGCTTCCCGGAGGAGTGAAAGGACTTTACTACTACTTATGACCGGCGAAGAGTTGTGTGCGTGGTGTAGTTTTTGTGTTGGATAATGAGGTATATAAATAAATGTATGGCCTGAGAATATCATCGCAGGTTGAAAGTGTTCCATGTCGCTCATGCAAAACACGTAGAAGTGGTTCAGTGGAAGAAAGACAGAGAAGCTGGCAATGAAAGCTTTCGTCGTGAGTGGACATGTTCTCGTATTGCTCTGTCAATGGGAGGCAATACCGGAAATAGTGATGCAGCGAGAACGAGTTCAAGTTCATATCATCAATGCAAAGCGAAAATAGTAAATGGATTGAAGTGTTGTTTATGTGGAAGTCTTTATCATCATAGTCGTGCAAAGAGGCAGAGTAATGTGATTTTTATTGGTGATAACAATATTAATAGCTGGTTTCTGGTAGAACACTGTTAACAGTCAATTACATAAATGTGCTTGTAACTTTAACTGCACTGATACTGTTATTGCAAGTTATCTTGAACTTCCTGAGCGGGGACAGAGGGAAGGAAACATGTAACACGGGTGGAGCCAACTGAGTTGTTTGTATATATTATTATAATGTACCAAAGTACATATGATATTTCCATGCAGATATTCTGCGTCATCATATGATGAAAGAGTAATGGAACGGAGAAAAATTCTCTCCGGCGCCGGGATTTGAACCCGGGTTTTCAGCTCTACGTGCTGACGCTTTATCCACTAAGCCACACCAGATTCCACCCTGGTGTCGGAAGAATTGTCTCAGTTTTAAGTTCCAACTCTTTGGTTCCCTCTAGTGGCCGCCCTCTGCACTACGTCATAGATATCTATGAACCTAGGACCGAAGTCCACACGTGTGCTGAGGTGCACTCGTAATGAGTGACTAGTTGGCCGGGATCCGACGGAAATATATGTACTTCGGTACATTATAATAATATATATGATATGCGTAAATCACTTCGTGATTTAAGACGGCGCTTATTCCGTCAGATCCCGGCCAACTAGTCACTCATTACGAGTGCACCTCAGCACACGTGTGGACTTCGGTCCTAGGTTCATAGATATCTATGACGTAGTGCAGAGGGCGGCCACTAGAGGGAACCCAAGAGTTGGAACTTAAAACTGAGACGATTCTTCCGACGCCGGGGTGGAATCCGGTGTGGCTTAGTGGATAAAGCGTCAGCACACAGAACTGAAAACCCGGGTTCAAATCCCGGCGCCAGAGAGAATTTTTCTCCGTTCCATTACTCTTTCATCGTATGAGTTGTTTATGCATGCTCCGCATCATAATCTCTTGTCAAGAAACATAGAGCTGTTTCCTTCACTGCGTACCAGTAGTGTTAACATGGAGCAGCAACCACAGGGTAGTAATTATGGTGAAATCACACCACCGCGGAGAAAAAGTAACGCTGTTATCCACAGCGGAGAAAGAGAAATTATCGCAAATATAATTAAGTGTTGCAAGGAGGAAAATTAAACAAATGTTTGCTGGAACCTCTTGATAAGGAATATGAGAGAGCGGCTAAATACTCTGGCAAAAGTATTAGTTCCGTGAAGAGAATTAAGAAGAACATTGAATTTCAACCAAATGAATCTCACAGTACTCTGAGAAAGAATAGGTATGTAATGTTTAGAAATTAGTGTGTGTACTGTGAGCGACATAATGAATTACTCTTGTAAGTTATTATTTTCTTATAGTTCTGCAAAACATGTTATTTTATTCCAGAATTAGGACTTCTGTAAAGTTGAAGTGGACAACTTCGATCAACGTGTCATTCGGGATACAATCGAAGAATTCTATCTTGTTCAGAAAGTAGTACCTACGATTAAGAAGGTAATTCCGAATGGATGATGCCATTGACGAAATAATAAATTTTTGAAGACTATGATGATGATGGCAGTAATGATAGGGATATAGATTGTGTATAATTGTAAATTAATGTAAATTCAAATAATAAGTTTGTAAAATATTGTTATAAGAATATGTACATATCAGGTGTAGGTATAAGTCATGTAGGCCATATAATATAATATATATATAGTTGTAGTAACTCCGCCATTGCCGGTCCCCAGCCCAGATGAGAGAGGAGGAATGTATACACGATTATATTTAAATACTTACTCATTACAGGTTAATTAAAACCTGCTACGAAACCATGTTCTCCTCTCAAAACCAGAGTGTCGTGAGATGATGATGTCTGTAGTGAACCAAGTTCTTTTACAGTAGAGAGTCGTAAAGTGAAAGAACCAACGTTTTCTGAAAAGAGTCACGTTACCCGAGAGAGGGGCATCCTTGCTGTGCCTTTACGTTGATGAGTACATGCCGTATCGAGCAGTTCGAAAGACAGATTTAGGGGATGCAAGGTTCAAGATAACTTGCAATGACAGTAACTGTATTCGGTTTCTGGAAATTTAACTATAGATTTATAAGCTCTTACAGCTAACAGTTCAGTTACATTTGTGTTTAGTAACTCTCGAACTTCCCAGATGTCTTCACTAACATTGTAACTTGCACAAGGCCGTTTAGATCATAACACGATGCAATATAATCAAAACGGCAGTGAGTTTGTTTTACGCATTTGCCACCATAGAGTATATATTTACTCTATGTTTGCCACTATGATCTTCATTTGTTTCTGAGTGGAGTGGCAATCTCATATTGACTTTAATGCACACAAAATAAGTAAGGGATTATTTATGTTAAGGATCCTCAGTTATAATATTGATCATAATTCACTTATTTCAGTTTATTGTGGTTATATACACAGCCATATTAGTTACGGTATTCTGCTTTGGGGTAATCATAATCCAACTGAAAAACTTTTTATTTTGCAGAAGAGAGCTATGAGGATTATCTGCAATGTTTCTCCTCGCACCCATTGTAGATCATTCTCTTCCAAGCTTTGTGTATTAACATTGATGTTCTTATATGCCTCGAGCTGCCTTATTTATAATAAGAATAATTTATCTAAATACATTTTTGTTCTAATTTACATAATTATCCAACACGAAATTGTTCAAATATTTATCTTAATAAAAACAAATTCAACATTACTCAAAATAGTTTTGAAACAGTATCAGTCAAACTTTTTAATGGTTTACCTATTCATGTATGGCAGCGTTTCTCAAACTTTTTTGAAGTGGGGACCACTTTTTAAAGTCAGAACAGTTCTGCGGACCACCTTACTCTTGTTCCCTTCAAAAGAAAATTTATCATTTTCGTAGCATATTTTAATACCAGTATATTTATATTTTAAAGTTGAATTAAAGTTCGGTACTTCGGTCCCCTGTTATGAATTCAGGTGGTCCCTGGCTGGGTTACAGGCGCGGCGCCAGATGTGCAGGGAAAAGATGGCGAGAAACACCACGTATATAGTGCTTTAAATCCCTCTTTTGTTGCTGAGAGTAGAATGGGAAGTCGATAGACGTGTAGGGTAATAAATTTCATAAAATGTCAGTACTGGGAGAAAAAGTGAAATTCGATTTCCATGTGCCATTTCGAAACTCTGACATTTTAAGCTATAGTGAGATACGCAATTCGTTTGAATTTTTATTTTCTTCTGTATTTTTTGAAGGACCACAAGGGCAGACCTCGAGGACCACAGGCGGTCCGCGGACCATAGTTTGAGAAACGCTCATGTAAGGGAATCACCCATCAATGCTTTTAAACGCAAGCTTAAGACATATTTGATTTTAAACCCTTTGTATAGTCTTGATGAATTTTGTAATATTAATTTTTTATGTTTTTATTTATTTTTTTTACTGACGTTGCTATGCATTATTTGTAAATGTCTTCAGCATTAATAAAGTATCTATCTATCAAAGTCAATTTAAAACATTGGAAATTCCGGAAACTCCTACAGGATATGGCTTAAGAATACCAGATTTTCCAGATTATACAGATGTAAAGTGACTTAGTCTTGGAAAAATACTTCCATCGGTTTTTGGCAAGCGTAAAATAACTTGCTTTTATGAAGGAAAAGGTGCAGTAATTTTCTGTAAGTACCGGTAATTGTTACCTATTTTGAAATACCGGTATATTACACTACCCTAGGATTTCAAAATGTTAATAAATAATTATTGTTACAAGACTCAGAAATCCCCAAATTGGAGGAAAATTGGCTACTAGATTTGATATTCCTTTCCGAAATTTCAGAACACTTCAACACTTTAAATAGATTTGATATTCCTTTCCGAAATTTCAGAACACTTCAACACTTTAAATAGATTGCTTCAAGGGAATAATAAAAAATACAGTTCATACGTACAACAGCATCAATTCTCTTCTTTTACTTACAGATTTATGGAATCAAACTTTATTAGAAAAGATGGCATTTAATTTTCCTTGCTTACACTCATTTGGCAATACTGTATATGAGATATCATATTAGCCTACAATATTACATTGATCTCTTGAATAAACTACAAATCCATTTTCATAACGAAAGATTCGTTCAATTAAAAAAATTGAAACTGATTTTCAACTGCATGGAAATCCTTTTGGCTTAGAAATAATGACAGTAAGACCTGAATTACAATAGGAAGTCTTATATCTCTTAAATTACATGTCTTTTTGGAAAGACAGTATAAAGATTCCAAAGGTGTTAGTACTTTCAAATTGCTAAACAAATTAAAATAATCTAATCTGAGGACTTATGCAGCCAAAATCACAGCCATGTATGGCTCTATATTATATACGAACAATTTTTTTTTACAAAAATGAACATTGTAAAATCAAATAGAAGAACCCGTATTACAGATGAGCATCTCGCTTTACAGTTAACATTAGCCATATGTAATTTTACTCCTGACTGATCAGTTACTCAAATACCATTTCTCTTTGAATTATTGTCCCGTCTCATATTCCATTTAATAAATTAAGAGTTGATGTAGGTCTAAATCACCAAATGTTATTGGGTTGAAATTACATAATAAATTGCTAATTTTAAAACTAAACTAAAAAAAAGTTTTGATTGAAGAAAGTTTCTATTCCGTTGATGAATATTTGAACAAAATTAATAATTGTTGTCCACACCAGTGGAGTAACGGTCAGCACGTCTGGCCGCGAAATCAGGTGGCCCGGGTTCGATTCCCGGTCGAGGCAGCTTACCTGATTGAGGTTTTTTCCGGAGTTTTCCCCTCAACCCAATATGAGCAAATGCCGGGTAACTTTCGGTGCTGGACCCCAGACTCATTTCACTGGCATTATCACCTTCATCTCATTCAGACGCTAAATAACCTAAGCTGTTGATAATTGTTGACTTTGCCTATGCAATGTATTTTGTCAATTAGAATAATAAAAAGTAAGCAATAAAGCAAGAAAAGACAGCTCATCCACAAGCAATAACCCCACTCAAAACAAACTTCTCTCTTTTAAACACATATTACAGAAATTATTACAATCTTGTTCTGCTAACAGCATGTGCCAGCCAATAGAAACTGAATTCGCCACTCGCCTTTCTGCTGCCTGATGTCTCCCTTTTAGGTTGAAGGAAGGGGGGAATGCTTAGCTGCAAGGCCAAGCACTGATTCTTGTACTTCCACATTTTTCACCAGAAATGGCAGAAGTAGATTCTTTCCTTGCGACAATAATAAGAGAACCTAGCCCACTTTAGTCATTCTCAGGACCTCGGAATGTATCTGTAAACAGCACAAAATTAATAGCAGCATGAGGAAGAAAGAATGAAAATTGAAGGTCATTAATACAAGTTGCAATTTCACAATAGTAAGGCCCGTAACACACTTGCAGAGTTTTCGCCAGCGAGAAATGTGTTGCGAGAAAATTAAAAAATTGATAACACGGATTCAAATGGACGTCCACACACTGGAAGAGATTCTCATTCGAGGCAAAAACCTTGCACGAGTTTCTCGCTGGAATCGGTAGCTCAGCGAATTTTCTTGACACATTTATCAAAGATGTTTGACATTTATACTCTTTATGACGATTGAATGTAGAAAAAGATATCACAGGTGGCGATGAATTGTATTGTTTTTATTTGAAAATGACGAAAGATGGCTGATAAAATGCAGTCAGAAACTTATCGAACTTGTACAGTACAATGTCACCCATAGGTCTACTTATATGATACACGGGATGAAAACTATAAAAACACAAAACTTAAAGAAGAAATCTGGAGACAAATATCAGATTATCTGAAAATAAATAGGGCTATATTTTATTTTGATGAGATTCAATAGTATTGATTAAACATTTGAAATAATGTATCTATATGTCTTAACAGTTTACGTAATTTTAATCAGAATATAGCAAAGAATTCTCTATCATATCATGAATGGCAAAAAAAAACTGTGGTCCATTGAACCTGAAATAATGCCTAAATGTAACTTCATTCAAATCGAAACCAGTGTCCAAAACTCGCCCTTATTTTCGTAAGATACAATGTGATTTTCAGATATTTCTGGCTTTAATTTTAGGCCTACGTCTTCTTTTCATGAACAAAATATGTTCTTATAACTTCATTTCCTCATCATCTGAATACTCAGATTTAACACAGCGTTCGTACGTAATTTGTAAAGTACGACAATATACTTAGAGGTTATACATTTAAGTACGACAATATACGTAAATACATAACCTATAATATTCCCCCCCCCAACGAGTCATTACTATAATCAGAAAAATGCTTTCTGCATGAAGGCAGTGCATAGATGATCATAGCGAGGTGTGATCTGTGATAGCGAGAACTCGCTAAGTGTGTGGAGGAAGGGTCTTCGCCTCTTTCTCGCAACACATTTCTCGCTAGCGAAAACTCAAGTGTGTTATGGGCCTAAAAGAGCTTTATTTAATTTTAACAAGGAATTCAGTGTGGATTTCGGGAATGCAACTCAACTCCACACAGGTGACAGATGAAAACGACAACTCTATTTTTAGTGTGTTCATTTCACCACAATATTACACAACACAGTTCACAAAAAACGTAATAAGAGAAGAATTTAATAATTATTACCTCAAACAGGGAGCAGCAATTGTTTTGGAGTCAGCCACATTGCTAACACATCTGGTGTGACAAAGTCCTTGTGCAAATTTTGCAAGCACCACAAGATGCATTCGTCGCATTGCTGAATGCCTCCTTGTTCTTGAAAAACAACGTCTTAAGCTCGGTCCATGAATTGAGTTGGGCCCTGGTGTTTAGATCTGAAACATAATGAAATTTCGGTAATACAGTCAAACCTCTGTACAAGAAAAACCGGGATTCTTTTATTATAGGATATCATTTAATTTTCGTCAAGTTTGCCAAACGATTCTGACGTCACAACATGGCCGACGTAAACCAACACGACGAGTAAATGAAACTCACTGAGATATCACCTCAACTAACCCACTAACCTTCTCACATACGTCGACCTCATGTCACTGAGATATCATCACAGTCTACTATATACAGTCGCGAAGCTCAATATGTAGTAAAAATGCAAACATGGGTAGTTGCCCACCGCTAGGATCGCTACTATCGCCTCATCATCTCAAATCTCTCTCCTAGCAGCCGACAAGATATGTTACACTTTCGTTGTCGTGTTCTTTTGGAAAAATTAACACCTTCCTTCCATTATTGAAATATTAAATGCATAAAGTTAATTTATTATTTTAATGAAGTATATTAAATTCCACCATAAACTCGAAGATACCTGCAAGAAATAAGTTAATATAATTTTTGTTTGTTCAAAACGAACTGAAATTTACTATAATAGCTTCACTTGTTCAAGATTATAGCGATAATTAACTATGGAACCAATAAATATTAATTTGCATTTCCCTTTACAACAATAATAATGGAAATATGAATTAATGGAGTAACTTACGTGTACCGGTACTTGTAGTGTAGGCTTACGTAGTTAACAAAGTGGGATGAGGTTAAGCAATAATAATCACACCAGAATTGGAAATAAAACGTGATCAATAAATTTTATTGTAACAGACTTTTTCTACGTCTCTAGTAAAGCAACAAATAAAAATAACAACAAAATTAACAGCTATAATTAAAAACATATCCTTTGAAGAAAAAAGTAGGCCTAAGCAATAATAATCCCACCAGAATTGAAAATAAAACGTGATCAATAAATTTCATTAAAACAAACTTAATTTTTCTACGTCTTTAGTAAAATAACACATAAAAATAATAACAAAATTAATAGCTACAATTAAAAATATATCCTCTGAAAAAAAAAAGTAGACCTAACCTTTATTTTTCTGGAAATTCAGCAGCCTAAGTGACAGAATTTTAACCGGTATCTAATGTCCTTTCGGTTAGACTGAAACGTTTCATTGTGAAATTTAAGGATATAATGTATTCTAACAGTCACAAAGAACTTCAAATTAACAGTTTTGTTTCTGCACAGCATTCTTGTGGAAAGCCAGGAACCTTTCTGAATCTTTCGGAAATCGGAAAAAGGATAACTCTGGCCTCTTTCTCTTACTGTTGCTACAATTTATAGCACTACAAACGTCTCCTCCTTGTCCCATATTATTATTCCAATTATTATATTTTAGCCATTAACATTTTCATTATAACCAATAACGAACATTTCACAATCATTAATATGAAATACGCAACGAGCTAGCACTCGATAGAAATACGACACAGTCCAAAGTCGACCATGGACAGTCTATTGTTTCTAGTTGCTAACCACTTGGGGCGCTTTATCACGAGATTTGCAAAAAAAAAAACACCTCAAGCTTCGCGACTGTATATAGTAGACTGTGATATCACACTAACTAACTAACTAACCTCACATACGTCGACATCATGTCACTGAGATATCACCTCAACTAACCCACTAACCTTCTCACATACGTCGACCACATGACATCACCCCATTCTCCAATCTAGCCAACATATATTCTCATAAACACACTACCGATATCCTATAGTCATATAGACCTGAAAAACCGATATAACAAAAAAACACTGTTGAAACGTAAATTTTATCAGTCCTGACATATTTCCTATATATTTATCAGTCATAATGACCGTCAAATTTTGGAGAAACCCCGATGGAATGATAAAAACATTATACAATTTTTTTTCGTACTATTTCACTATTTGATATCACCCACTTGAAGATGTTTTCCGTTCTTTCACCTACCCCTTTTAATATTTTTGTTGACCGATTTTGGCATTCTGTGCAAACGATGAAAGAGTAATGGAACGGAGAAAAATTCTCTCCGGCACCGGGATTTGAACCCGGGTTTTCAACTAGTCACTCATAACGAGTGCACCTCAGCACATGTGTGGACTTCAGACCTACGTTCATAGACATCTATGACGTAGTGCAGAGGGCGGCCAATAGAGGGAACCTAAGAATTGGAACTTAATCTGAGACGATTCTGTCCGACGCCGGGGTGGGTATCTGGTGTGGCTTAGTGGATAAAGCATCAGCACGTAGAGCTGAAAACCCGGGTTCAAATCCCGGTGCCGGAGAGAATTTTTCTCCGTTCCATTACTCTCTCATAGTATGATGACGCAGAATATCTGCATGGAAATATCATATGTACTTCGGTACATTAAAATAATATATTCTGTGCAAAGATGTGTTACAATAGAACTCTACCTGCTTCAAGGGCGCGTGACCCTTAATAGGATTTGCTTTTATGGTTCCTGCCACTGACGCCACCTTTCAAATTCGAATGTTAGTTGTTGAGCCATTCCATGGTAAAGTGATTCTCAGTGCTAATTTTTTTAAATAAAAAAAAATAATGTTTATTTACGCAGGAAACAACTTTCAATTGCTCGTGTTTCTTCCCCCTTCTGAAAGAAACCTCTACTATTTCCATAAATTAGCTATTTTTACTCGAAGTAATTTAGTGCCTGATTTATATCTTCTTTATGCCAGTTTAAAGAACAAAATCTTTTGCATTGCCAGGAAAAACATTGAAATTCTAATGTTATGCACTTGACAGAAATTTACATCTTAAAGCGATGTAATCACATGTCTATTTTTTGTAACATACCTAACAGTCAATTATGGAAAAATATTAGGTGATTTACTGAAATTTACAGAATGTGCGTATATGCTGTATGAAGAATAAATTACTCTATGTTTGGTGAATAATGTCCGATTACTTTCCTATATCATTTTTAGATTTTTACAGAATTCTAAATACACACTGAATATAACATACGTAACAATGGAATGGCTCTGTTAATGATATGGCAGATGTAACACAAAAACAAATCAGTTTGGAAACTAGGCCTAAAGTACCGTAGCTGGATTTAGTGATTTAGATAGGGAGTTGATGCGGAATGAAATGGCTAAAAGATATGGGTTTACGCAGTCAACACTCACAACACTCATAAATCTACTCGTATACACACTGTAATAGTATTAGATTCTAGAGAAACTGTTCAGGCAGTCGGAACACACTTCGAGATGCAAGAAATGAGTTAAAAATGATCTTAAAGTCGTGATTTATAACGGCGTCCCCATACCGACATTCAATACCACTGATACTAAGAAAGTAAGATGGATCTTTTACGCGTAGGCGTAGAAGAGTCGCTGTTTTCCCGATCAATAAGTTGGATGACGTAATAGCACAGTCTACTATATAGTCACGAGTTGTGAGGGTGCTAGGAACAATAGACTGTGCCGGTACTATTTCGCATTGTCTGTAATGAGGCGATATTAGCGATCCTAGTTGTTAGCAACTATCTATGGATGCATATTTACTACGTATTGAGCTTCATCGCTGTATATACTAGACCAGGCAATCATTGCTTGGGTAAACATCTATGCGGCATTGGTTTACTCCAGAATCCTAACTGCCCACTCTGCAACATCGTAATGGACTCAGACCATCTAATGGGTTGTCCCAATATGTCCTCCAGAACACTGGTAGAGAAGTACTGGGAAGCAAGAGAGAAGATGATGGCCCTCCAAATATAAATATATTCCATTACTAGCCGTACCCGTGCGCTCCGCTGCAACCGTTAGAAATAAATATAAAGTAATTACATAATTAAAATAGGACATTTGATCCAGGGAACATTCGTGTTTGATAGAAGGATAAATCGTTTATTATGTTACTTAATTTAAATTGTATTTGCATAATTAAAATGCGATCATTTTGATCCAGAGACCACTCATTTGGTCATAAAAATTATTTTAGGAAATAGAGGAAACGAATATACAGAATAGCCTATCAAGTTTTCTGTGCATTAGAAACTATTTTAATCTCACCTGTTCTCAATTCACTCAGAAGTTACTGTAATAACATTATAGCATTATGTCCATCTAGAGGAACTACACTTTCCAATGGTGAATTAATAATTAATTATACAAATCGGTTAATTTAGCTTCCGATATTACTTCAAACACACAAACATTATCTGTAGGCTATCTTTCATAGCTTTCGATTGTTGCTGTCCAAGGCCCGTTATAGACGAAGTCATTTGTTTTTTAATTCATTACACGGCCTTAGATGGCAGTTATTTTAATTTTAAAACTCATTTATCTCATTAAATATCAGTCCTATCAAAATTTTTCAAGGAATAAAACTTATCGGAAATTATTTTTAAAGAAACGTTTGTTATGTAACAGTTTTCACAAAAATCAATAATAAGCGAGATATTTCGATTTATTTAATTCAGGCCCCCTTATAACCCCCCTTTTAAATAATGTATTTTGAATGCCATATAGCCTAAAATCTAAGTTACAATGAACTTAATTTATATTCCAATTTTCATCGAAATCCGTTCAGCCATTATCGCGTGAAAAGGTAACAAACATACAGACAGACATACAAACAAAAATTTCAAAAAAGCGATTTTCGGTTTCAGGGTGATTAATTATATATGTTAGGACCAATAATTTTTGGAAAATCGAAAATTATCAGAAAAATTTCGGCTACAGATTTATTATTAGTATAGATTCTTGCTGAGATGAATTATTTTTGTACTCTTGTCAATGTTTGTTTATTTGTATATTTGTTTACTTGTCTCACACTATTGCATGTTGCCATTATCACGGCTAAAGATAAACTCTACAGCCCTGCATTAAATAAATAAATAAATAATATACTAGACCAGTGTTTCTCAAACTTTTCTGAAGTGGGGACCACTTTTTAAAGCCAGAAGAGTTCCGCGGACCACCTTACTCTTGTTCCTTTCGAAAGCAAATTTATCATTTATAATACCAGCATACTTACATTTTAATGTAGAAATAATTAATTAAAATTAATTTAATTCAATTAATTTTATATTAATATTAACTAATTAAGTTAATGTTAATAGACGAAAATTTCTTTTATCGTCGCTTGCAAACACAGAAATAAAAAAAAAAATTAATGCAGAAACATGCCCAATTTTCAACAAGTAGAGATGCAATTTTGCATGTTTTATTTGTACGACGTACAGTACGTGACCATTTGAATGTGCAGACTGGGTGTCAGCAAATCTCTTAAGGGAACGCATAGGTGAAATTACTAAATCTTACAGTTTTCATTTTTTTTCTCAAAGACCAAGGACACCAGAATAAAATTATGTGACACGTTTCCTTATTAAGATGCAATAAAGGGCAGGAATTTTTTTCAACGTGATTTTTCGACGTGTGGAACCATTTATATATTAATTTAATTAATTAATATATAAATGGTTCGACACGTCGAAAATTAAAGAAAATCACGTTGAAAAAAATTCCTGCCATTTATTTCATCTTAATAAGGAAACGTGTCACATAATTTTATTCTAGTGTCCTTGGTCTTTGAGAAAAAAAATGAAAACTGTAAGATTTAGTAATTTCACCTATGCGTTCCCTTAAGAAAGTCATAAATACATGAAAAGGTTCGGTACTTTGGTCCTCTTATGAATTCGGGTGGTCCCTAGCTGGGTAACAGACACAGCGCCAGATTTGCATGGAAAGATGGCGAGAAACACCACGTTCATAGTGCTTTAAATCCCTCTTTTGTTGCTGAGAGAAGAGTGGGAAAGCGATAGACGGGTAGGTTAAATAAATTTCATAAAATGTCAGTACTGGGAGAAAAAGTGAAAGGCGATTGCCATGTGTCATTTACAAACTCTTGAGACTTTCAGCTATAGTGTGATACATAATTTGATTGAATTTTATTTTTTCTTCTGTCTTTTTTGAAGGACCACAAGGGCAGACATCGAGGACCACAGGTGGTCCACGGACCAAAGTTTGAGAAACGCTGTACTAGACTGTGGTAATAGTATTATATGACATCACATTACAATGCAAGTACGAAATAGTAATATGCGTTACAAGAGCAGTATGTTGAAGTTTTCATGCTCGAGGAGAAGTTTGAAAAAGCGAAACGTAGTTGAGCTTTTTTAATTTCCGAGAATTGAAAGAAAACATACCGCTCGTGTATCGTACATTATTTTGTGCGAAGATCGTTTATTACATACCTGAAAGAGGAATTTCTAATTAGTTGCAATGAAATCTCCATCTTGGTTTCTGTTCAATGACGGCTAATTAGCAAAACAAAAATATCTATCTTCAACATTGTTGCTTTAAAATGTTTTCTGTGTTTACTATACTCCAGCAAGCCGTGATATACGTCTTTTTTTTCTCTCAGTCTATAAATGCGAACTTAAAACAAATGGCTTCCTTAATGTTACATGCATCACGAAATGCAGTAATTTTAGGGGAGTTGTAGAGTTTACTTAATTTTTGCAAATATTTAAAAACAATAATTAACAGCGCAATTTAGGTGAAATTGCAGTGGTAAGTTTCCAATTTATAATTATTACTATATTGAACGTCTCTAAAAAATAATATGTTAAAAGCCTAAAGCAGTAAAATCAATATGTCACTTAAGCGGTAAGAAGAGGGAAATTGTTGTGTGTGTTCGGTTGGGAATACTGAATGTGGAATTATAGACTTACCGCGGGTTGGTTTTGTGCGGAAACCAAGCAAACACGCACGATCTCGCACAAAACTATTTTAATAAAAATGTAGCACTTAACTTACCTCAATGTTTTTCTTCTGTGTTGGTGTAAGTTCTGGGTGTTAATCCAATTTGTCCATAGCCCGGGTATGTTTTTTTAATGTTATTTATAAATTCGAAGAACATTTGATGAGCTTCTGTTCTTCCGTTTGCACGCTCGTAAAGGCGGTATAGTAATTCAAATATGTATAGATGGTCTGACTCACTGGGTCGGCCTTCTTTTTTTACATTTTTCAGAGATTTCCAAATTATTTCTATATTTTCAGTGTGGACTGTTGTATTTTCACTATTTATGAATTCCACTTTATGGTTTACTATTCCGTGAATAAATCCTTCTTCTTGTAGATTTTTGTATGCTTTCCATCCATCGGTACATAATTTTGTTCCTGGAAGAACAAATTCTCTAATTATACTGCACAGAGTAGGTGCATTTCTGGAGTTGACTGGTAGTGCGAAACATTTTTTTGTATTTCTGTCAATGCCGCCAAATATCCATAATTGATCTTTTTCACTTTTTAACAGTCGCCCTTTCTCGTATCTCCTGATGGTCAGATGTGTTTCGTCGAGTTCTACGGTATGTCCTTCACCACCTATTTTTTCTTTGAGATTCGTAATAGCAATGAAGCACACTTCTCTGCAAAATTTGTAATAGTCAAGTGCAGTGTTTACACTAACATTTACTTCTCCGGCAGCAGTTGGTAAATTCACACCCATTAACCAAAAGTACATTAATGCTAAACTTTGAAAGACGCTGATTTTACATTTCTCGAACCACGTGTTTGTTATTATTGTACACTCCGATTTACACTGTTTACATTTAAGGCAGTACGGAAAAGTTTTATATTTCGATCTTACTTGCCACACAACTTTTTCTGCAGCACAATTAGTACAGGTTTTTGGTGTTTTATCTGGAATTAATCCATGTTCGATGCACCAATTTATACTACTTTCATTGTCTGTGTCAATGGCCTTACATAATTCCTGGAAGTTAATGGTTTTTTGTGATGAGTCAGGAGCATTTGTGTGTGATGCACTAGCCATCGTAAGATTAATAGAATACTAAACGCATTAGTGTATTGAATCGATTCAATACATGTATAGTAAGACAACTGATGGTGGATAAGTTTAGTAAAGTAACGCCATCTTTCGAATATTTATCATATTAGTTCACTGTCCTCGTAAATTAATGAATTCGTGATCTATTTGCCAACTGTAATAAGGTTAATAGCAAAGTAATAAATTCTGTTCTATTCTATAATAATAAAGTCGAATGTTTAATAAATTTGGAATTCTTTGATGTTAATTGTGCTGAAGTATAATTTTTTATATATCCGGCATCAACATTAGATAGAGGTTAGGTTAGTGTGCTGCACAACTGAATGCATCCGTATTATTTACGGATTATAAGCATCTCTCACTTACCGCTTTATTTAACGGCGTAAACTTACTCGCTAGTCCCCTGAACTACGCAACAAAATAGCGAATATTCACACAGAAAGTGATGGAAACACAAACGAATAAATGCAAACTACAAGAACGTAGAAACATACCATATTGACGCAACTTCCCGCCGTTGTGGTCGTTGCCATTCTAAGTCAGTGTCGCCAATGATATCCATTAAAATTTCTTTAGCATTTACTTATTTTTTCCTTAGAAGTAACTAAATTTCCCTTAAAACTTCAAAATATTATAACAATGGAAACGAAAACAATTATTGTATTTATTCAACAGTATATATGTCAAATAAATTTTGCAAGGAACAATCCCATCCTATAATACCAGAATATAAATCATATCGAAATACACAAATCAATCACAATTTTTTACATCATACATCTTAAGGCTGCAATACTTAATGTAATATCTATGAATATAATAATAATAATAATAATAATAATAATAATAATAATACATGCAAGCAGGGCCGCCGAGAAGGGGGGGCAAAGGGGGCAAGTGCATATGGGCCCGTGAGCAGGTGAGCAGTAAGGGCCCGTCAGATTGAGTGAGTCTGATTACTTTTCATTATCACAAATAATTATTCACAGATACATACCGGTACTATAAAATTTTGTAAGAACATTTGTTACATGAATCTGTCATATTAACCAACAATAGTAGAATTAATACAAATTAGCCTACCACTTCATTATGTAAATGTCTAACTTTTATATAATAGAATATCGGTTTGCCACGTTAACGTTCACCGACACGACAATTGAGGGCCCCGGCATTTGCCTGAAATATGTTCCCGTCGCTTCTACCGAACTCGTTCAATTGGCTCGTCCTCTTAAATACCAATCCCCTGCTGGTCCACTGCAATATGCTAGTGGATTCTCCCAAATTCAAGTCGCAGGATCACGTTTCCTTTCCAGTAGGGTCTACATAGTATATTTCGTCTTTTCGTTGTCGTTTTTCTAATAAATTAGTGAACAATGGACAAGTAGAAGCATAAGTCGGGAGCTGAGAAGCGCAAGGAAAGAAAGAAAAATTGGAAGATATTAAGAAAGGGAGTAGAACTTTGCTTTAAGTTGGTGTGAAATTGAGCGACCTTTGAAAACTAAAAAGTAGCAGACAAATTGTGTCATTGAATGTGTTGTCCGAAAACAAGAGCCTTTCCAAAAACAGTATTACAGTATTTTCAAAACTCAAGAATGGAGAATGTGTTCCCAGAGACTGGCTAGTATGGAGTGAAACAAATCAGGGAAAATAGTACAGTGACTGATTTGTTTCACTCCACACTAGCCAGTCTCTGGGAACACATTCTCCATTCTTGAGTTTTGAAAATAATACTGGAAAGGCTTTTGTTCCGTCACTTGGATGGTTATTAGGAAGGTTGGGGGTAGTTTTTCGAACAACACATTCAATGACACAATTTGTCTGCCACGTTTTAGTTTTCCAAGGTCACATGTTACTTGCCATGACTCAGAGTTAGGAACTGGTGTGTGTAAATTTGTTTCACTTGCACATATTAACACATCATTTTTACTATTGTTTACTCGTTCTGATTCAATACTACTGTTATCAGAATTTTTTTCTAAACAGGCACAACCATCAGTATTCACTTCTAAGCATGAACTGTCTTCATTTTTGACAGCCTGAATAGACGGGCTTGAGATTGGTTTATTTTCTGCAGCTTCACAAGCAACGTTCAATTTCACATCAACTTCAAACAAAATGAAGGAAATAAAAATGTGTTCAGAGTAACAATGTGTCAAGAAAGACTGAGTAACCTTGGACTCCTTAGTCTGAAGAGCGATCTTGCTAAGTCTTTAAATTTTTATGATATAATTGATGATTTTGCATCAATGAAGTCAAGGAGAGTTGTTTGTTGATGTTGGCCTGCAAGTCAGAAATTACAGCTGTTTAAGAATAATGTTTTATGAAAACGAAACGAAACAAACGACAACGAAAAGATGAAAGTTTCGTCACGAAACATACTATGTAGGCCCTACTGAAAAAGAAGCGTAATATATTGTGCTAATATGAAGTTTTGCTAAAAGTTTTCAATGTAAAAAAGTGTATATTTTTAGATTCGTATCTGTGTATGGGGTTATCTTTTATTTATTTTGAAAATAATTATTATCGTCAGAATAATTGGTAATTTGTCATTTTTAACTTTTTTTTTCAACGGGGCCCGAGCACAATAATGCACAGGGGCCCATAAATCCTGTCGGCGGCTTTGCATGCAAGTTAATTGGAAGTATGGAAATGTGCACACAATTTTTTTTTAATCTTATCAGTATTTCTCCGTTGAAGAATACTTCAGAATAAAGAATAAACACATTAAGGTACCGAAATTTGATCACACTAAAAATTGTGTGTGACGGTTCCTATTCTAAAAGTGAAAAATTTTGATTTCATGCCATTTGATATAAAAAAACCATAACAAAGACTCCCTTCTATTTTCTTATTTTGCAATAGGCCTTAAATTATTGTTGAGCTGACAAGTTTATTCCTTGTCTTTATTTTCATATTGTTTACTTACTTAATGGCTTTTAAGGAACCCGGAGGTTCATTGCCGCCCTCACATAAGCCCACCATAGGTCCCTATAAAATCACAGACTTCAGAACACTATTCACCTTTTGTTTTAACGTAAAAGGGAAGTTTTCTCTCTGCCTAAGAAGCTAGTAATTGTTCTTAACCATATTCTTGAAATAATTATTCCTAAAGGCTAATCATAAATACGGAGTATTATCACAATCTAGTATATACAGTCACGAAGCTCAATACGTAGTAAATATGCATCCATAGATAGTTGCTAACCACTAGGATCACTAATATCGCCTTGTTACAGATAATGCGAAATGGTACCGGCACAGTCTATTGCTCCTAGCACGCTCAAAGCTCAAGCTTCGTGATTGTATATACTAGACTGTGGTATTATGGTCAAGGTAACTGAAACATGTTACAATATTGAAATCAGAAATAAAAGAGCATTTCTAATGTTTATTTAAACGTCTTACTTTACAAGCAGTACACAGGCACCAGTACATCTGTGTACCTCCAATATTCTTTGTCAATCAGTGTTTACTGTATACTGACAACATTCAGAAACTTATCTTTGCACATCGCAGGAGCCTAAGTAACAGGTCACTGTTGATATAGTTAAAAAAAAAAATACTGGGAACAAAACCCTGTGTAACAAGTACAGACGATGATAAACGCTGCAAGTGATAAGTGTGCTCCTGTAAGCCTTCATAAATTACAGAAAAGATGGTGCTCTGAGAATACAAGTCAACCAGAACCCAGACCTTCTGTTTCATTCCTCAAAGCAAGTGAATACTGAATTACAGAACATGTACAAGCTTCAGGACACTTTTAATGTCATGACACTGCTATTACTCCATTTGTGGTTCATTTTCATATCATAACCCCAGAATAAAGGATGCAATGAAAAGTATGTATGATATCTCATTATGAATTACACTATATACCAAAAAATAATTGGGCACTCATGATTTTAGTTAATTTAGTATGTCATTTGACTCTTGTGGCTGGTATGTGTTGCAGCGAGCAAGAGAATCTGTTGAGAAAGAGATGGCGCGTGGTGAGAGCTATCAGGCTTTGATAAGGGCATAATTGTGGGCTGCCACCTCAGTGGACTGTCTAGCAGGGCAATACCCGCTAAGGTAAACAGGCCCAAATCAACAGTAGCATTCGTCCTACGTAAGTGGAAGGTCCATGGACAATGTGACAATGGTGAACGTTCAGGGTGACAGAAAATTCTGTCCAACAGAGATCGCAGAACCCTAAAACGTGAGATTATAAAAAACTGGACACAACCAATGGCTACCATCAGACAGGAGTTTCAAGTAGCGACAAATATGTCTGTTTCCATTGGAAACTCGGATATTACGAAAGATCAGTGGCACATAAGCCGCATATCACGAAGACGAATAAAGCTCAGAGACTCAGGTGGTGTTTGGACCATCGCAACTGAACACTGGAGCAGTGGAAATCAGTTCTACGGAGTGACCAATCGAGATTCACATTATTTCGGTCTGATGGATGCGTATGGGTGTGGTGGCTACCCAGGGAACGGCTTCTACCAGGAAATTTGGTGCCAGTGAAATGATGGTGTTGGGGTGTTTCTTGTACTACGGTGTGGGACCACTGTTGGTTGTTCATGGCACAATGAACTCACAGGCATACTGTACAATTCTGGATAACGAAATGCTCCCAACACTGTGGTGTTTCTATGGAATGGACCCTTTTTACTTCCAGGATGACAATGCTAGACGCCATGTTTCAGCGGCTACTATGCAGTGGTATGCAGACAATAATGTTCGCCAGTTGGACTGGCCTGCACAGAGTCCTGATCTCAATCCCATTGAGCACCTTTGGGACGAATTGGACCACCGATTGAGGTCTCGGGAGATGCGGCCAACTTCCACTGTCCAACTGAGTGCCATGTTGTAAGAGGAATGGCGATGCATTCCAGTGGATATCCTACAGAAACTAGTGGAGAGCATGCCTGACAGGGTGGCTGCTGTTATAGCAACAAGAGGTTCTAAAGTAGCAAAAACAGTGCCCAATTACTTTTTGGTAGATAGTGTATATGCAGAAACTATGTTTTGGAAATGTTTGTAATCCACACCTGTAGGGTAACGGTTAGTGTGTCTGACCGCAAAACCAGGTGGCCTGAGTTCGAATCCCGGTCGGGACAAGTTGAGGTTTTTTCTGGGGTTTTCCCTCAACCCAATACAAGCAAATGCTGGGTAATTTTCGGCGCTGGAACCTGGACTAATTTCATTTCATTCAGATGCTAAATAGCCTGAGATGTTGATACAGCATTATTATTTAGTGCCGGTGTAATTGAAGACCTGAAATGACAAACATCCCAAGTCCATTGAAGTAAATTGTTAGGGAGAGCAAGAAAACTATTGACACTTGCATTTTTTTTTCTAATGGTAGGTACTACACTGTTCGTCATTCCAGTGTAAACCAATTTACCGACAAAGTTGTTGTCCAGGGTGCGCTATAGGAGGCTGGCCTACACTACACCCACGATGTGATTATGGAGATTTATTGAGATGCCACAGGGGAACTGGAGCTCCCGGAGAAAACCCTTGTGTTAGCTGACCATGGGCTTGCCCAACACAAGTTATAAATCAGGAGTACACCGGTGATTGAACCCGGATACACAGGATTATAAGCCAAGCGCGCTAGCCACTAGACCAATGTGGTGGCTTGTTCAATAAAAAGTGTAAAATGTCATTTTATATTTTGCAGGTAACATGCTTGTATAAAAGTAATATTAATAAATGTTCCTATGTAGCCAGCATGTCTCGAAAGATTAAAAAGAATAAAAAGAAATAAATTGTTAAGTATACTAGACATGTATTTTAATGAGAATGTAAAAGATTTGTTGCAACACTGAATTATTTCACAATACACATAACCAAGTGTTGTCGTAATAATTCACCATTGAAATGGGACACACTCACGGACCAGAGAACGTGAATTCGATTATGCGCAATGTTCAAAACATACAGAGGTGAGCCTGCCTGGAGAGAAATAAAAAAATAGGTTGCAGCCGTCAAATTACTCTTCAAGGAACGACCACTCATATAAATTGAAGGAAAGAAGACAGAGGACGGACACTGGAAAGTATTCTTTCCTCAATCGTACTATCAGGGACTGGAATGCTTTACCTGCAGACTTACTAAAGGCTTTACCAACAACCAAAAATGTATTTAAAAATAGGCTTAAGGACTTTACTAATAGACGGTAGTATATTATACACACTACTTAAAGGGTGTAATTGATATCTTGTTATTTGAAGTGTTCTATCAGTGAGGAAGTGTGTTGTGTCAGTGAAGTGTGTAGTGTCAGTGAAGTGTGTTGGTGTCAGTGAAGTGGCTGTGCAATGTTTGAACAGTGAACTGTTTAGAAGTGTTAGTGAAATCAGGTAGAATCAGTGCAGTGAGTGAGTTGACAGTGAAATAAGTGTAGTGCTGAAAGGTACTTGTGCAGGTATGAACCTGTCACACTCGTGGGTCTTAGTTCGAACTTAGGGTTAAGATACGAATTAGATTTACTTTAAATGTTATTTTAAGTGATCGTGCTTCATTTAATTTAGAATGCTCCTTGTTATTATTATTATTATTATTATTATTATTATTATTATTAATTGTTTTTTATTAGTTGTGTTTATTATTAATTGTCATTATTGAGTGTAATTAGTTACCACTGCCACCGGGTATATACCCATTTGCAGTATGAATAAATACACATACACACATACAAAAAAATTAAACAATACCCAAACGACAGATGAAACTACAAACAATTTGGATAGAGAGATTTTGGACAGAACTTATTTTATTTTGGGGTCATAATATTGCCTTTGGCTTTACATTCTTAAAAAGCATAAAACTGTACTTGATTTATTAACAAAGCCATAACCTCAAAATAATTAATATATAGGCCTACAGAAAACCTAAGCAATAAGCACTTCTTCATATCTGCAGGAATGGACCAACAGAACATGAGAAAGAGAACTGTAACCGAAAATATATTCGACACCAGTTTGTTCTCACTCGTAACATGAACAAAGATTTCAGCTTCTATTGCATTTTATGGAATTTAATGTTCTGTTTTTGTATAAATCACAAATACGTAGTCAAGTAATTTACAAGTAACTTACAGGCCTTTCTAAAATATGGCACAAATGTAACAATTCAAGCATACTAAATATTCTTCCACAGAATGAAAGTTAATTCTGCATAAGTGGTAACTAATGTTTAGGTGAAGGGTTTGGACTTTTTCCATTGCTGGTTGTCACAATAAAAAATTATGACACAACGTTTCGGAGGGTGGTTCTCCCTTCGTCTTCAGGTGGAAGGAAGGAGAGAAGAGAAAAAACCTACTGTTGGGATCGTTACTGTACGTATACAGCTATTCTGTATGACTGATTGTTGATTCCTGGCTTCGGTGGAGATTATAATTAAGAAAGACCCGAAGTCATTAGCAGTATGTTGGCACTAAACCAAACAGAATAAAAAAGATGGGTGTGAAGTGGCTAAAAAATTGATGAAAGACACACAAAAGGAGAGGGTGGGGAAATGAAAAAATGAACAAGTGTTATGATACCGCGATAGAAAACCAAAAGAAAGGTTGTTGTTGTTGTTGTCTAGTGTCTTAAATCTGGCAATGAAGCCATTAGCAGTCGTGCTTTCCAATACTTTTGAATTGCAGTTTCTTCTGATCTTAATGTTTCACAGGTCTTCAAGTGATCTTCATTCATTTCTGCTGGATCGTTACACAGGACACATATTGGTGAAACACTAAAAGAAAGGTAAAAAGGAGAAAAAAAACTAGTAACAAAGGACATGATAAAACTACTACTGCCACCTAGTGGTAGCAGACACTACTACTAACTACCAAGCTGCAACACCATAGCCAGGAATCAACGATCAGTCATACAGAATAGCTGTATGTAATGATCCCAACAGTAAGTTTTTTTCTCTTCTCTCCTTCCTTCCACCTGAAGACGAAGGGAGAACCACCCTTCGAAACGTTGTGTCTTAATTTTTGATTGTGACAACCTGCAATGGAAAAAGTCCAAACCCCTCACCTAAACATTAACAATCCATCATTGCTTTCCAACCCCTCATTTAGATCAACAATAAGTGGTAACTGCTTGGGAATAAACACTTGATATAAAATGCAAGTGTTTTTATAAAATATTATCATCCTGACATCGATAACTTTTATTGTCATATCTGCACCAACTTCCCATGATATTAAATTTCACTCTAGGTTACTTCCAAGGGATCTTCTTTCATAACTGTGGACAGACTAGCCAAAGACAGTGGATGATCATGGAAAATGTGCCGAAGTAACATGTACAGTATTTTATGCTTGCTTACAACTATCGCTGTCCCTGCAACGATTCTTGGCTGCTGACTTGTAAATACAACCGTCTGCTTGTCACTGGATTAAAATGGCTGAACCACCACACAACACAAAGCAAATTTTTATCAATAACAGATGATTCATATATCACATATCTATTACATTTAAGTGTAATCCAGTCTTTATAAATACTTTTTTTTTTCCTAGCTCCTTCCAAGAAACTACAAAGAGTAGATTAACATTTGTGTTCTGCAGACAATGAATAAGACATGCCATCATCAATTCTCAAAGTTAGGTTCGGTAACTTTACATAAAGCAGAGAAATTCTTGGTAATATACAATGAATTGAAACAGCTGGAAAAAACGAATTTACAATTAAAAAAGACATTCGTGAAGTGCAAACGAGAAGAGATAAAAGGTTACGAGGGGGATCCAGGAAATAACGACCGTTCGCGCATACCTGCCGCGCAGCTGACTCCCCTTCCTTGTTTGAAGGTCAACTGGCTTCCTTAACATGTGTTCTCATCATGTTGTGAGTACTGGTTGCAACAAGTCGCCATTGTGCATTTTGTGTTACTTCAAAATGAACGACGTGATTGATAATCCCGCCGACTGTGAGGTGAGGAGTGTGATTCGATTTTTGAATGCCCGACATTTGAAACCTGCAGAAATTTACCGGCAATTGAAAGAAGTGTATGGTGATACTGTAATGAATGAAAGAAATGTGAGAAAATGGTGCGAAATGTTCAACAATGGGCGAACAAATGTCCACGATGAAACTCGACCCGGACGCCCATCACTCATCACAGAAGACTAAAGTGAACGACAGAATCTTGCAAGACAGGCGCACATCACTCGACGAATTACATATTGCCTTTCCTGACATTTCTCGTTCTTTGCTTGGTGAAATTGTGTCGCAACATCTTGGCTACCACAAAATCTGTGCACGATGGGTTCCACGGCAACTGAGTGACCAACACAAAACTCAGAGAATGGCCTCAGCATTGACATTCTTGATGCGATATCACACAGATGGAGACGCCTTTCTTGATCAAACTGTGACTGGTGATGAGACCTGGGTGTCTCACAACACCCCAGAGACCAAGCGCCAATCACGTCAGTGGCATCATCCCTCATCACCCAAGAAACCGAGAAAATTCAAACAGACTCTGTCAACACAAAAAGTCATGGCTACTGTCTTTTGAGATCGCAAAGGTGTTCTTTTGTTGGATTTCATGCCAAAAGGCACTACGATCAATGCAAATCGTTACTGTGAGACTTTACGAAAACTACGGCAAGCCATCCAAAACAAGAGGCGAGGAATGCTTTCGAGAGGAGTTGTGCTTCTTCAGGACAACGCCCGCCCGCACACTGCTGCTTCAACTCGAGAATTGCTGGATCAATTCGGTTGGGAAATCTTTGATCATCCGCCCTATAGTCCAGACCTTGCTCCTAGCGATTTTCACCTTTTCACTAAGCTAAAAGACTTTCTGGGTGGTACGCGTTTTGGAAGTGATGAAGAGTTGAAGAAGACAGTGAACACCTGGCTTAATGAACTGGCGGCAGAGGAGTATAACACGGGAATTCTAAAGCTAGTGAACAGATACGACAAATGTTTAAATGTAGGTGGTGATTATGTAGAGAAGTAAAGGAAGCTTCAGTTATGTAACAGTCTTTGTTTTTTCAAATAAATATATATTTTTTTTAATTATTACAACAAAACGGTCGTTATTTCCTGGATCCCCCTCATATATATATATATATATATATATATAGTTGTTTCGTCAACTGTCCAAAGAACACATCTGACCCTCACCAGTGATACCAAAATGACACCACTTATGAGGAAACTAGGCCGGGAAACAGGGGTGATTTCTCAGGGCATGCTATACTTGCTGCGCAAGCCCAATACTTTCGTAAAATGTGTATTTCTCAAAATAGCGTTACGTACATTAAAATTTATTTTGACTTTTGGAACATTGTATAGGCATAATACCATCCGCAGGTTGCACACCGCAAGTATCGCAATGCTTGCTCGTTTCTCGGAGCTACAGGAAAGACGTAGAAACAGCGAGAATATGATGCGCGCGCAAGTGCCTTCCTTCTTAGTCCGTCCTAGGCGCACATGCTTCTGTTATGTGTTGTTTGAAGCTCTGGTCCGAGAGCTACACCAACGACTATTTAACGTTACACAGAGCAAGCAGTATTGACAGCGGGAATGTGCTGTGATTTGCAAGTGCAATGTAATTGTATGAGCGGAATGCACGTGTTAGCTGCTGCATGTATTATTAATTCTTAAACATTAATTTGAAGTATTGCAATGAGTTCGGAATTGTGTGTTATTGAAACCTTATTATTAAATCCATTTTCCCGAAGGACTATTCAAGAGAAGACAGACATTATAGAGAATATGTGTGCTCGTTCAGTGCAGCTCAATACAACAGTGTGCATTGGTTGGCAGGGTCGAAAAAACTAAATAAACTGTTTTGTTGGCCATGTTTGTTATATTATATCGAACTTCTACATCTGATGAGCAAATATGATCCATGACTCATAATGATTTCATAATTATAAAATAAATTATTTATGTGGGTCTGATTATTTTTATTATTTATGAATTATTATATCCTCCAATCTTCCCCTATGAATAAAAGAGCGAGACTAACTTTCGTGACTAGCATTCGCCCCTGCCGGGAGATGGGGTAGGGTGGCCAGTTCCCTTCTCCCTCCATGGCATACATCACCAACTAGCTACACATTTCACTAATCAGACTTCAGATGCTGTATAATTATGATTCTTCCTCTGACACATATCATCAAGTGTGAAGTACTGCCTGATAACAGATTAAAAAAACAGAGAGAGAAAGTTTTTTTTTTTTTCAAAAATATTGTAAAAAAATTCATTGGGTTGTAGGGCAGTGCATTTTGGGCCATTTGAGATAGGGGAAGTACTATGTCCGTGAAAGCTTCCTTTCGAGTTACTTCATCATAAAGGTGCTAACCATGGCATGTAGACAAGTTCCTTGAAATTAAAGATTCTTTTTGTAAACATGCATTCCCTAATTTAATGCCTCCAAATGTCTGTGTTACCATCTTACAAAGTTTTTACATTTACCAGGCATTAAGAGGGCCTCAAGAAACTTGCCTACCTGCAGAGGTTAATACTTTTACAATGCATTCCCTATCTCAAACGTCCTGCCCTACCAATCCGCAAAGTTCTTTACAATGATTTTGAAACGATCTGTATCAGAGGTCTGCATCGGACGTTTTCGCTCGAGCGCCAAGTAGTTCATAGCATAATCCGATAGGTAGCGCACATGCATGATGGGTAAAATTGTCACGAGCAATAAATCCTCGAACAGTATAAGCCGAGTGTTAGACATTCATTCTTGTTACAGTGATGAACTGTGTAGTAACATCATAGATGTTTATCATTTCAAAACTTTGCAGTGTTTAACTAACCTCTCCATAGTACAACTACAAAACTTGCTTTAAAATGTAATATAAAAGTTGTAGGTAAATGTTTTTTTTTTTTTTCCCCCACACAGGAGTGATTTTGTTTTTGCCACACCTGATAGATGTTATTGGATGTAAATGTAATTATTATAAACAGAGAACACAATCACGATAATGCAAGAACTGTATCAAGTTTTCTAGTAATAGTAATAATCTCTAATAAATAATTTTATTAGTGTATCAATCTTTGCGTCTGTAACAGTTGTGCAATATGATTATTCGTTTTATTATATTTTCTGTGACGTTATCTCTGTACTAATATTGTTATTAATCTACTGCTATATCAATAATATTTTGTAAAACGTTTCTACATTGTCGCAGTATATAGGCAGAACACTATGTATGGACCTCTCATATTATTATATGTGGTAAATCAAATACTGAATAATTATTAAATAGCAATAATAACTGTATATCGAAGTTTTTCATACTATTTTATTTATAACTTCATGTTCCTGTTTTGGTACATTCCATTGACTGTTCCATTAAACGTTTGTCATAAATGCAGAAAATAAAGCCTTATTTTTACCGTGTGAGCAAAACATATGTGTATCTTATCTATCACCTTCCATACAAGATAAGACACGTCGGTGAGATGACCTTGTACTGTGCTTCTATTTATTACGAGCGTATCACGACTGATCGTATCTCACTCGAGGGTGCAACACTCGACCGAGTTCAAGTGAGTGATTTAACTCCAATGCAGCACTCTGATCTGTATATAATTTGTCTCCTAAAGAAAGAAATAGGCAAGAAATTAGGCACATCATTACTGCCAAACAAAACGTGCGTGTTGTATAGTGTGGTGATTTTAAGCAGTTTCAGTCCTCGACTAACTGCACATGGCATGTTGTTGCACTGCTATGGAAAATTACTCGCTTCTTAATCATGCAATAACATTCTTCACCAGCCAAGAATGGTTGCAAAAACTACACCACATCAGACCACCATCTTATCCTAACGTGTATCTATATTGTACATATTATATAAATAGAGATCAACATATTATATTTTATTATTAAAAAGACCACAAACAAGAAAATATCAAAACAAAGCATCACAATGGATTCCGTTAATATCTAGTACAAAAAATTATTTGCAAATTGAGTACCTAGGAAGACAGTGTCAAAGTGTCAAAGTTACGATTTCCAAGTCTGCAAAAGCTGTTACAGACATTTACTCTCAGAACTATACAATCCAATAACTGAAAATGTAAAATTTACTACGCTTACAATTCTAAATGCGTCCAGAAAACTTAACCTTCCAAACAGCAGTACCTTTGAACAATGTGATACTATTCCCACATATTTTCAGACCTAATGTCAGAATGATGCAAAATACATTACGTAGTTAAGATATTACGTGCTTTGGCAACACTGATAAATATTCAAAATTGGTTACAACTTTCCACTGCGTCTTTACTTCCTTAAATTGTATTTGGGACCAGATTTTAACGTCCCTTTTGTTATAAAAACAGAGATTCATTCACTCCTTGCCATCTTCATGCTAGACACTACCAACAAAGAATCAGACAAAAAAAAGAAGACAATGTTGACAATTTGGTTTTGCATAACGCACAAGAGGCTTGGGAAAATTAAAAGGAGTTTGAATTGGACTTTCTCAACTCTTAGTAAAATACAGACTGCTTAACTCTGTAATGGCTCGATCTAGCATCATCTTCAGGTACAAATAAAACAGGAAGAGAAAGATATCCTTATTGGGGGTCGTTACAAATGGCTGAATTAATTTTATTGATCGCAAAATGTGAATTTAATTATTTGTAACTGCGCCAGCACGTAAGAATGTCACCCCCCCTCTTTTTGCTTGAAGAAAAAGGGTACAGCTGGCACCAGCATTTTTGGCGTATGTCCTAGATATATAATGCCCAGTTTGTGAGTATGTTGCTAATGCAGCTGAGAATGGTACCACTTCCTACACACGTCACATCAGCCATTTGCTAAACACAGTTGTCAGACTGACTGCGGAAAATGTAAAACACTCACACTTAACATCCCCATTACTTATTTCACACGCTAAACACGGTGACGCGAACTATAGATGCAACCTTTGAAACGATTTACTGAAAAAAATTGTATATGCATTGATTTTTTGAGCAACACTCAAGCAAATTAACATGGAATCTTAACTGAGAACTATACTTTTAATATTAAAATATTTCTCTTTTATAAACGCTTAAGAAATAAAAGACGAGCTAGATAATGGCTTTGCTTAAATGAAACCAAGCATTACCTTTTGCTACACTAGCGATTGTTACCTATTGCAAATGAAAGTACAACGTTTTTGTTATTTGAAATTAAAGATTTTATCAGTAAAAGTGTGTGTTAATTTGTTCGTGCTTACATCATATTAAGAGCATGTGCATATAAATTACATATCGTGTAAGTAAGATAAGAAGTTAAAACTAGGCCTGTGTGTGGAAACTGGAAATTTACTTCAAAGTGGGTAAACTTGGCCATGAAACAAAACAAAAAATTAATAAATGAAAAATAAATCATTATATTTGCCATCTTTTTAATTAAGGGAACCAGGTAGTGATTAGGGGTGAAAAATCCGATTTTTTGTTTTGTGTTTTAAAATAAAGTACAGAACTGCTCTTTGAAACAATATAAATATTGTTGGGGGTATTTCTGCAGATAAGCCTTTTAAATGACCTCTTTAAATTTGGCAGTGCATGTAAGTCATATATTCTTCTTTTTTTTTTAAACACAGTTTTCAATAAGTTGATATTTTTCAAACTTAAGTGCATTTTTCTCTGAAATTACTGAATCAATTTACATGAAATTTTTACACCATTTTCTGTAGCCAGTGTTCTACATAGTAGACCTACGGGTTTAAGAATATCACATACACAACACGAGAAAAAAATATATATGCATTGAAAAAATTGTAAACAAAGTTCAATATTTTTTCTGTTTCACTAGAGGTGAAATAATTAACTAAATGTTGCTTCTGAATTTACAATACATATTACTAGATAACTTAAAAAAATACAAGGTACATGAGTGAAGATTGTAGCAAGCAATGTGCACCTGAAGAATGAGGTACATTTAGCAAAGTGGGAAAACAGGTTATCAGTTACGGCCTTTCTTTTGCACTTGGATACGAAATTAATTAGTTGTCTTTTATACCACTGAATTCAGAATGATTGATTGTATAAGTCTGGAAATTTGTATTCCATTCTGAGCACTAGAAGCCTAGAAATATTCAACTAAACTTTTGTATTGAAATTTTTTAATCGCGCAGTATCACTACCCAGTTCCCTTAAAATATTTAAAAAATACTTAAAAATGGGGGGAAAAAGTAACTTTAAAAACATGGTCAGTGCATCTAATATGGTTTAAATATATATTTTTCTTAACGGTCAAGTATATCCCATCAGTCAAGTCTACCTCAGTTTACGGTATAAAAAATAGTTCATTTCAGAGGAAACTGGGATGGCAGTACACCATGTGATGTACCCAATAAGGTGTTCATAAAAATCTTACCTTTCCTCTCACCCCAAGCCAAAAACCGAAATGATAGCCCAGCTTCAAATACGATATCTTCATTTCTGTTTAGATCAAGTGATTCAAGACTTTACTGTATTCCTAGCTTGAACAAGATTCCAATTCAAACACCTTTTCCTACTCCTTCCATTAAATAGCCTATATTATTGCTTTTGCATTTTCACATCCTAATACAAAGAACAGTGAGAAACCAATTAAATTATTTCTTGCACATTTATCAAATGTGTGAAATGCTGAAATAGCTTCACATACTACAACTTCTGAACTAGACGACAAGCAAGCCACAGTATTCCTGAATCAAGAGTATGAAATCGGAAACTGTGGTCAACATACAACCCATCTTGCAAGAATTTCGAGCTTGCTTCTAACACTAAACCCACTGCATTACTGCTAAGCAGTAATTCACACTTCTCCACGATTACAAATCATAGACAACATCATAAGTAAGTGGTATCAGCTGTGTTGTTAAAACTCAGGCAATGTCATGGAGATGAAGGTACATTGAATGGATGAGAATTGCAGGGGAAACCACCATGAAGTCGAATACTATTTCTGGGTTCTAGACATGATTGACAATATAATACAACCTCGATTATTGGTTTTAAAGGATGAGACAGTGAACGGTTAATCGAAAAAACGAATAATCGAAATTAACAATTTTAATTAATCTAAATCTGGGGTAATTTCAGATGTTTTAAAAACAAGAAATTTTCTTTTTATATCTATTCTAATTCCGTTAATTACTAATAAATATTCCCGCAAGGAGGTGCAAACCAAATGAATTTGCGATATTGGCCAATAACGTTTCAGAATAACCTTAAAATCAAACAAACACACTTACGTTTCTTGATAAGATGCTTTGCATTAGTATGCAGTGATTACGTCATCACACACTGTTATCCATCCCACTGCTATCCCTCTACCTCCAGCTCAGTTCAGTCCACGTCAGTGTCAATCACAGAAAATTTAGAAATGCCAATAAAATTTAGCTTTGAAAATTACGTTTTCAATAACTGTAATTTCAAGTAATAAATATATGTCTGTGAAAATCTTTCGTGTTTTTATTTTGTTAATGTAATATTTCAGCTTATCTTACTTTTGAGGTTAAATATTGTTGTTTCATATTTCCACTCTGAGTAGTTGGCAATAGTATTTAGTATGCCGTGATAGATAGCAGTTTGTTTTTGAATTTCATTACAAGAAAACATAATAATGTCTTATTGCTGTGTTTTATAATAATTATTAACAATTACGTAATTCAATTTTGCGTTTTCAATAACTGTAACTTCAAGTAGTAAATAAATGTCTGTGAAAACTTTTCGTGTTTTTATTTTGTTAATGTAATATTTCAGTTTATCTTACTTTTGAGGTTAAGTATTGTTGTTTCATATTTCTACTCTTGAGTAGTTGGCAATAGTATTTAGTATGCCGTGATAGATAGCAGTTTGTTTTTTGAATTCCTTTACAAGAAAACATAATAATGTGTTATTGCTGTTTTTTATAATAATTATTAATAATTACGTAATTCAGTTTTGCAAATTATTTAATTTTATTTTGTTGAATAATCTTATTAAATTGCACTCATGGTTTAATCTTGTCAGTATAAGCTGTAAACTGCTGTAAACAAAATGTGCTTCTTTTTTGGTGATGTAATCTGTAGAATGGTTCATCGAGAGATGATAATCGAGGTTCTACTCTACTAACCAAATAGTACTTTGACTTTCCGTGCTCGAGATCCACGTTCAAAATTTAACTAGAATTTCTGATGAAACACAATGTTTCAGACCAGATTTTTACAAGTATTCCTATATCCATCACCATTCTACTATTTCTCCAATAAATTCATCATCATTCTATACACCATACAGCAGGGACAGAGGTTTATGGCCAGTGACCTCTTCTAGAACTACCAAATTATTTATTAATTTGAAAACAAGTGAATGAAAGCTATTAAACAATGTTATAGTTAAATTCTGCTATTGATTAAGTGCAATGTAGTCGAAGAAGCCCATACAGAAGATATATGTACGACCACGTCACTGATTTAGATACAATGCAGCAAAGAGAAAGTGATGTGAACTGTCTTAGTTAATTAATATCAGTCTCTTGTGACAGCATGAGTCTATTTTCCGTTTTTAGTTTTAACATTTTCTGTATTTTATTTTAAAGCAGTGTTCAAATGTACTTAAATATTACAATGGAAGATCATAATCACAGTAATACAACACAAAGAAATACGAGATATTATGTATAACATTTACCAGTACACCACTCTTTAGATTTCATTTTATTGAGAGGTACTCGACTGTTCATCATTCACCCATATGAAGCCAGTTGTGTAGAACAATTTACCGACAGAGTCACTGCCCAGGGTGCGCCACAGGAGGCTGGTCTACACTACACCCATGATGAGATAAGATGGACATTTGTTGGAATCTCACAGGGGAACCAGAGCTCCTGGAGAAAAACCCCTAGACCAGAGCTGGGTATCGTGCCTCACTTGAGAAATAATGCCTCACAGAGCTTATCACTCTGAGTGACATCATCTTCACAGTCCCCGTTCTTCCCTCACATAGCTCCTAGGCGTGGGCAGGTTCTATATCAGTTTCATAAGCAATATCAGTGGTGGCATAATGGCATTATCAAAGCAGTGTGTACGCGTTAGAAAACGATTATTCTATGAGAAATGGGAGGAAGAGTGTTTTTGCTGTTAAGAAGGGGAGAACATACGATGTATGTTATGCTCGAAAATCCTATTAGGCATTAATAAATTTAATATAGGCTACAACGACATTATTCCTTATGTCATAAAGAACATGCTGAATTAGGAGGTAAGACAAATTAAATGTTATTTTTCGTACTATTCCGAAGAAAATTTATGATCTTAACATTTGCATAGTATAGGCCTACGAAATACGACATTATACTTTGAACACACTGCATCAAATGTGCGTAGAAAACGAAATATGATTCTCTGAAATTATTTTAGGTCGACAACGTGCAAATCTATTAAGTAATCTTGAGAAACGCCAGAATATTCAAGAAAATAAACGTAGACAACGTGATGGAATATTATTGGCTAGTTACGCAATTCTTGCCTGTGATTTAAATCAATTCAGCGACGGAGAAACAGTAAAGAGGTTTATGATTAAAGCTGCTGAATTAATTTGCCAAATTAAATAAAAAAGTTTTTGAGTCTCTGACGTTAACCAAGCGCTTTCCTAATAATTCACCACTGACCGCCTTAGCGATTACGATAAGGTGACGCAGGTCACAGCAGTTTATATTTCCCATCCTACTCTGCAGTCTCCTCTCCTAGTAAACAAACTATTTCAAATCGAGTGCCTCACGTAACCGAAAATTGTGCCCATGTATGCCCTAGACCATGGGTTTGCTCAACATAAGTTATAAATCGGAGATATAATGGGGACTGAACTCGGGTCCACAGGATTGTAAGCCCAGTGCTCTAGTCACTGGACCACCATGACAGCTACTCCCCAGACATAACACCATTATTTTTAATTCAGACTGTACTGTGTAACACTGCTACTAGAAATAAAATTTGGTCTGCATACGAAATACGAAAATATGTAATGAATCACGAAATGGACTGTTAAATGTCGTAAATACGACATGCATATTCAAAATTTATTCATGGTGAGAATCAATGAACTAAAGAAAATGTATAGCTATCGACTGCATTGCAGTGAACTTACAAAGCAGTCACAATCTGCCCTCAAAACTGTGTTCTGTAACTGTGGAATGGTTTACTTCAAATTTTTATCTCGTAGAGTCGGAGATGAGCTTCACATGGTACAAAAAATTGCAAGAGTTGCTGCAACAAATAGATCTTTTCTTTTTGATGTCATAATTAGCAACAAGAAACCACAGACTTGACAACTCTGTGTTGTGTTCCATTGCAAGTAGACTAAAATGCCGAAAATATATTGCTGTCTCACTCATACACAAACGAGCTTTCTTCACTCACACAGAACTGGACTTCTCATATCAAGCAACTCCAAATATGTCTGTCTTGTGCCATTCTTTTCCATTTCCTTACTCCTAATATCTGCCTAGCATACTCTTCCATGACATCAATCCTTCTGTTCATTGATTTTTACCCACCGTTTGCCTCCAATATTACTACAGGGTGTTCAATAAGTCACGCAACCCTATGGAGAATTATTATTTAGTAGGTTATTTTACGACGCTTTATCAACATCTTAGGTTATTTAGCATCTGAATGAGATGAAGGTGATAATGCCGGTGAAATGAGTCCGGGCTCCAGCACCGATAGTTACCCAGCATTTGCTCATATTGGGTTGAGGGAAAACCCCAGAAAAAACCTCAACCAGATAACTTGTCCTGACCGGGAATCGAACCCGGGCCACCTGGTTTCACGGCCAGACCCTATGGAGAATCTGGTGTAATTGTTGTCTTTTATTTCTTTGTTAACTGTTTTATTTCCTAGGTGCTAAACTTTTTGCTTGTGGGCCATGAACTGAGCAGACTTTTTGCTTGTGGGTTTTCTCAAGGATGCCACCTACATTACTAATGCACACAATATTCCGGAATAGCAGGAGAATATTCAGAACTGTATCAGAGCAATCTCACGCCAAACATTGCAACATGTTTTCTAGAACATGATTAAATGTGTTCATTTGTATGTACAGAACGAAGGTCACTTCCAGCGCTTACTCTAAAATAAATGTTTCCTCATAGGATTGCGCGATTTTTGGACACCCTGTATATAAAATTTTCTTTGAAGTCCGATATACTTCTTCACATCTTTTTACACTGGCTAAAAACAACCACTTTCACTGTGATGACGAGATACAGCCTTACTATAAAATAAATGATTCCCCATAAAATTGCGTGACTTTGTGAACACCCTGTATATAAAATTTTCTTTGAAGTCCGATATACTTCTTCAGATCTTTTTACACTGGCTAAAAACAACCACTTTCACTGTGAAGACGAGATACAGCCTTACTATAAAATAAATGATTCCCCATAAAATTGCGTGACTTTGTGAACACCTGTATATACAATTTTCTTTGAAGTCCGATATACTTCTTCAGATCTTTTTACACTGGCTAAAAACAACCACTTTCACTGTGAAGACGAGATACAGCCTTACTATAAAATAAATGATTCCCCATAAAATTGCGTGACTTTGTGAACACCCTGTATATAAAATTTTCTTTGAAGTCCGATATACTTCTTCAGATCTTTTTACACTGGCTAAAAACAACCACTTTCACTGTGAAGACGAGATACAGCCTTACTATAAAATAAATGATTCCCCATAAAATTGCGTGACTTTGTGAACACCCTGTATATAAAATTTTCTTTGAAGTCCGATATACTTCAGATCTTTTTACACTGGCTAAAAACAACCACTTTCACTGTGATGACGAGATACAGCCTTATTATAAAATAAATGATTCCCCATAAAATTGCGTGACTTTGTGAACACCCTGTATATAAAATTTTCTTTGAAGTCCGATATACTTCAGATCTTTTTACACTGGCTAAAAACAACCACTTTCACTGTGATGACGAGATACAGCCTTACTATAAAATAAATGATTCCCCATAAAATTGCGTGACTTTGTGAACACCCTGTATATAAAATTTTCTTTGAAGTCCGATATACTTCAGATCTTTTTACACTGGCTAAAAACAACCACTTTCACTGTGATGACGAGATACAGCCTTACTATAAAATAAATGATTCCCCATAAAATTGCGTGACTTTGTGAACACCCTGTATATAAAAATTTCTTATGACCCCAAAATGCTACTTCACATCTTTACACTGGCCAAAAACAACCGTCCCCACTGCGATGAAGATGAAGAGAGACATCATATGGTGCAATGCAGGGAACAGACTTAATAATAATTGTCAATGGTGGAAGAGTAACCCACGAAGTAGAGTGATTCTACCAACAGCTGAACCGATCAGAATAAACTCACGAGACAATGCGTTTGGTGCAAGACAGGAAACATATCAACCAGAGATTTGTGGGTAGTGTAATAAGCACACAATAGTTGACAGAACTTAGAAGTATTTTCAGTTATCAAAAAAACCTATTTTATATCACGAAAAAAAAAATCTATTTTACAAAAATATAAAAGTCTAGGACATAGGCTGACAATGAAATGAGCTGCCTTGAATTTGACTCTCTCTCTCCAGCCACTTCTAGAACAATGAAACAGTCATCACAGAAAAAGAGCATATCCAAAAATCACAAAACCTACTCTTTCATTTATCAGAGCACACATCTGATTACCTAAATAAATAAATACTGAATTAAGATGCACAGGGTGTTGCATCCTGCTCCTCCCAGTTAAACTGTGTATGGCATCAAGTAACTTTACTCTATGGGCACTGGAATGCTGCCTTAACACGTTCCTCTGATACTCAACCTAACCTTACTGAACTCTGGTTTACACACTATCACACCTTGACTGATCAGTATTACATAAAGACCGTACTGTATCTTTAAAAATACCCACTCTAGAAAACTTAGAAATTCACGTGTCCGTTATATCCGTTGATATACAGAATGGCCCATTCATCTTATGTAAAATAAATTTCTTTTTAGGAACCAAATGAAAAATTGTTTCAAATAAAAGTTGTGCAAGTACAATGGGGAGTTAATACTATGGTTATATCTTTCTTGTACCCAACCCACACTACTAATTCGCCATCGTACTTACACAACTTTTGTTTAAAACAATTTTTCATTTGGTACCTAGAAAAAAATTTATTTCGGGTGAGCAAGATAAATGGACACCCTGTATATCTTATTATTTTTTGTACATCTTATTACTTTATTATTATTTTTAAGACATCTCTTATAAACTGCGAATTACTGGTTCATCATCATCATCATCATCATCATGTCATGAATTAGATGTTTTATTTAATGACGCTCGCAACTGCAGAGGTTATATCAGCGTCGCCGGATGTGCCGGAATTTTGTCCCGCAGGAGTTCTTTTACATGCCAGTAAATCTACTGACATGAGCCTGTCGCATTTAAGCACACTTAAATGCCATCGACCTGGCCCGGGATTGAACATGCAACCTTGGGCATAGAAGGCCAGCGCTATACCAACTTGCCAACCAGGTCGACTCATGAATTAGATCTCAATGTGGTTTAATCTTATCCAATCACCTTCTTGTAGGTCTTCCTCTACACCGGCAATCCTTCTGTTTATAAACTGTTATTATTCTAGCCATTCTGTTTTCGTTCATGTTCAAAATGTGGCAATACAATTACTTTTGTGTTTTTAGTGACTCTTCTTCCAATCCTTCTACCATGTCCTATTTAACGCCTAATCCAAAAGTCAACTGCTTTCATTATGTTCTCATATTTTTGTCTCAGAGTCCAAATTTCATTGTCGCACAGCAAGCTACAAAGGACGAAATATTGTATAATGTTATCTTAGAAATTTGTTCACTAATTTTGTTACTAACTAGTATACCATTTTGAGTTTTCATAATCATAGTTTAGGATTTTTGTACATGATTTTACAACACAAGAAAATATCTCTTTTATCAGCAGGCATCAATTTCAGCAGTTACTGTAACAGATAAAATAGTAGACCTTGAAAACAGTTGTTACAGATATCTTCCCACCAAATGTAACCCATTATATCCAGCCAATAACTAACGGTGAAATATTCCTTAATATTTCAACACATACAATATCGCAATGTCTGAAAATACAAACTTAAAAACCAACTCTGAACTTCAGCTAATAACAGTTTTTTTTAATTACTACGTATTTTGTTGTCTTTTTATGTTTGTACTCATTGTTGCCAGACTCAAGTGTTCAGAGCTTCATACCCAGATCTACTGCAATTTAGAGAAACATTAAGATGCGTTTTCCAGTGTCCTATAAGAGTCTGAGATGGGAAAAGTTAACAATAGTTAGGGAATGAAGAATCTATGTTGCCATATTTTAATATTTTTTTTTTTTTTTATCAAAGAACTTAATTGTCTGCTTCAGTCACATGCTTTTCATATTAAAATTTAAAGTCTAGAATAATGAGTTAATTGTCCCATATTCATTATACAACAATTAGGACGCGCCAAAAGCTATGTATTAATAACAACAAAGATATATCTCATTTTAACTCTTTTTTTTTTTTTTAATACAGAGCCTATATATTCAATCCTTCATCTAATTAAAAATGTGAGTTCGAGATTAAAACAAATCATTGAAGCATATATTTAAGGGAAAACTAAGGCCAGGTGCACACAGAATCAGGTCAGCGTGGTGCAATGGAACATTTTGTCTGTTGGTACTTGTCTCCCAGTGACTTATGATGATGTGATGTACACAAGGGTGCCTGCAAGATCCAATCTCAGTGGTACAGAGCGTTCGCCTATGGGTGGGGCCAGGAAAGTGGTCTATACTGATACGCCGCTTTGTGCGCGCAGTTGTTGAGACACGCTCGACAATCAAGGACATCAAGTTCGACAAGTTATCAGTTGTGAGCCAGATATTGCAGTATTTAACACGTACAGTGCAGTTTCTTGACACAGTTGCTTAAATATTCAGCGTGTGTGTAAAATTGGTTAACAATGCAAAACACAAAATTCACGCTTGAACAGAGAGTTTTTATGTGTGATGCATATGTGAAAACAGAGTCATGTAGAGAGGTGCGTAGGCAACTTGAAGTGAAATATCCGGGTGCTCCAATTCAGGGTAGAGAAACTGTTGGACGTCTTGTTAACAAATGAAGGACAACAGGGTCGATAAATGCTACAATTCCTAAGCGAAAACAAAGAGTATTGACGGAAGAAAAAATTGATGAAATCAGTGTATCATTTACACGCTCTCCTAATAAATCTCTAAGACGTGTTTCACAGGAAGTTAGTGTTTCAAAAACATCAGTCTTTACTGCTGCTAAACTTTTAAAATTAAAACCCTACAGAGTATAGTATAGAAAGCAGAAGCTTACGGATAGACGATTCCCGCAAGCGACACCGCAGGCAGGCCGCTTTCCTGGCCCCACCCGTAGGTGAACGCTCTGTAGTAAGAAGGTTAGAAAATTAGAGGAAACGGATGGACAAAGAGAGAGTAAATCGAACATGAAAAATAGCCAGTTCTGAAATATAAATTACCCTGTGTACACATTCATAGTTTAAAGCACTCGCTTTTGTTGAATTGTTTACTGAGGGTTTGAGAAAACATGTATCGAATACGTAGAGAAAAAAAAACACGTAAAAATAAAAATCTCAGTGGTAGTAGCAATTGCCACAAGGGGACAACATTGGATGACTGCTTGATCTTGGTCGCGAGCAAACAGTCTGATAACTGCAGTGTACTGCGCATGCGTGAATAACTTGACTTCCAATCAAAAAGTTTGTATAAAACAAGATAAATAATTATATTAACAAGTTACTCTATTATCATAATTATATTATTATCAATAATTATTATAGTAATAGCAACGATATTATTAAAGAAACAAATTGAAGATCGAGAAAAAAGGTCACCTTTTGACTGTGGATTCGATCCAAAATTAAGAGCCACAATTACAGTGAAACCTCTTTTTAAGGACACCCCCAAGATATGGACACTCCTCATATACGGACAGATTTTTATGTTCCAACTGAAATAATCTAGAAATAATGATAAATTTAAATCTCGTTTACAGACACTCTCAGACACAAACACGGAAAGCTGTTTCACAGTTCTAAAGCTTGTCTTACCTCCTGACTGCGGACAGAACTTGCATTTCAATGTGTTACAAAAATGGAAAATTTAGTGCAGAAATTCCTTAACATGAAAGAAGACAATAAGGTACATGAAATTGTATTCGATACACGATAGGGTTAGTAGGATTATTCTCTTCACTTCAATCAGTTCTGTTTCGAGAGACATGGTACCTCAACGTAAAGGTTAAGTTCAAAAGAGTAAATTACAGTACTGCATAGCTGTAGACCTAGAATAAAAATGCATGGCACAGTACTGTATTTTCCTTTTCCGGTCCTATCTACTGTAGTTCAAAGTTGCAAAGAATTTACTGTAGTATACTGAATTTAGAATTAAATTACAGTAATACATTTCATTTAAAAGAGGTCAAATGACTTTATTGTCAAATGCCTGGCATTAGAAAACAACAACATTTCATTTAAAGTGTGAAAGGATACATAATGCATATTATAAATTTATTGTTAGATTAGGGAGCCTCCCTCCCAATAAAGGACACCTCCCAGATGCGGACAGATTGTTACGTCCCTTCGATGTCCATAAATGCAAGGTTTCACTGTACATTCTTTCACTATCTACAGATACTATTGTTGTGTATGCACATTATTCATAATGGAGCTCAATGTGGATAAATTATTTGTTTTAGTACAGGAAAGATACGTTCTATACTTTGAAACAATATCACGACAATAACGTGGTTTCTAAAAATATGTGAGGAAATTGCAAATCAGATGAAAGCACCATGTGAATAATAATAATTATTATTTGTAGTAGGCCTACTGCTTTGCTCTATACTATCACTAAATATTAATGTAACATATTTTTTATTATTGTGGCTCGTGAAGTAGTCATAACGACATTTTTACACTACATTAGTAATATTTAATTATAAGATGCTCTCAATTGTATATATTTTTAGGCATATTAGGCGTCCTTAGGAAATAATAATCAAATGCAATAGAATATTTTATATAGACAGTTTCATTGACGCCATTTTCTAGCCTAGGCCATTTTTCCAATCCTACACAGCCAGCAAATCAGTAGTCATGAGTAGACCGTATTAAGAAGGAGTTGTGAGACACGATAAAGCAAAATGTCTCATCGCAAAGAGCCACTCCGCATCTGATTGTGTGCACCCGGCCTAAAAAAACATATTTTCTCTTCCTGTACTTAAATTTTCGCATAAAATTGAATGTTATTTAATTGTCCATCATTTCTGTGAAAATGAAGTACGTCTTCTTAACAATATTAACATTTAACAAAGAAATCTTAAACTGAATTCAAGATGTTATGCTGACATGAACCTAAAATATAATTCTAAATCTAAAATATAATTCTAAAATAACAACTAAAATCCAATCAATATCAAATACTTTTATAAAGTTCCTAGATATCAGTTTATTTAGAGTCGACCTAAAAGATATGCATAATTTCTTTACACAGCAAATGAATAATTTAGAAATATTCTAAGAATAAAATTTCGAGGCACTGAAAGATTCTTTCTCGGCATCAGAACTATATCAAAATGAAAACCTTTGTTACTATGGTAACTTGTAAGCATCCTGGCATAATTTTCGAACAACTCTCAATGTTGGCAACAAATTCTGACTATGTAACATTAATTTGAGTAAAACTTATATAAAAGTAACAGATTAGGAACATAATTCAGGGAGATTTAGCCAGCCTGAACAACCAATGCATCTTAAGATCTTGGAACAGTAATACAAAACATCACCCCTCAACTTATTGCCTAGTTATGTACATGATATGGGTTTTCACACTATTATCCAACATACCAGTTAGCATAGGAGAAGTAACAATGTCTGGAATAAAAGTTACCCATGTGCAACAGTATATACTCCTTTGAGAATTCAAGATCTGTTTTGCCAGTCTTTTATGCATGCTGAAACACCATTCCTTTTCAGTATAGTTTTAAATCAAAATGATGGATTAAAACCAGAAACACTACAGGAGTCTATATCAATTTTCTTTGTAAATATTTATAGAAACATTCTTGGAATCATAACAATGTTTTAAACAATCTGTCCCATAACAATAAGGGATTACTGGAATTCTAAAAGTCACAAATGACTAATACTTTCAATTCTGAATTTGTAAGCTCTTCAAAATAAACATTTGTTACAAGAAAAACATACAAACTCAAAATTTTCTTTAAGATTCGGATATAAAAATACTCACAGAAGAATTCTGATTTCAAAGTAAAAAGCCTGGAAGCTAATATCACTCTACATAAGCAGAATTCTGACAGTAGTTTAAAAATTCTTAAGTCATGACGCAAAGTTTTATGAAATCTAAATTTTTCTAGTCAAGGATCCAAAGACTGAATTCTTTACAATTCTGCTGAATTTGTGATGCAGCAGTTCGTCATTGAGGCCAAAACTATGTATAAAAAGAAGAAGGAAAAACTTTTAACCATAAAAGTTGGCTTCTACAGTTTGGTCAATATTTCTTTTTAAAAAATGCAAATACACTTACAAAAATTTCAATTGGAAGTTCCCACCAAAAGTGTTTTGTGAGGGTATAATTTCACGTCATCTTACAGGTCACGGAAGTGTCTAATGTTATTTACTTCTCCTATGTTACTCCCACCTACAATAATCCACACGTTCATTATGACAGATCGTCTTGTGAAATCATTTCGAAATCTTCTTCGCTTTCATCTGATGAAGAACGTTCGTCCCGCCTCCTCAGAGCCTGTTTCTTTGGTTCCGGCTGTTTTGTTCCACTGCTAATGACTGTGGACAACAAACTTTGGCCCATTGCTCCTAGACTCGAGATATTTTTGGAGACTGCATACATGACGGACGACGTGAGCATTTCCCCGATACCTGAAGGAGCCGGGTGTTCTCTCGCCTTTGCTACAGACGCTGGACTCTGAGTTGATTGTCCGACTTCGGAAAATGTGAGACCTTGGGTGAAAGCCTTCTCGTCCTCGTCAGAGCTGTCCCCGTTGAAGTGGGAACTCTGAAAGTTTATTCCTGCTATGTCTTCATCATCCGTGTCAGACAGATCCGGGTCCAACCGCGAGTGCACTGAGTGCTGCTGGGATTCTGATTTCTTCTGCTGCTGTGACGGTGCTGATGTTGACGGTGTTGAAGACGCGAGGTCAAACTCACTGACATCCAAACCATCAGTGCTGCCTTCATCATGTGACGGCATCACACTTACTCCAGTTGTAAACGAAGTCTGAGTATTTGATGAATCTGTTCACAGACAATAATAAGTAACACTTTACAAGCTGTAAAATTTACGAGAATGACAACAATTACTTCATTTTTCGCAAATGCAAACACTTCTAGATTGGGCAGTTTAGTTAGAAATGCAGTAGAACTCCGATCATCCGTCTTCCTATTAACCGATTGGTGGATTATCCGATTGTCTTTCTCTCGCGTTTTTTTTTTCCTAGAGAAATATATTAAGTACTGTACATTATATTAGCACGTTATTTTTTTCTAGAGAGAGATATTACAAGACTTGTAATTGCCCTGTATTTAGTTTAGGGACAAAATTATCAATGGAAATAAAAAAAACTATTTTTTTTTTGCTACCGCAACCCAAATAGATCTTCCCCCCCCCCCCCCGTAAACAATAAGAAATAACACGTGTTATGAAGAGTAAATTTTCAATAGTCATAGATTTTACAAATGCTGGAGATATTGTTATATTTTTAAATGCATGGAGGATATGTTCTCCAAAAGCCAGATACCTGGTCACCCTGGTTATAGCGTACTTAAATACGAACAAATGAAAGTATGTCTACAATATCTATATTTTTAAGGCTATGAATTTTTGAAAACAGTGAAAAATCTTAAAACATTAAAATTTCGTCAATTAACCCAAAATATAGTTTAATGATTCATCTTTCATAATCTGTAGTTTGTTCACCCCTAAGTCACTTAATCCCCAATTTATGGGGCAGAGCAGTTTAGTAAATTTATTACGTTTTATTTAATGAATCTTTCAACTGCCAAAGTTAATTAGTGTCGCCAATGTGCCGGAATTTTGTCCTGCAGGAGTTCTTTTACATGCCAGTAAATCTACTGAAATGAGCCTGTCGCATTTAAGCACACTTAAATGTCATCGACCTGCGTCAGAATCGAACCCGCAACCTCGGGCACAGAACACCAGCACTCTACCGACTGCGCCACCTAGGCCAACAGTGAAGTTTAAGGTAAATCAACTCTAGAATGACGTTGTGGGTAAATTATCTCTGGACTAGAGGCTAAGTTATCTTTAGAATGGAGAGTAAATTTTCCTGGGAAAGGAGTAATGTATCCCTATAAGTCATCCTTCAACTCACCTCCAGTCTCTGTGTCAAGGCCGAAGTCCTCTGTTCCGTTCAGGGAGGGGTCCTGGTCATCATCCTTCTCGAAGTCCAGTGGCTCTCCAGCCAGCTGCAGCAAGGCCAGGTTCTCCCCCGTCTGGTCTGGTAAGTAGTCCTCCACCTCACTATCTGTGTCTGCATACAATGGTAACAAGAATGAGGTAATCTCAGTGCTTACCACTGGCATGTCCTAATTGTCTTATAATGAACATGGGGCTACTGATTTCTATTATTTTTTTATTCAACTGTCCAAAGACAGGTTTGAACCTCATAAATAACACCGATATGGCATCGCTCATGAGACAACTAAGGCAGGAGATAATTGGGTAGGGTGGCCAGCTCCTTTCCTCTCCATTGGATACATGGCTGACTAGTTATATATTTCACTAATCAGATTTAAGATATATACAGGGCTTTTATTTCAAAACTTCCCAGTCTAAATAATTATTTAAACTGGATTCAATTTAAACAAAAAAACACGTCAATTTAGATATTGAGGGAGAAGTCTGAAACCAGGCTTAATTGCATTTTAGATTTCATCCCCATCTCCCAGCTTCCCCCACTTTAAATTTCAAATGGCATCCCTATATTTTTATACTTAAATTTGAAAGAGCATTCAATTGTTTATACACTGCATTCATTTATTTCACATCTTTTGTTTTATATCGTTGCCTGGCAACCTCGATTGTTGTTACTGTTGATTAGAGCTGAAGCTACAAATACCATAATAAACAGTTATTGGTAATTAGGTATAATTTTACAACAGTTAAAAATTTTTCTCTGATAAATAAGGGTCTACAGTGTGCATTGTAAGAAGAGCCTTTTAGTATTCGTGGAATTTTTTTTTTTTAGAATGAGTTTGGATATACCACTGCTAATCCCCCATATCTGAATACTTTAAGGTATTACAAGTACAATACTGAAAAATGTAAAAATATGAATTTTAAAGATAAGTTTGGGGTACTACAGATTTTAAATGTTTTAATATTTTAATAAATAAATTATTCTTCAGAGTTTAACACACAACGAATTTATATAGTGTTCCCATGTCAATTTGGTATTCAATGTAAACAATCCATAATAATCTTACTTGTGTTTAAGCGTCTTCAACAGTGATAATATTTTACTGGTTTGGTTTCTTTTGAATTAGGTTTATTATTTTTTCTTTGTTGTGCTAGTTTCAGTTTTTTTACACTATTATGATTGCTGGCTGATTCTAATTATATATTATTATATGGATTGCATGCTGGGAACAGATGCATTACAGGACCCACCCTGAGTATCCCATAGTATCGATTATGTATTGTATATTTTCGATTATTATATCAAGTATGCCACTTAACAATACTGAATACATAGTACTATAAACATGTATAATTTAATAAAACCAACAATAATGATATTAAGCTCATATTAGTCACCTTTGTTATATAATATATTAAATTTTATTCAAAATAAAGTTAAAGAAACAAACCAAAGCTAAACTTCAAACACAGTAACATTAAACTTTCAAACAATACAACATTGGTATTAATACAACAATAAAATTAAGGTCATATTAGTCATCTTTATAATATATTATAAAATACTAATTCTACTCCTTTATACTGCATTTTTGGTCCAGGGAAAATACTAGTCTTTCACAAAAACACATTTTTACTAATATTTTCCCTGGACCAAAGAATTAAACACAAAATTGGTGTAAAATTAGCATTTTACCATGGACCTCACTGAGATGTTACGTTTCGTCTTCTCCGTTATCCGAGTGATTTCACAAAGTGCTACGATATGGCGTTCCTGTGTCTATACTTTAATATCTTGTAATTTCCAATGACATCTCCACAGGAGTTCATCTCATTTACTTTTAAATTTCTTCAGTCTCATCCCAGGATTACATGTTTCGCAAAACATTTCACTCCTAAGTAAACCACATTCATATAAGAACCATAAACATAGCCTACATGTTTTTATTCATGGATAGCTACTAAATAGTTTACAACTTATTTATAATTCCATAATTTCTATTTCGAGGCCTACATTTTAAATCAAGAGGGAGAATTTGATCCATTTCTTTTTTATATTTAACTATAGCATTCGAAATTGCCGCCATGATTATGCTCAAACTAATTTACAACAATATTGATTGGTTGGCAACATAATGAAAACAACATATATCGATCATTTAATTGATCGAAACGCTACTTCCGTTGACCTTTTTTTGTGGCTTTGCATATTTTTATATTTAGGGTGGGCCCTATAATGCATCTGTTCCGTATGCTGTTGCTCAGACAATTTCTTATGAGGTTAAATTAAATTGGCTTTAATTTTAGTATCTTTTGTATTTCTGGTTGGTAATTATAATTTAATAAAGTTTTATGATTCTCAGATTTATGTATGAATGATTTTTTTGTTTACTTTCCCTTTGGCAATAATTTTATTCACTTCTTGTTTAGCAGAAACTAATTGTACTCCTGTTCATTTTGATGAAGGCGAATCTGAGTTGATTTAATGTTGAATACAGAAGAGATTTAAACAATATATTATGATTAGTTTAAATTTAGATATAAAACATTACCTTAAACCACTTCACTATTTCAGTGTTCTGATCAGGCTTTGATTTGAAGAATAAAAAGTCATATCATCTGCAAATAATACTGAATTAGTACAAACCCAGAAATGAAATTTGGGCCACCTGAAGCACTGAGCATGCGTAGTATGTCATAACTAGAACTTGGAAGATTCAGCTGGCCCTAATTTTGTTTCTGTTCTATACAGTATTTACATTAGCCTATCAGATAAGTCATTTGCCATGATCAAGAATAAGAAAGGATCTAAAACAATCTTGTGGCACACAACTTGTGATGTTTATAGTTTCAAAATATGCATCTTTGTACAAAACCCTTTGAGGTCGTTCTTATAGGTAAGAATTTATTAATTTATTTTCTAATCTGGTGACACATAATAATTAACTTATTTTCGGCTATCACTACAGCAGGTCAATACTTCCTGACTCTCCTGAATACAGAAGGAAACATTATCAGCAATCAGATTAAGGTATATGTACACCTTTACATACAAAATATTTTGTTTTATATAATTTTGCTCTGTAAAATTTTTATACAATTGAGAATGGTACCAGAAGGAGAATAAAGTGAACAGATCCCTTGAAATTATGTCTAAATTCGTTTTAAAAACTATTTTGTTTATAATGTACCAACGCTCTCCCACTGAGCTACCCGGGAACTCTACCCGACACCGATCCAATTTTTCCCTCTATATCCACAGACCTCAAAGTGGGCTGACAACAGTCAAGCAACCAACATTTGAGTGCACACTAAGTCTGTTCCCGGGTGGGTGGGTCTGTGGATATAGAGGGAAAAATTGGATCGGTGTTGGGTAGAGTTCCCGGGTAGCTCAGTGGGAGAGCATTGGTACGTTTAACCAAAGGTCCAGGGTTCGATACCCGGCCCCGGGACAATTTTTCCCTCGAAATTATTCAAATTAACTTTACAGGGAGTTATTCCTGAAAGCTTAATTTGCTATTTTGTTTATAATTTTGACATAACTTGAAACATGATAGCTCATGCAGTTTTTAAGATAGAGCCACAGTTTCTTCACTATTTTATAGTTGAAACTATTCTTTAGTGCCTGACATAGAGCCATTTTTTATTTTTATTTACATTAATTAAATATTACCATATATGTAACTTGTACCAATATTTTATGTTGCATATATCATGTAAAAAAATCCATAGATAATTATTAACTACATTAATGTTATTTTACTCATTGTCAGGCACTAGGGGACATTTCAAGCTTCAAAATGGCACCAATATCTTCTTGGTATCACCATATTTGACTGAGATATCGTGTTTAAAAGAATTAAATATTCTAAAATTACTATTTACAGGAAATGAACCACAAACTTTCAGAGCCTAGAAGACTGCATCATCATATGTCACCCCTTAAGCAGCTTCATGTCGGTCCAGTTTCAGCTTCTTTCTGCCTCTCAAATACCTCCGCCTTGTTTTAACTTCAGGTGTTGAATGTTTTTTTGGCATTTTTGTCCTTATTTTCCATTGATGCAACAAATCCTGCGATGGTGCTTGTCCCAGAGTTTATGCTCATCCTCCTCAGAATTTTAATTTCTCCTTTTGGATTCTTATTAAAATGACGTACAACATCACTGACACACAAATTTACAGTTTTATGACTAACAGTAAAAGATTATAAATTACTTCATTATGTAAAAACGTGTTTTCAATCTAATGATCATGCCCTGATATCTATGCATCTATTTTGGGACTAGAAAGAAGTTTATTTTACAAGCAATGCTGGACGAGGGGATTGACTGCTACGAGGATCACTCCAAAAGTAATCCACAATATTTATTTAAAAATTACATTTTTAGCTTACAGCTTTGCTATTTTCATAGAATGTAGATACTTTCTTCAGGAACAATACGTCACTTTTCCACATAATCCCCGCACCTTTCAACTGCCTTACGCCATCTTGGAATGAGGGCCTGTATACCTGCACGATAAAAGTCTGAACCAACACGTCTGAGCTACTCTCTGGCGCCACTCACGGGAACGACTTAAATTAAATTTGAATACAAGGGGGAAGGATGTATCTATGGTGTCCATAAATTGCAAAAGTTTAGAATAAAAAATAAATTTTAAAAAATGTTGTGCATTACTTTTGGAGTGATCTTCGTAGAAGTGACCGTGGCTGATGACGCAGAATTTTGGAAAATGGGACTTATCTAAAAAGCCATAAGGCATAAATAGAAAATTCTTATATCAAATTAAAGGGAAGAAAATTCTCTATTGAAATAGTCATATTTTGAAAATTCTAATTTTTCATCATTTTTTGCGTTTTGTGGGTGTACATATACCTTAATCTACAAAGCTGGATCTAATCTCATGAATTTGTCCAATATTTCGTCCCAAATGGGTCTCTTGGTACAACTTCAGCAATCAGGAGACTAACATAAACAAACTTAAGTCTTCCTATACTACCTTTGCCTTTTATTTTGAAGAGTGTTGTAAAAAACTGCAACTTTTCGATGACAGATGGAGGAAGAAGATGGATACAAACTCCAGGGCCTGTCATCAGCAGCATAACAAGAACATACGCGATGACTGGACCAGGAACAGCCCGACCAATCAGGGTCAAGCCGATAAAACAGCAACTCATACCACAACAGAACTGCAGAATAAACAAAATATTACTGCAGGCCTTCAAGTTAAGACAGTAAAATCAGAATATCCAAAGCATTAACTTCATTGTCAAACTTTCCAGTCTATGAATGACTAAGAAAACAGAGAGGCTCTTAAAAAACGTGACCCTCATCCAGTGGGCCTTGCCAGGACTTGAACCCAAATCTGCCACATGGAAAGCTAATGGTCTGAATGGAGTTGAGTCTAAGATGTACTTACCAAGCCTGGCTGATCACCTCGAAGATTTTTCAGCCAGGTGTAATACTCTTTGAGAAGCATGTGAGTTTGGCTTAGGTAATGGCTGATTTCAGGTACACTTAAAACACTGAAAAAAATGAAACATTGCAAATCTATGATAAATAAATGATTTTAAATTACTTTAACTCTAACAACTGAATGTATGTTTCATTTTTAACTCCCATCTTATACACTCCCGATCAAAAAAAAAAAAAACGCAACACTTGAATAAATTTGAAATACCAAACCATACAGTGGCGGTTCCTTGGGGGAGGGAAGGGAGGAACGTCCTCCTCACATTTTTTTTTATTTTGAAAGTAAATGCCAAATAAAATATGTGCCTTGAAATTCAAGGAAGTTTCGATAATTTTTAAGTTCTCAGCTATAAGAAAACCTCGGTTGATCGAGTTTTAAACGACGCGCGCGTATGTGCTGCTAGAAAACTGTGAGAAAGATGCGAGATTGTTTGTGTGGAGGAAAGTCAATCCATTCCTCCTTTACTGCAGTTAACACACATAGACAACAGCGCACTAGCGGCCAGAGAAAGAAGCAGACTTTCAAAGCAAGTAAATGAACAGATAGGGAGGAGATCCTCCTCTGAATCAGCGCATGGGCGGGAAACAGAAACTGACTGGTCGTGCAGCAAGCTCGCTACTGCTGCCATCTAACGATTTTGCATTCAACCAGATAATAACACATCTAGTAGGAGGCACAATAAAAACAGTTTTAACGCAAAGCTATGAAAGAAACCATACAAACTTTTTTTTTTAAATTATAAATAAAAAATATTATTCATTGTATTTTATATAGGCTACTATTCATGGTTTGAATCTTTCAAGGATATCTGGAAATTAAGGGTTTATATAAAACAAAGAGGAAGTAGTTAGTTCTACGTTAGTATCGCAGGTCTTTTGGCCCGTGAAATTCACTTCCATTCGTTGTCTACTAGACAGGGCAACAGCCAAAAGACCTGACATTCTTCAAAAGCATTTGATACTGAACTTGTAAAATGTACATGTGGCAACACAGATCACGTGGGTGGGTGCAGTGTTCTCACTTTCCTCAGATTATTTCCCATTCCCATTTCCGTAAAACGGTTCCGATTACGTGTTAGTAGCTATAGTCTCTTCCAACACGTGTGATGCTGTAGTGTGCGCGAGAAATGCTGCGAGATTGTGAATTTCCTTGTAATTGTTAATTTGTGCAATTATTCAACAATGAATGGAAGTGAAAACATAATATATTTTGTAAAATTTAGGAAACTCAGTTTACAAGAACAGATTATTGCTGTACAGAAGGGAAGGCCAACCCCAGCACTACCTGGTCTTAAATGTATGCATGCAGGCTAATTCATGTAGCATGTTTCATTCAAGAAGGTATCATTTCGTACTGTTAACTTCTTTCCTCCTCTTAAGAAATACGCAGGAGCCGCCACTGAAACCATAATACAAATTATAACATTACTGTGTGCTTCTATGGACCTGTTTGTGTTAGGCAAGTGTTAATTTATGTTTTGGGAAGAAACGTTTATCCATTGGGTGGTTTGTGATACTATCTTTACCACTTCCTGTTCCTTAGTCTATATTTATTGCTGTGACATTAAAATTTACAATCCTATACACAAGCAGCTAAAACAAATTTACAATGTTATTGTTTTTTAATTTTTTTCTTATAATGGAATTCTGTGATACTGAACTCCAGTTTTAAACAATGTTTAAGAGAGTTAAATCCATTCCAATAGTAACTGAAATGTGGATATGGAGAAGAATGGAGCATGTGAAGTGGGCAGACAGAATAAGAAATGAAGCTGTGTTGGAAAGAGAGAGTGAAGAAAGAATGATGCTGGGCTGCTGATCAGGCTTGGGTTGGATCCTCCTTTGATCTCATTGAATGGTTTCTTCCGAGGTTTTCCCCAGCCGTGTGACTGAAGCCGGATGGTCTATGGCGAGTCCTTGGCATCAACCCCTTTGATTAGATTACCCCCCTTTGATTTGATTACCTGGTTGGGTTTTTCAGAGGTTTTCCCCAACCAAAAGGCAAATGCCGGGTAATCTTTTGACGAATCCTCGGACCTCACCTCATCTCACTACATCTCGCCAAAATATTGTAAAAAATTGCACAAAATTGTAGAAAATTACTAAATTGTAAAACTGTAAAAATTGTAATTGTAATATTGTAAAATTTTGACTTATTCCACATCTTAAAGCTTCATTGCTCATGTAAGATCTATGGAATAAAATGAATGAATGAACGAATGAATGAAATGAATGAATGAATGAATGAATGAATGAATGAATGAATGAATGAATGAATGAATGAACGAACGATAAAGATGAGAAAATGGAATTGGTTGAGTCACTTACTGAGAAGAAACTGCCTAATGAAGGATTCAATGGAAGGAATGCTTAATGGAGAAAAGTTTGGGGCAGAAGAAGATATCAGATGATAGATGATTAAAATATGTGGATCATATGCAGAGACTAAAAGGAAGGCAGAAAATAGGAGACTGGAGAATGATGGGTTTGCAGTGAAAGACCTGCCCTTGGGCAAAAGACTTTGAATGAATGCACATAACTGTGACATGCAGAACGTCGTTCAGTATTGAAATAAAAATCATGTAAATATGAATAGGCCACAAATCTGAGAAAAAAATCTTGAAGTGTTTCAAAACTATAAGATCCGTGCATAAGGGCTTAGGCCAGCCCTGTCTTAGCTGATGTTATACCGGCAGCATTCCATTGTAAGATGTTTAGTTGATTCTGCACCATTAAAGTAGTCCCCACCCGGAGATCCGATTGGGGGACTCAATCTCAAGGGAAAATATGAAACTCTCTGCATCATAATCCACAGTTAATTCCCGATTTACCACGAAAATCGTCTGTAACTGCATTTAGATTAGCAACAGGCCATGACTCTTTGGCCAAACACCTGCATAGAATTGGAATATATCAGTCCCCTAACTGCCCATTGTGCAACTCAAACCAAGAAATGGATTCGGAACATCTCAAAATCTGTGTGTCAGTGGCTGACCATGACAATATCTTTGAAAAATATTGGAGTGCAAGAGGTCAAATGACTTTATTGTCAAACGCCTGGCATTAGAAAAGAACAACATCTCTGTAGTATCTGGAAATTAGGGATAAAGATGTTTAAATTATAATTTATCGTTTCATTACATATCCTTCTTGAAAATTACAAAGATATTGGCAAGGTTACACAAAATTGCGCCAGCATATATCTGACTAGCCCACAAAACAGGAAGTAAACATGCAGTTGCAACATGGTTGCTTTTATTACACGTGACTAAGAGTCCCTCCACGTGGAATATACGTGTAACAGTTTTTCCGGGCCTGGAGTAAAAGATCTTTCTTGATCGCAGTTTATGTGGGGGGCAGAGGGGAAGGGAGTGTGTAGTGTACATAACAAATAATTCTGGTGTCGGCACCTAGATAGCGTCCCTCCATGGTTCGTAAATCTGTTCACAGATGGCACCATGAGGCGTTAGATGTATATGGCAGAAGTACGTGCAAGAAAGACATGTCATTTCCTGCGGAATCTCTAGTGGTTACTGAATTCCTTCTAATTGCACGATGCCATGCACAAAAGTAGAAACGTTGGTACTTCTAAAAGAGGCAGTGGAGCTGCCTTCGTCACAATACTTCAATTCGCGTTGTCATTCCACTCCTCCAACACAGACTAGTTTGGGCTTGCAAATGTGTTCTAGCAATTCTTAAATATAAACGGTGCCATATCACAACACACATTTTTCGTTTACAAAGACTAACTGATTATTAATCTAGAAAGAAAACTAATAAACTACATGGCTGGGTATGAAATTAAAAGTGTTAGTAATTTCTCTGTACTCATACATAACTAAATTGCAGAAAATTTATGCATGCTAGTGTATATTTCTACTGAATGCACATTTACTCAAAAACTTCTTGCTAATCATGTCTTATAGGTTCAATATGAATACTTTATTCCACTCTGTATTCAAGAGTACATTATATCGAATATATTGTGATCAAAAGAGAGGTCCAGATGGCTGTCACACACTGGTTCTGATTGCAAACGGCAGACTTCTACGACACAAGATACAAAAGTTGATCCCACAGTATGACACATGTCTCAATTTCAATGGGGCATATGTTAAAAAAAATAGTACAATAATTGCTGTATCTGTTCCAATAAATCTTTCCATGAAATTGTATTTTCTTTCTATAAACTTACTTTCTGGACGCCCTTCGTAATTGCGCTCCAGTGGCCAAAATTTGTATAAACATTTTTTTTTTTTCACATTCGTATTTATCATCATCATCATACGGCTTTCAGGTAGTGGTTTCCCTCACAATAAATACCTGTTTACATTATTAACATAGTGAATGAAAAAATTAATTAACTTTTTATCTGCCCCATAAGAATGTTTGCTTATAAGCAGTAATATTTACTCTACGATTTATTTTAGTTTCGGTACCGGTACATTTTTAAGCAAATAGTGCATAAATGACTGAATTTTCTAATTTTAGTGCATAAATTTCACAGTCTGCTCATGACACAAACGAAAATTGGAAATGCTCAACAGTACGCTAATTTTAAACTTAATCTTATCTTAAGCTTAAATTTAAGAAATTCATCATCATCATCATCATCATCATCATCATCATCGTGGACTAGAAGATCCGTTCCGCTCACATTGGAATAAGAAATTCAACGACAAAAATTGTACCTCGAGAGAGATATTATTATTGTACATATTTCTCGATACAATTGGCTGCTACTCGTATGTTGAGGTATAGTGGTATTACATAACACTTAATTTACTTTCATTATAACGAAGCCTGTAATAGCAATTAGTATATATACAATTACAACATCTACAATGAGCAACATCAGCATAGCATGCTGCCTTTTTTTTCAACTGTACATCTTATGATGGTCCCCTCTTCCTTGTAATGCAAGTAAAATATAGTAAAAGAATTATAATTTTAAAAAATTAGATTTTAAGTGAATAATATTGTATAAAGGATAAATTTGTAATTTGATAGGGTGTAAATGTCAGTGTAGTTACAGAATTTTTTTTTTTGTATTACACCTTACTACCTGCATTTTTATTACAACTTATGGTAACCTAACTTACAATTTTAAAAATAATTCCTGGCCTAACTCCTTGGAGATTAATTTTAATGTAACAGATTAATTTCACACATTTTAAATCCAGGAACCACATTTTTTTTATGTAAGCGTTTCATACTAGAAATAACCATTACCAGAATGAATGACACTTGATCACAATGGTTGCTTAACGAATTAAAAACTTGTGTATGGTAGAAATTCAGAATGTAAGTTCGCTCTTAATGTTCTCTATAGGAATGTCAAGTATGCAACACAGATTATCATAAAATTAAATTATTACCTAGGATGAACTGGTGTCCATTCATCTGTACTTCTCATTCTTGCTTCTGCTGCAACTGAAATTTCTGGCCAAATTCGCTCTACCCACATATCGTATAAAAATCCCGCAAGAATCATCCAAAATATAAAGCCATAAAAACGACATTCGAAGTTGACAGCTAACCTAAAAAGATTATTGAAAAACAAAATCAGAATCTGAACATTCGTAATGTGTCAAAATAATTTGGTTTATTATCAAATCACGTAACTTACCAAAAAAGAAGATTGACAGCTATCACACAAAGTACACTGATAAGCGGTTTTTCCCATATCAAAACCTTTTGAACTCTTATGACATACGGTTCAAATCGTCCTAATGCTTTAGTAAGATGTTCTTCTTCAGACACAACACGCACAGCTGTTTCATTTCTCGTAAACTTCCAGTGCCAAACTCGCGAAAACCAATCTGTCACTCGTCTAGTTATGGCCATTTTTCTACACTTGGTTAAAATGTTAAAAGTTATTCACTCACTATATTTTTCTTACTGGTTTATTGAACCAAACGTCCAAACCTCTCAATGGTCTCAGTGGAAGATCTTCAAGTATTTCTCTTTCACCCTTTACATTTTACGCGTTATTTTTATCGATAAACAGATAAATGAATTTAGCAATGCGCAATCCAGTGCTGCCAACCACCTGACCTTGAGTACACACAACACAAGAATAACCAAAGAGAAGGAGCGACAGTCTCAAATACGCAAGTAGGAATACGTCGTTGGCAAATGGTAAAGAAATTCAGGGTAGCGCCATGTTGAGAGGGGAGTAGTGAACGTGGAGGGGATAAAACACATATTACTCATCAATTCTTGCTTACATGACAAATACGAATGAAACAGTAGTCTGGAAGATGAAAACGAAAATATCGAGCAATATACCGTAATTGATCATTCGTACGATTGACGCAAAAGCACACGTAATTTTACAAAATTTCGTTGTACAATAATAAAAGCGAAATAAATTAATATTAAACAATACAGAAAACAGAGATCATAACGATATCCCGAAATTTGTCGTATTTTTGTATCATTGTTTCTGTTACTACCAAAAGGAAACAAATGTACAGAAAGGAGTTAGTATTATTCGACACTGATTCAAATATTGCTTTTTTTTTTTTAAGAAAAAAAGCTAACAAAATTAGATGTTTGATACGATACCGGTACCGTACATAAAAAACAGCACATCATTATAAGAATCACATGCTTGTATCACATAATTATATTCAGTTATCAGATATTCTTTATTGACATGGATTTACACAATTCTTTTGAGAAACATTTCTGAAAAAATAACTATGTAATATACATTACATATGTATTTAAATTTAGGAAAAAATTTAAGCAACAAGAATGTTATTTTTAAATTAACTTCTAAAATCTCAATTAATTAGAATATTGTAAATTAGTCATTTCTACATATAGACGGCATCATAATATTGATGATGATGATGATGATGATGATGATGAAACAACGGGAAAGTTGTGTGATAGGTAGGTATCTGTTCCTGCTTCAGAATTTAAAAAATGTGTTATGTTTGTAATAGAGTTATAAATAAACTTATATTCTTTTCTTTACGTTCACAAAACAGGCATCCTAAATAGCGTTCATCTCTTCAAATTTGCATTCTGCAAGCGAAAACATTTCCGGATGTCTGTCAGCTTTCAGTCTGCAAATCTTTAGGCCTACTTATGTGTCTCTTTACCTCTCCTAAAATGGATAATTTGATTAAAGTGGAATTAATAAATAGAAAATGCGCACAAGTGTGCATTCGTCGATTATTAAAGTGGAATTGAGTTTGTTATTTCGTCTTAAAAATGTAATAAAAATAACAAAATTTTAAACAACCTTCTGGAACTGGCTCTGTTTATGTCCACCACAGGATGAATAGTTTACCACATGGCTATTTAATCGTCAGCCCTTGGACAACCCTTAACACATATACCTGCCACAAGGGTCTCCGGGTCATTATGTGGTCCTCGGACCTTTGGGGGTGGACAATGAACAAACACTCTCCCTTCCACTCTCCCACCATATAAAAAAACATACATTGTTCTCAAAATCCTCGGTTTGACAAGTCTCTGGCCTTACAATGTTGCCAACCTCCGTATAACATGAACAGGTTTCCTGTGTCACAATTTTGTAGTTTTGTAGAATGTAAATTTAAAACCCACACAATTTTTCTTTAAATCGCTCTTCATCCCAATAATCACAGGCCTTTACGCGATTTACATTATTCTATTCTGTACAAATTAATTAAATAAATGTTAAAATAATAAAGTAATATTATCGTGCCATTGTTGTCACTTATTCCTACGAGCATTATGAAAAACATTCGACATCCACAAAGGGCGGGAGTCTTCTCAAATTTAAGTATCCGAGATATAATACAATATTTAAATATATGATGTATAATCCTCGCGTCAATAGGAGGATATTATAATATATTGAATTAAGTAACGGTTTTAAAAATTAATATGTCACAATTTTACTTCAAATTAACTGTTCTTTACTTACTGCGTAAAATGTACTTCAAGAAAAAGTAGGAATCCTTTCATAAAATGCGTTTTTTTTTTTTTTCATTATTTACGTAATTGCATGCTTTGATCGTACAGGATTTTTGCTTTTTCTCCTTATCTTTTCCGGGAAACTTGAACTTGTATAGACCTACAGTACATCAAAAACACAATGATGACTGATATCCTTTTCCCGCCCATAAAGAGCTTTCATAAATATTACGCAATAATTTCATCCGATATTCAACTGTCACAACGCAGCAGTGATAAATCAATAGGCACGTCTTACGTAAATTATTTCCGAGGTAACGAAAGACGATCACCTTATAAATAAGTGGTAAATGTCGTATATTTGTGATTTCTCCAGTCTTAGATTTCGAGAAAGCACACGTTAATTGCTGAGATCATGAACTGTAGTTACTCTGTTGTCAGCAATTTCTGCGTCATTTCTCCAGCAAACAAAAACAAGTCTTTGTTTTTTCTTTTGTTTGTACGGACTAAGGTCATGCAATTCCTCTTCTGCACCTTTGGGTATGAATGAACTTGGAGAAATGGAGAGGAGGACCTCTTGTAATTAGAAGTCCCCCCCCCCCTCAACTAAACTGAAGATAAAAAAGCAGACATTTTTTTCTTCACCCTCTTTGTTTAAATACGAGCCCAATACAGATTTATTATTATTATTATTATTATTATTATTATTATTATTATTATTATTACTTAAGGGTTCTGGGTAGTGCTGTTAACAGTATTTTCTCGTATAAATATGAACATATAAATTTATTTTCTCTTCTGTTTCTAACAAACAGACTAATGTCCTTTGCATCGTGTGATAAACAAATATTGGTGAATTGTGAGCTGGCCACAGAAACAAAATATTATCAAGGATTCTCTTCAAATATTACATCATCATCTCTATTTCAATTAATCCACTTATATTATTTGCCTTTAACAATTAACTTTCTTTTTTCCTTAATACAGTATTTCAAATCACATTATACTGTACATGTTTATTGTATTCAAGGTCTTGTGGTCACTCAAATTCTTTGAGCTGATGTTCTCTATGAATCACCTATATATATAAACTTTTTTTTTCAGTATGAGTATAGCCTAACTTTGATCCCTATTTGGCTATGGGCTTTTGTAGAAATCTAAAACACAAAATCTTCAGAATCTACACGAAAAGTAATTTTCTCCCATAAATGCTGTAAGGTATTACACACAGTCTCAAACTAATTACAAATCTATACTCAAGTTCATAAAATTCCAGAATATCTTAATAATTTTGTTCAGTATATTCAAAGATTGCAGGAAACAAGAATGCCAAGGTTGTTTTATTATTAGCATTGCACTATAAACCGTTAGGAACTTGCAACGTTTGCATACTCTTGAAAAGATGGAATCGACAAATTGTTAAGATGGTAACATGCAATGACAAAACACTCTCAGAGCCTATGTTTCAACTCGCACGTTAGTACCAATGTTATCGGGAATTTTTCTACGTCTAATCGAACTTTTTCGAGATTCTGAGCGTAATCTGGTTGATCGCGTCGCAGTTGTTGATTAGCAGAGCTGTGTTGATCAAAAATACGTGACACTTCGAATGCTTCGCTGGAAAAGTCGCGCTGCAAGACCTTTAATGAACGTACTTCGCTCCTAAAGACATAAAATTTAACGAATTGTCACGTCTCCATAACACCGTGTTGATAATAATGTTTACTGACGTCAGAAAGACAAATGAACAACTTTCGACAATGAAAGACGCAATAAAATTCTATTCTTGTTCCTGGCCACATTCTAAACTGCAGCATAATATTCGTGTCATTTCCCAGCCGGGATATTTCAGAACACGTACTTCGAAGTTTCTCTAGATTTTATGTTCTTCTCTAGGTTTATTTTCTTTCATTCGTATCCGTCTGCGTACAGGACTATTCCGATCTCTTTTCGAGGGGGGACACGAACATAATAATAATAATAATAATAATAATAATAATAATAATAATAATAATAATAATAATAATAATAAATTGTTAAACGTTCATTACCGGTATGAAAATTTAAACATGCAACTATTCTGCTTTAGATAATAGTACATTATGCAACGAGCCTATAATGATAGTAATTAAGAATCGAGTATGGATATTTATGAAACGAGCGCAAGCTCGTTTCATAATTTTCATACGAGCTTCTTAATTACCATTATAGGCGAGTTTCGTACGACTTTTTATGCTCGACCATATTTCTAACTTGAAATTACCGGTATTCAGATGTATACATTTTATTTGTAACTGACAAGATCGGAAGTGACCTTGTTCTAGGTCGTGAATTGTGAGATGTGCGCAGACGCGAAAGTATTGATTTTTTCCGAGGAACAATAATGTCATTGACCTTGACGTAGTCCCGTTAAACTTGATAATATTATAACCTTGATTATTGAATTCGACATTGAAAAACGAGATGACAAATTGAATTTATTTGAATATTATTTACAATTAACGCTAATTATTATAGTAACAGAACATAACCTTCTGCGACAGTATTGGATTCCCAGCCTCCGTGACTTTTCGCTAATTCTCTTTCGATTGCATATCCGAGAATAATCGATACTTGCGGTTTTATAACGGTACAAAGCTGACTTGTCATTGGCTGAACACATGTAAGCTGAGTTATCATTGGCTGAAGACCTGTACTTTAATGAGTAGGTGTACTTTAATGACATGCATTAAAAGACTGCTACCAGATGTATAATTAGTACATTTCGGCATGGTCGAGCATAAAAAATATAATGAATTAGGCCTATATATTTTTAATTGATACCAAATTTCATATTACTGTGATCTACTCTACAGTTAAAGGGGCCCGTTCCTGCTTTATTTAATCACGTTACATTCACTGTAATTAAAATGTCCAAATCGCAAAAAAAAAAAAAAAAAAAAAAAACAGTTCGTCTTTTCATAACAAAGCGTTAACACAGTCTACTATATACAGTCACGAAGCTTGAGTTTTGAGGGTGCTAGAAACAATAGACTGTGACGGTACTATTTTGCATTGCCTGTAATGAGGCGATATTAGCGATCCTAGTGGTAAGCAACTATCTAATGTTTGCATATTTACTACGTATTGAGCTTCGCGACTGTATATGCTTGACTGTGGCGTTAAGTAGTTGCGAGCTTACACATCGCGATCGCAAGCCATGGGTACGGCAGTGTGACGTCAACAGCAGTGGTGGACAAAATTGCTTCGCTCGTATATTGAGAACCATTTAATATTCTGAATTGTGGTTTTCAGTGCTGTCATCAGCTCCCTGTTGCGTACAACATATGGGGGGGGGGGGAAAGTTGTCCAGTGCCTCTCTAAGCTAGGGGCACTAAAATAATATATATTATATAATTCTTTTACTTGCTTATTTCACGACCTGTATGAACTACGAGGTTACGTATGGATTTTATAAAAAAAAAAAAATGAAAAATTGTAAATTTAAATTTATATATTATAATTGCATAGTAGACATAAGACAAATTGTCTATTGTATACTTATTAATTTCAATTCAGGAATCCGCCCCTGAGCACGAGTTCTACTCCTTCAGGGGCGAGCTAAAGTTTTTCTGTATATATTATATTTTATGTTACAATTATTAGCAAAATAAAATAAATAAATAAATAAATAAATAAATAAAATAAAATTTAGCATCGATGGAATTTGTGGTGATAGCGAGATGGTATTTGACGAGATGAGGCCGAAGATTCGCCATAGATTACCTGACATTTGCCTTACGGTTGGGGAAAATATCGAAAAAACCCAACCAGATAATTAGTCCAAGAGGGAATCGAACCCACGCCCGAGCGCAGTTTTTTTTAATTTCTGTAATTTCCTAACGATATACTATGAAGAAAGGCAAATGCCGAAGTGAACGGCGGCGGCTACACAAGGACGCGAAATGGCAGAATCGAGCACTTTCTCTGTCTGCGCGACGGAGGCAGAGGAGCCCACCGGTCGTGATGCCGAGTTATGGTGCAATTTGCGGAGTGGGGCGAATGGACTGGTTCGGATGGGCTGCAAGCCAAATCTAGGGAGTCTATGACCCCGGTCAAAGCCCGCTGCCTGAATGTTTCTGAGGTTATTGTGACCCAGTTCCTGCGCAAATGATACATACCTACTCCGAGATAATTGCAAGTGTCTATCGCACAGATCACGCACGGGAACGTTGCGAAACTCCGCCATTTGCACCTTACTTCGTAGATTGGCACTCTTTTCGTTTCTAGGCCGGTACCTGAAAAGGGGGGGGGGGAATCGTTCAATAACCAGCCGCGTGTGTGTGAGAATATGCGAATTCTCCTATCCCTACACTCTTTCTTCTATTCTGTTTTCATTTTCCTCTTTTCTTTAATCTTTTTCTTCTTCTCCATCAGTTTCCTTTCCTGTTCTCATTTGGATTAAAATTGACTCAATTTCAGAACACACACTCTTTGACTCCACATTACACTATACTTCTTTTTTATAAAGATGGGACATGACAGGAGCGATGCGATCGGAAAAACAACTGAATGTCACATAGCGTGGTAGGCTGTTGCTATGGTGACAACGGTTGAGTTGCCAAACTTACCGTTCCCACATGGCGAGTGCTTAATAGCTCTCTTGCGACATTTATTGTGCACATAATGTTAGCATTGGTACGTTTCGTCTTTGTTTCTCTGTCGATTTTTGTATTGTTTTCTTACCTTCGCGTCAATTGTCAATGAATGTTTTAACGTCAGCCATCTTAACGACAGTTGCTAGCTTCCATCAGCTGGCAGCGTGGTAGTCTATATTGGCAACATGGCACTGTAGTTCCAGGCTCGGCCGCTTAACTGTCATGTCTCATCTTTCAAAAAAAACAAGTATACACAAACACACCTCTACAGGAAACAAACCACAATTACAGCAACATAGAAACAGACACGGAAATCCTACATCAGGGGTGCAGAACTGGGGAAGAGAGGGGTGGAAGCATGGGGAAAGAGTTTGTTCCTTGTTCACAATCACCCGTATCTATGACGTCCGCAAGCTTTGAGCGTATTCCGAATCTCAGCGCTGAGCAATCTGATGGCATCACGGTGTTCCGAATTTCAACGATGACGTCACTGATGCTCAACCGGTGTAGCACCGGTGCCATCAACTTGCAGAGGTGGTGGCAGTCTCCATCAGCCGCCATCAGTGAATCTGATTGGTTCTTGTATAGGGCGGGAATTAGCAGACGAATGACATCGTGCACTGTTGTGTCATGGCGGTGTGTTCTGCTGTATTGTTTGTAATGAGCACAACGTAAAAACAATATGAAGGGTTTGCGGGAAAAACGATGAATGTCATATTTCTGTTAAGGATTAGATAATGATCTAATTGAGTCTATAACTGCAAGATGTAGTGCTGTTTCTATAGAAAATAAAGGAAAGGATTACTGTATTCAAGGTGGTAATTCTCCTTTTTACCAGTTTTCATAACAACACTAAATTTCGCAGTGATCCATTGAATTAGATAGTGACATCAACCTTAACAGAACTGTAACAGAATTCATATGTAAATTGGCTTACGAGCGAACATGTCGACGGACCAATTACTACTGGTTCAAGAAATAAATCGTTTATACTCTCTTTTCTTTGAACGAGTTGACAGTACAGAAATTTCGCAAAATCTTGCTAGCGTAGCACAGACAACAACTTGTACAGCCGCCATGATAGCCATCGAACCTTCCAGCAGTTTTATTCCTATTTCGCTCCAGCGTGACGTCATTGTTGTCCACCGGTCCGGCGAGATTCGGAATAAGCTGACACTGAATACATATTTCCTCTCCCCTTACCACATCCAATGACGTGTGGGGTGAAAGGAAGGGATGAGTCACGTGTCCGGCTTGTGACGTGTGCCACAATTGTAGCACAGTTTTGCATCCATGTCCTACCCAGAAAGTAAATACATTACAACAATACGAAATATACAGGCATACAAAAAACATACCCACATTATATCCTCAACATACAATTACATTTCAGAACGCACATCCTATTTGGCACAACATTATAGATCATAATCGCACCCACCACCAAGGTAGCAAAAGAAGAAACCATGAACAAGCAAAACGTCATTAGAAATTCGAAGATGGCCGAAATAAAGCTGAAAATAGTAATTAACTAACATAAATTACCGTCATAGTTTCAATTAACACAAGAATGTTGTTCATATAACAATTTATCGTATCTTTGGGTACAAATATTAATTTTAATACCAAGGTAAAGTTGTTTTAATATAAAATCTGAATTTAACGTTATTCAACTTGAATCCTGGAACCAAAGTTCCCTAATCATTTATTATTTACTTACAAAAGTATTAACCAATTCTGTTTCTTCTTGAATGGTTTTATTGATCGATAAAGTCTGATGTGAGAAAGGATCGATTGCGTGTTGCTGGCCGAGGCAGTAAGTTTCGTTGACATCTGTGTTACGGAGTTTGGGCAATAGATTTGCTTCTCTCTTGCAGTACCGTATTACTGCCGCATTGTGATTGGCCCAATTACTCGCTTTCACGTGAAACTTAAAAAAGTTTGTAGCTGCCAACTTACACTTCTACGTCGTGTACTTGAATATGTTGAAAATGGACGCATTTAATGGAATCGTTGCTAACATTCATGTCAACGCTATGTTTATGTTTACATTGTAAATAGACAATAACTGTCTATGTACAGCGATTTCTACTAAACTATTGGACGAATATTGTTCGTATTCAGTATCTACGAGTCAATTTATCAGGGAATGATATAGGCTACATCAAATATAATAATTTTAGTACTAGTCTGTCTGTGTACAGCGATTTCTACTAAACTATTGGACAGATTTTGTTTATATTCAGTATCTACGAGTCAATTTATCAGAGAATGATATAAGCTACATGAAATATAATAATTTTAGTACTAGTCTGTCTGTGTACAGCGATTTCTACTGAACTATTGAACGGATTTTCTTCATATTCAGTATCTACGAGTCAATATATCAGGGAATGATGTACATGAAATATAATAATTTTAGTACTAGTCTGTCTGTGTACAGCGATTTCTACTAAACTATTGGATGGATTTTGTTCATATTCAGTATCTAGGAGTCAATTTATCAGGGAATGATGTGCATGAAATATAATAATTTTAGTACTAGTCTGTCTGTGTACAGCGATTTCTACTAAACTATTGGACGGAGTTTGTTCATATTCAGTATCTACGAGTCAATTTATCAGGGAATGATGTACATGAAATATAATAATTTTAGTACTAGTCTGTGTACAGCGATTTTTACTAAACTATTGGACGAATATTGTTCGTATTCAGTATCTACGAGTCAATTTATCAGGGAATGATGTACATGAAATATAATAATTTTAGTACTAGTCTGTCTGTGTACAGCGATTTCTACTAAACTATTGGACGGATTTTGTTCATATTCAGTATCTAAGAGTCAATTTATCAGGGAATGATGTACACGAAATATAATAATTTTAGTACTAGTCTGTGTACAGCGATTTTTACTAAACTATTGGACGAATATTGTTCGTATTCAGTAATATCAAGATGATAAACTGTAAACATTATCATTCGCAACATGATAAAGAAACTGAATTATTCTGAAACGTGTAAAACGTTCAAGAAAATAAACTGTAAATTATGTCACCATTCAGACTGACATCTACTGTGAATGTTCCTTCCCTTTCACATTCAATTAGGCGAACTGGATATACATACGCTGCGTGCCAGACAGACCAGTTTGTGGCCTTGTGGCATTACTGACGATAAACTGACAGGTGAACACGTTTACTGTTCTCTGACAATACTGTTCTTACAAGGGTATGGTCAGCAAAGCTTTAACTAATCCCGTTATTTTCCAGAAATAAAACCTATTGTTTACGTAAAATATCCATTGTGCTCTGTCCTCGGCTTGTCCAAAAATATGCCATGTCATTTCGTGGTTCCTGATAAATTTCTGCGATACGTAATTCCCTATACTCCAATAATGGTACATGTGAAAGGCTAATATGTTGAGATGTATTCGAGTGTTGAGGATTTAGAACATACGCTATGTCCTCATGGTGCTCTTTCTAGCGTAAACCTGGTCTTGGAATTTATTTGTTTCGTGTCGAACACGAAGGCTGCGACATTTGCGCACTTCGAGCATTAAAGTACGTGCTTTTATGTTGGGAGGTTGCGCATTTGTTTTCATCGTAAACAGTAAGTTGTTTGTTTACAGCAGCGCGGGAGACGGACGCGATCATGGCTAATTTTAAGGTTCGTTCCAAATCGCGTGGGTCAGTCTGCGAAACTAGGAAGAGCCACCGCTGCGTCGTGTGTCCCAACAGGAAGGACGGACGAATTAACATAAAGCTTAATAACAACATTCCATAACTGAATTTTACTGATAACGACCAGTGGCGGTTCGTGCCTAAAATGACAAGGAGTTCACTACTTTTATGATATTACACAGTTTTCCAACAGTTTAAACGATATCTCATTTCTGAAAAATTAAAATAATACTAAAGTTCTTTAAAGTGACGTCGTACAAAATTTTGTCGAATATCCTTTTGAGAAGATTAACTCCATATGTAGATGAAATTATTGGGGATCATCAGTGTGGTTTCAGGCGTAATAGATCGACTATTGATCAGATTTTTTATATTCGACAGATATTGGAGAAAAAATGGAAGTATAAGGGTATAATACATCAGTTATTCATAGATTTCAAAAAGGCATATGACTCGGTTGAGAGAGGAGTTTTATATAATATTTTTATTGAATTTGGTATTCCCTAGAAACTAGTTCGATTAATTAGAATGTGTCTTAGTGAGTCCGTATAGGCTAGTTTCTATCTGATGCTTTTTCAATTCACTGCGGGCTAATGCAAGGAGATGCACTATCACCTTTACTTTTTAACTTCGCTCTAGAGTATGCCATTAGGAAAGTACAGGATAACAGAGAGGGTTTGGAATTGAACGGGTTACATCAGCTTCTTGTCTATGCGGATGACGTCAATATGTTAGGAGAAAATCCACAAACGATTAGGGAAAACGCGGAAATTCTACTTGAAGCAAGTAAAGAGATACGGTTCGAAGTAAATCCCGAAAAGACTAAGTATATGATTCTGTCTCGTGACCAGAATATTATACGAAATGGAACTATAAAAGTTGGAGATTTTTACTTCGAAAAGGTGGAAAAATTCAAATATCTTGGAGCAACAGTAACAATATAAATGACACTCGGGAGGAAATTAAACGGAGAATAAATATGGGAAATGCCTGTTATTATTCGGTTGAGAAGCTTTTGTTATCTAGTCTGCTGTCAAAAAATCTGAAAGTTGGAATTTATAAAACAGTTATATTACCGGTGGTTCTGTATGGCTGTGAAACTTGGACTCTCGCTTTGAGAGAGGAGCAGAGATTGAGGGTTTTTGAGAATAAGGTTCTTAGGAAAATATTTGGAGCTAAAAGGGATGAAGTTACAGGAGAATGGAGAAAGTTACACAACACAGAACTGCACGCATTGTATTCTTCACCTGACATAATTAGGAACATTAAATCCAGACGTTTGAGATGGGCAGGGCATGTAGCACGTATGGGCGAATCCAGAATTGCATATAGAGTGTTAGTTGGGAGGCCAGAGAGGAAAAGACCTTTGGGGAGGCCGAGATGTAGATGGGAAGATAATATTAAAATGGATTTGAGTGAGGTGGGATATGATGATAGAGACTGGATTAATCTTGCTCAGAATAGGGACTAATGGCGGGCTTATGTGAGGGCGGCAATGAACCTCTGGGTTCCTTAAAAGCCAGTAAGTAAGTAAGTAAGTAAGTAAGTACGTAAGTAAGTAAGTAAGTAAGTAAGTAAAGTTCTTTAAAGTAGATAACTGCCTTGAAATGAGCCTGATGATGATGATGATGATGATGATGATGATGATGATGATGATGATCAATTATCTTTAAAAGAACAAAGCGATTTTTCCTTACGTTATCATTCTGTCTTTCAATATTGTGCCTGAACGCTGAGCTATACTTGTTTTTTCGAAAGATGGGACATGACAGTTAAGCGACCGAACTTGGAACTGCAGTGCCATGTTGCCAATATGGACTACCATGCTGCCAGCTGATGGAAGCTAGTAATTGACGTTAAGATGGCTGAGGTTAAAACATTCATTGACAATTGACGAGAAGGTAAGAAAACAATACAAAAATCGACAGAGAATCAAACACGAAACTTACCAATGCTAACATTGTGTGCACAATAAATATCGTCAAGAGAGCTATTAAGCATTTGCCACGTTTGGCAACTCAACCGTTGTTGCCATAGCAACAGGCCTACCACGCTATATGACATTCAGTTGTTTTTCCGATCGCAACGCTCCTGTCATGTCCCATCTTAAAAAAGAAAAAAAAAAAACAAGTATTAGCTGTTGCCTAATTTCTGTTCTTCCAAGGACTGATAAATCTAGGCAAGCATTCTTATGAGCAATAGATTCCTCATGCTTCTTAATTTTCTGTGTCAAATGGCTTAAATCTGAGACACCGATGCATGTCCGGCTTGTATCTTTATCCTTAGCAAATAGCAGGCACGGGAAACAAAATAATTTATTTGTAGATTCATAATCGCAAATCCAGCTGTTTCTTTCATTTTTTTATATTGAAAGCCCTGCAAAATGTAGTACCTCGTCTTGTTTGTGCTTGCTTTAAATCGAGTTGAGGTAACGGCCTTTCAAGCTTCTTTATTCTATACTTCTCTTCCAAGATTAAAACTGAAAAATTTGTTTGTAAAATATATTGACTCTATTCATTTTGTTTAGAAACGAACACTGGTCACACAGATGAATGTATTAAGACTGAAACACCAAGAAAGACTAAATGGACATTTAAAGGATCGTAATGAATGAATGAATGAATGAATGAATGAATACATGAATGAATCAATGAATAAATGAATGAATGAATCAATGAACAAATGAATAAATAAATAAATAATAAAATAAATAAATAAATAAATAAATAAATAAATAAATAAAATTAATAAATAAAATAAATAAATAAAATAAATAAATAGATATAATAAATATATTAATAAATATAAGATCACTTAAATGCCATCGACCTCGGGCACAGAAGGCCAGGGCTATACCAATTACGCCGCCCAGGCCGACGATACGGATGAAAGTGCAAAATTCAATTACTGATTTTTTCAACAAAAGCAATTGGAATGGCATGGAGACTCAAAGAGGATGGAAGATGAGAGACAACCAAAGAAGATAATGAAAACCATAAAAGAGAACTTTATAAATATACGAGAAATGTCTACGATTAAAAAAACATGGCATGTCATCGAAAATAGGTCTTGAACATAACCTTCCCAACAACAATGTTGAGGAGGTTGTTCTTCGAGGAAAGCGAGACGTCATCGGAAGTATTCAGTCACCTGTGTGTGAACTGGGTCAGTAATGTGTTACAAAGAAGCCTCGTCTTCAGTCTCCTATAAAATCGAGCTTTACCCACAAACAATCGAATGACACTCAGGCCTTCGTACAGTAAAGAGATCATGACTAGAATTTTAATGGACTCTTTCCTTCGACTGTTTTAGTGTACGAAGCGGATGTAGGGTATTTCTTTACGATCACTTCAAATTTCCCTACATTTTTCACTTCACCGTTACCACAATTCTTGTCATCATCTCATCTTTTCGTAATAATATCTGCATTATAATATCTGAGTGTAACGAAGGTCAAACATACTTCCTGATAAATTTTATCATTTTTTGTAATAATTCAGTTTCTTTATCATGTTGTGAATGATATTACTATTTATAGTATTTTATTCAAACGACATACATAAAGAAAATCATTTAATATGCAGCAAATATGAAGATGAACTTTCGTAATAATTCAGTTCCTTTATCATGTTGTGAATGATATTACTGTTTATAGTTTATTTTCTTGAACTATCATTCAAAAGACATACATAAATGAAATCATTTAATATGCACCAAATAAGAAAATGAACTTTGGTAACAATTCAGTTCCTTTATCATGTCGTGAATGATATTACTGTTTATAGTTTATTTTCTTGAACTATTATTCAAACGACATACATAAATGAAATCATTTAATATGCACCAAATAAGAAGATGAACTTTCGTAACAATTCAGTTCCTTTATCATGTTGTGAATGATATTACTGTTTATAATTTATTTTCTTGAACTATTATTCAAAAGACATACATAAATGAAATCATTTAATATGCACCAAATAAGAAAATGAACTTTGGTAACAATTCAGTTCCTTTATCATGTTGTGAACGATATTACCAGGGAAAGGATTTATATGTAAATACATATTTACTTATAAAGCTAATATAATTTATATTTTGCATTATCTTTATGTTTCACAATGTGTAGGGTTGAAAAATCCTACTTTTATTTTCCATATTTTTCCATATTTTAGAGTTTAGTACATATTTTCGTTAATTTCCATATATTTTCCATATTTCATATAAAACAGTCCATATTATATTAGGTTTAACAATAAAACAAAACAAAATTCCATTAACTTTTAAAAATACATTTCAACAATAGAGATTTAAACACATGTTCAGTAATCCCTTTAACATCAGAGTTATTTGAAAATTAGCAGTCCTATCAACAATGGGAAAGTAAGTTACAAAACTGTATTAATTTAATTTAAAATTTTTAACAGACTTCAGTTGTGCAGCTCAACAGTTAAATGCCAGTCAGAGTACACATAGGTTCAGTTTTGTAAATCATACTATAAAGACGGTAAATATGCCAAAAGTACGTCATTCAGTCAATTTAAAATCAAAACTAACAAGTTACATTTCAGAATTTAAAGAAGATGGTTTATCAACTGACAATAAAATATTATTTTGTAATTTGTGTCAGTGTGCAGTATCATCTACACAAAAGTTCCTGGTGCAACAACACATTACAACTAGTAAACATCAGGCCAACAAACAACTAAATTCCAAGCAGAGACAATTGTTTTTAACACAACCAACAACATCGAATGTAAGATCTGAGTTTAACATCGACCTGTGCCGTTCTCTCATCTCTGCTGATATTCCTCTCTACAAACTAAAGAATAAGGTCTTCAGGGAATTCCTTGAAAAATATACTCAACATACAATCCCGGATGAGTCAACACTTAGGAAGACGTATGCTCCATCCATCTACGATGAGACAATACAGAAGATAAGAGATGAAATTAAAGATAGTTCAATTTGGGTTTCCATTGATGAGACTCCCGACAAAGAAGGTAGACTTGTTGGTAATGTAGTTATCGGTTTGTTAAGTGAACAATATTCTGAACGAATTCTTTTACATTGTGATGTTCTAGAAAAGTGCAATAACAAAACTATAGTTAAACTGTTCAACGAAGCTATGGGTATCCTGTGGCCAAAGGGTATTATGTACGATAATGTGTTATTCTTTATTAGCGATGCTGCCCCTTATATGGTCAAAGCTGGACAAGCATTATCTGTTGTATATCCTAAATTGACTCATTTTACTTGTGTGGCGCATGCATTTCATCGTGTGGCAGAAGTGGTCAGAGACAATTTCCCTAAAGTAGATTTGTTGATTTCATCAGTGAAAAAAGTATTTCTCAAAGCTCCCAGTAGAGTTAACGTGTTGAAAGAAATGTACCCTGAAATTCCATTGCCACCAAAGCCAATTTTAACTAGATGGGGTACATGGCTAGAAGCAGTTGAATATTATGCCGAACATATAGACTCTATTAACAATGTTCTCCTTGCATTGGACTCTGAAGATGCAGTCTCAATTGATACTGCGAAAACAGTTACCTGTGACATAAGTGTGAAGAATGACTTAGCTCACATTCAGCATACATTTTCATGCATCATAAAAACGCTCAAAAGTCTCCAAAATAGGCACCTTTCACTATCTGAAAGTTTTGAAATTATAAATAGTACTGTGGAACAACTGAATCGTGGTAGAGGTAAAGTTGCAGATGCAGTAAGAGCTAAGGTGGACACTGTACTTTCAAAAAACCCTGGATATGAAGAACTACAAAAGGTTGTTGCTGTGATGAGTGGTGAATCAACAGTGAAGATTAACTTGGACTTATCCCCAGCAGACATTGTGAAATTGAATTATGTACCAGTTACTTCTTGTGACGTCGAACGCTTTTTAGTCAGTATAAATCTATCCTCAGAGACAATAGAAGAAGATTCACTTTTCAGCACTTGAAAGAAATGTTTGTAACCTATTGTTATGGTAACAGACAATAAAAATTGTGTTTTGTTGAAACTACATTGGAAGATAAGGTACGTCCATTATATTTTTTGTTTAGTTTGATTAAAATGTACCAATATTTAACGTACATAGTCATTTTTTTATAATTTTAAGTCCATATTTAATTCCATATTTTGGTAAAAATCCATATTTAATTCCATATTTTGGTAAAAATAACTACATATATATTTACATATTTCATATATTTTTAGTCCATATAAATCCGTTCCCTGGATATTACTGTTTATAGTTTATTTTCTTGAACTATTATTCAAACGACATACATAAATGAAATCATTTAATATGCACCAAATAAGAAGATGAACTTTCGTAACAATTCAGTTCCTTTATCATGTTGTGAATGATATTACTGTTTATAATTTATTTTCTTGAACTATTATTCAAAAGACATACATAAATGAAATCATTTAATATGCACCAAATAAGAAAATGAACTTTGGTAACAATTCAGTTCCTTTATCATGTTGTGAACGATATTACTGTTTATAGTTTATTTTCTTGAACTATTATTCAAACGACATACATAAATGAAATCATTTAATATGCACCAAATAAGAAGATGAACTTTCGTAACAATTCAGTTCCTTTATCATGTTGTGAATGATATTACTGTTTATAGTTTATTTTCTTGAACTATTATTCAAAAGACATACATAAATGAAATCATTTAATATGCACCAAATAAGAAAATGAACTTTGGTAACAATTCAGTTCCTTTATCATGTCGTGAATGATATTACTGTTTATAGTTTATTTTCTTGAACTATTATTCAAACGACATACATAAATGAAATCATTTAATATGCACCAAATAAGAAAATGAACTTTCGTAACAATTCAGTTCCTTTATCATGTTGTGAATGATATTACTGTTTATAGTTTATTTTCTTGAACTATTATTCAAAAGACATACATAAATGAAATCATTTAATATGCACCAAATAAGAAGATGAACTTTGGTAACAATTCAGTTCCTTTATCATGTTGTGAATGATATTACTGTTTATCATCTAATACGCACCAAGTATGTAAGGGAATTTTTGAGAACCAGCAATTATTAAAGTTTTCTCGGACTTTTGTGCAGTCCTGACCCCCACCCCCATATTTCAAACAAGTCGGCGCCACAGGTGCTTCTGGAAGTGTCCTCGAGTTATCCCCATATGACTCCTTCACTGAGTACGATTACGCAGTTCCTAGTGCCGTTAAATAAAAAACAAGTGTTACGAGCGAGCATTGTTTGTTGACGACAGAGGGAGCCGCGGAAATTGGGTGTCAGGTGACGACGAAGCGCTGATACAATAGGAGAGGGCGTCCTTGACCTTGGTACGACAGCCGATATCACGTTTCAGGCGTAATCAGCCCAACGCTGCACAGAAGACGGCGACGTAGCTGTGTTTCATTTCCTCCTTGGTCTGGCTTTGCGAGAGCTGGACCAAGTGGACAGGGTGGGAGGTGTATACGTCAAATATTTTAGAGGTAATCGGGGACAGTATACTGAATCACATTATGTAACAAATTTCTCAATCATCGACATGAAAAATACCATGATTTTAGGTTAGTTAATACTTCCAGGCGATTTGTTTTCTTTATAAACGTCATAGTTACGCGGAGGTCTAAGCTTGTGGGGGTTGTCTACTGTCCGGGCTTACTATGAAGGTCTTTGTGGTGTAACCAGCGAATAGGGATTATAAAGAATGGACGGACACTGAGCGACTTTTCCTGTGTTTTGTTTCTCTGTGCGCCAGCGTTTAGTTCCACTTTCAAGCGCTAGAGGTTAGTGTAATCGAGCATACGCTAAGATAATAATATATGTATTCTATTAAATATTTCTTTTTTAATTCGTACAAATAATTTATCAGCATATCAATAACAACCTCAAAAAATTACTTACAAAAACACTCCCAAAAATAATATACATGTATGAAAAAAAAAATAACAAATAAATAAATAAATAAATTATTTGATAATAATTGTGAATAGAGTTGAGACACAGGATCCAAACATCGCCTACCTTATTGCATAATCCAGTAACGCTTTGCTTTAAATAAATTCAAGTTAACAGCTTTTCCTTATTTCTCAGTGACAAACTAGTTGTAATAATAATATTTTATATTTCAGATATAATAAATTATATTATAAAATAATATAATACATTATAAAATTAAGTATCGAATTCGTTTAATATTTGTATATAATATAATATAGGTATATGGTTTTACTTCTCGTAAAAGTTTTGTTTTTCCATTTTCAGCGCTATCAAATCATTACATATTTTAATTGTTGTTGGGTTCAACGTCTCAACTCTCATTATAAAGGAACTCTAGAGTCTAGACATTACAGTTAATGACGGATTTATTATTTTATGGATTCAATTTATTTTATTTGAGTACATAATGTACCTTACTTACTTACTTACAAATGGCTTTTAAGGAACCCGAAGGCTCATCGCCGCCCTCACATAAGCCCGCCAGCGGTCCCTATCCTGTGCAAGATTAATCCAGTCTCTATCATCATACCCCAACTCCCTCAAATCCTCTTTAATATTATCCTCCCATCTACGTCTCGGCCTCCCTAAGGGTCTTTTTCCCTCCGGTCTCCCAACTAACACATAATGTACCTAGATGTATTAATAATATGTGTTATATTTCCGCTGTGTCGACTGCTAGCTGGTGTGATGTCAGCGCCAACTCTAGGGAGAAAGCAGAATCTCACGCTTTAGCTGGTTTGAAGGTCATTGAAATCAGTCCGGCCACATCAAAGGTACCGACGCGAAGTGTCCATTCTTTATAATCCCTATTCGCTGGTGTAACAGGTTATCAAATAATTGAGTATCGAGGCACAATCACTTTTTTACATTAACACATTATATTACATTAATGATTTATTCTGTACTGTAACTGTTTATGCTGTTGGTAATTCTTGTGAGCATGGTTGGGATGTAAGAATGTCCAGAATTTGAAATAAAAATTCGATATTTCTTTCCATTTCTCTCGATACTTCCGCATTTAAACTGAACAAGGCAGGGCCTAGGGCCTCCTCTTTAACCACTTCATAATATTTGATTTCTTCTTCACTCCATGAGGCTTAGTATCGAGAGAAAAATGCAAATGATAGTTGAAACGATTTACACATGAATAAGACAATGAGTTGTTTAAAATTGTAATCGTTACATAGAACTGGATTCATTTTGGAAATTAATACTACAGTTAAGTATTTTAGAATTATTAAATGTTTCTGTCTTTATAATTCCTGCATTTATTAACCACCATCATTTGTGTACGAATAATAATGAATTCATTATGTCATACCGTATTCATTTGTTTCCCCTACATGTTTTATCACGGCTAGCTCAATTCCATACTACATTGCTTTAAACACACAAATTTAGTCATCCAAGGCCTATTGTAATTAATGACGTCACTGTATTAAGAGCATGGCTAACGAGAAAGACAGGCTTCGGCACGAATGGAAGTCACGTGGTTATCATGGTCTAGTCATGGCCATCTTGACAATCACCTAATATAAATACATCTTCAAAGTTCTAAAAAACAAAGGAATTGCTATATTAAACTCATGTTAAACATGCATTTATATATAAACTTATTCAATGTTGGCCATGTTGACTAAGAATGTGACGTCGCGCCATAGCCTGTCTTTCTCGTTAGCCACGATTAAGAGAAATATGCATTGCTATAGCAATTAATAACTATTTAAACAAAAACTGAATGACTGGACAATTTCTTTAGAAATAGATGTCCATTTAGCAGCAACGAATATACGTACAGTGTTGTAATAAATCCGGAATGTCTGATATATACATATCACTTCATAATTCAAAACAATATGAGCATGTGTGGCTTTCGGCTTTTCGTCTGAAGTTTCCGGTACAGACTCTATACTTCTACAGATTACGGTATCAGAACATTATTAAAGGAAAAGTTGTAGGGATTTTTTTTGTTTACCTTGAATTAAGAATGGAATATTACAGAGGCTGGGCCAATGTCCTGGGTCGCGGAGTTCAGCAAGCGTACAAAGGCCTTCTCAAGATTTTATTGTAAACACAAACACTTGCAAACTGCACTGCTGCCACAATCAAAGCTGGTCACAAGAGAAGAAAACAGCATGAAGGTGATAATGTCAGCGAAATGAGTCCGGAGTTCAGCGCCGAAAGTTACCCAGCATTTGCTCTTAATAGGTTGAGGGAAAACCCCGGAAAACCGTCAACCAGATAACTTGTCCCAATCACGATTTGAACCCTGGCCCGCTCGTTTCACGGTTAGGCAAGCTAACCGTTACTCCAGAGCGGTGGACCCCACATATTTATGACCTGTTACCTTTTAGTTGGTATTCTACAAGCCATACCATTCATTTACAAGTCCTGGTTTAAGGGGAACGAACGATGAGCTATAGTTACAGTTATTATTATTATTATTATTATTATTATCATCATCATCATTATATATATTTTCTAAATTATAGAATCAGCTCAAAGAATTTGAGTGACCACAAGGGTCCTGAATACAATAAACATGTACAATATAATGTTATGTGATACATTAAAGAAAAAAGAAAGTTAATTGTTGAAGGCAAATATAAGTGGATTAATTGAAATAGAGATGATGATGTAGTATTTGAAGAGAATCCTTGATAATATTTATAAGGACAGACATTACATAATCAAAAGGAATGTGAAGTTCCTTAAGATAATTCCACGTGAATTTTGTGATTGAACCTCTACTGCCAAACAGCAAACCAATGACAGACCATTGTTTAAGAGGGACGTTGTACTTTTGAGAAAGATACGGCAGACAAGGTTCATATATGGACTTCTTCTCAATATCAACTTCGGTGGCCTGATTTAGGTTCCTTTCGAAACGGATAGTAGGGTCAAGAACAAGAGCCCGTTTTAAGCGTCCGTTAATAGCAATAATGTCTTCCCGTCTGAAAGAACCATCTGATGATACACAATGTACTTCTCATGAATCTCCCAATTTAAAGTTTTTAACGATGTCGCCAAAGCATGTCGTACACGATGATGTCTAACATTGATCAGCAGCTCGCCTTTAGGGCATTGTCCAAGCATGTGTCCAAGTGTTTCAAGCTCTCTACAGTCTGGATGACGGCAGCGGGTTGTGCTTAGAGTTCTGCCCGGTATTGCGCGAACCGCCGAAATATTGCTTGATATTTTTAAAGCATTGGTCCATTCTGAGGAAGACTGGCCCTTTCGATTGCTTACCCATGAGTTAGCCTTGGGGAGATCACTATAAACAATAACCCCTTTACCACGCAAGGTATGGTTTGTCCAAGTTTGGAATGCGTCATTTCTTAAGTGTTTACGAATTTTACGACCTGACCAGTTGATAGCATCAATAGTTGTGATATTCAATTTTGATAGAGCAGAAACTTTTTCGCTTACAAGGTCCCTAACATTGTGTAGATGGCAGTCATCAACACGAAGAAGGGTATTACAGTATCACTTCCAGTGCTTGCTGGAGCAAGTACTGTATCACTAACTGATCGAATCTTAAATATTGAGGTTTTTATTCAGCTGGAAAAGGTAAAGAGATACTTCAAATAAGTAAATAAAAATAAATAAATAAATAAATAAATAGAGTAAACAAAAAGGTTGGCAAACCCGGTCTGGACTACAAGCCATTTCAGAGCTAAAATATTTTGTGCGAGATCGTGCGTATTTGCTTGTTTTCCGCACAGAACCAATACGCGGTAAGTGTGAAATACCACATTCAGTATTCCCAATGTAACACACATATAATTTCCCTCTTCTTACCGCTTAAGCGCGACATTCATTTTTCTGCTTTAGGCTTTTAACATACACGTATTATTTTTAGAGACGTTTAACATAGTAATAATTATAAATTGGAAACTTACCACTGCAATTTCACCTAAATTGCAATGTTAATTATTGTTTTTAAATATTTGCAAAAATTAAGTAAAGTCTACTACTCCACGAAACTTATTGCATTCCTGATACAAGTAACATTAAGGAAGCCGTGAAAAAACCAACGAGATTCCAGATGCCGATGTTATTACTGCAATAAGTTATATAAATAATATTGTTAAAATATTAAAATGAAAAATAAATCATTACATAACCTTACCGTTTGTTTTAAGTTCGCATTTATAGTCTGGGGGAAAAATAAGACAGACGTATATCACGGCCTGCTGGAGAAAACATTTTATAGCAACAATGTTGAAGAAAGATATTTTGGTTTTCCGAAGTTGCCGTCATTAAACAGAAACCAACATGGAGGTTTCATTGCAACTAATTAGAAATTCGTCTTTCAGGTATGTAATAAACGATCTTCGCATAAAATAATGTACGATACACGAGCGGTATGTTTGTTTTCATGTTCTCGGAAATTAAAAAAGCTCAACTACGTTTCGCTTTTTCAATCTTTTCCTCGACCATGAAAACATCAACATACCGCTCTTGTAACGTATATTACTATTAATCTAGGCTAGTATGTGAACAATGCAACTGCGCCGTTTCGACTTGTTTTCTGTAGTATACGGAAGAGCCAGAATAATCGAAGCTAGAGCGGAAATGTTAGATTATTTCGTATTTATGCTGAGAAATGCCTTCAAGGACACAACATGCGAGGTAGATAGCTATGAAAATAAGCTGGTAAGTGCACCTTGTTCTGAAATAAATATTATGTCATGTTTTTAAATTAATAGTATTTTAAAAGCCATATTGTTTATAATAGGGCTAGGGTAAGAGCGAATAACGATGGATTTTGAGAATTAAAAACAATATTTTTCGATAGTAGTAACATTTGACAGAATGGCACTGAATCAGCTTAATACTAATTGAAGATAGCGATTTAAAAATCATTTTATGAAAATGTCGGAATACTTCGTAGTACACTAGCTGCAAATGAAATGTCGATACAAAATTATGTCGGTTTCCGAGGACTTTAAGCAAACATGGCGACGTGGAAAGCTATTTTCCTGAGATTAGTTTTTAAAAACATGTAAATATCACTTTTATAACATGTCCACGTTATTATTTAATTTAATTGAATTTAAATTATTCATTTACTTTTATTTTATAATTTACAACATTAATAAAAAAGCTACAAAAAAATAGTGAAATTGCAGTTTATATGGTATTCCACAGCCTTGCTTATTTTTCATGGATGCTGTCAGAGCCGCTGTCATTGTTACAATCGATATATACGGCCAGTTACGTTTCATATTGTATTCAAAAAAATATATCAATTTTGTTATAAAATATAAAATTTATGGTTCATCTATAGTTTATTGAAGACATACCGGTACACGAACAAGCTGAATAATGTAATAATAACAGAGCAATAACAGAGTTTGTGCGAGATCGTGCGTATTTGCTTGTTTTCCGCACAGAACCAATACGCGGTAAGTGTGAAATACCACATTAAGTATTCCCAACGTAACACACATAACAATTTCCCTCTTCTTACCGCTTAAGTGCGACATTCATTTTACTGCTTTAGGCTTTTAACATATTATTTTTAGAGACGTTTAACATAGTAATAATTATAAATTGGAAACTTACCACTGCAATTTCACCTAAATTGCAATGTTAATTATTGTTTTTAAATATTTGTAAAAATTAAGTAAAGCCTACTACTCCACGAAACTTATTGCATTCCTGATACAAGTAACATTAAGGAAGCCGTGAAAAAATCAACAAGATTCCAGATGCCGATGTTATTACTGCAATATGTTATATAAATAATATTGTTAAAATATTAAAATGAAAAATAAATCATTACATAACCTTACCGTTTGTTTTAAGTTCGCATTTATAGACTGGGGAAAAAAAAAAGACAGACGTATATCACGGCCTGCTGGAGTATAGTAAATACAGAAAACATTTTATAGCAACAATGTTGAAGAAAGATATTTTGGTTTTCCGAAGTTGCCGTTATTAAACATAAACCAAGATGGAGATTTCATTGCAACTAATTAGAAATTCGTCTTTCAGGTATGTAATAAACGATCTTCGCACAAAATAATGTACGATACACGAGCGGTATGTTTGTTTTCATGTTCTCGGAAATTAAAAAAGCTCAACTACGTTTCGCTTTTTCAATCTTTTCCTCGACCATGAAAACGTCAACATACCGCTCTTGTAACGTATATTACTATTATATGCAATGCCTTCTGTGTATTTCATTTCTATTGTTTCTTAAGCGTAACGTGAAACAGTATTTCAAATCGATAGCAACTTCGACTCGGCATTTATTTTGCAGCCTAAAAAAATAGATATCAAAATCAAGACCTCGATCATATTTATTGAACAATGTGTATAATGTTTAGTCAACAGTCCGAAGACAGGTTGGAATTAAGTCTAAAATTAAGTAAAATATATTCGCGAAATTGACAGAAATCCAGGAAATTATTCCATAATCACGACATTTTCAACAAAAAAGAAAACAGGTTTTATGGAAAATTCGCATGAAAAATGATTTTCTCTTCCAAATAAAACGTGAAAATTTTCGTTATGAAATATACATGAATATTTCTACATATTTGATCGTAAAGCATTGCATGCGTGTAACATCTGGCAACAATGTACGCATAGTTTCAGGGACTACTTCCAGGGAGCAGCGCAAGCAGACAACGGTCATCTCTCTTTCCCGCAACAATTTACTTTGTGAGATCACCCCTCACAGTAGAATGAAATTGTATTATGAATGCAATTAATGATGCAAACAATTTTTTGTTAGTTTCAAAGGGATTGTTTCAATAATAATTTTAAAAATATATATTTTATAATTTTAAGTCTCTTAACGGTGCAAAATATTCACGAAATTGCTAGTTTTTTTTTTTTGTTAAGAAATATTCACCGAAATTAAACCATTTTAACCACCGAAATCAGAATAAAATAATCACCATAAAATCACATCCCTAGGCATCACCCATGAGCCAACTACGCCAGGAGATAATGGGGTATGATGGCCAGTTGCTTTTTCCTTTATATGTAGGATAAGAAATTAAAACTAGATCTATGTGTAAAAACTGGAAATGTGCTGTAAAGTGGGATAGACAACATAAAAAATTAACCATAATAACAGCACTATTTTTTATTTTAAATAGTAAAAAATTACTTAAGAAATGGAGAAAAACTAATGAACTTCAAAAAATATGTTCGGTGCATGTGACATCATGGTTGAATTTTTTTACGGTCAAGTTTACCCCAGTTTACGGTATGGAAAATAGTTCTTTTAAGAGGAAATATGGAGGGGGGTACGCCACGCGATATAAGCCTGTCTTATTAGGTCTTTCCTAAAAATCTTTCTCCCCCAACCAAAAACTGAAATGACGTCCCTGAACTTTGCCCTGTTTAAAGGCCCATTCACAATGAAAATTAAACATAACCGTAACATAAACACAGAAGTTTGCGCCCAGGCTACCAAATGGGATCATTCACAATGATTTGACATAAACATTGCCGTAAGACGTTAACATGAAAGTTTGCAAACTCCAAACTTTCATGCTTATGCTTACGTGATTTACAAACAGAACACAATCGTGGAGCGCTGAAGTATACGACAGAATATGAGGAAATGGCGTCGTTGTTATGTTTCTATGGTTACCAAGTAATTATGTTTGCTGTTATGTTTATGTTCCCATCGTGAATGATGGTATGACTTCTTGATTTTACCGTAACGTTTACATTCTTAAGTTAAAGGTACTGTCACACGTCGCTACTTTTGCAGCGATGCAGTACAAAAAACAGCGCAAATCTTGTACTGCGACGTGTGAACAACGGTGCAACCCGAAAAGTAGTGGCTGCCGAACCTGCTGCCCGCTATTTTTTCCATGCTGCGCGCAGCTTAAAAGTAGCGACGTGTGAACAGGGTTCTCAGGGTTGCAGCCGCAGCATTTTTGATATCGGTTTTGTTGAAACTTTTGCTGCGGTTGCAACCAGTATTACCACCCAAATGTGCCAATGATACTTTTATTGTTTGGATACATTTTAATGTTAAATGTGATGAAAATAAATTATTTGTAACAGTTATTAATTACACAACACAGTCTGAGTATAATTGCTGACGATATAATTCATTTTTTTAATTTTCCGTAGCGTAGTTTCAAACAGGAGGGTTGCCAACATTGATTACGTAAATATACTGTTGGTTATCATTTAAGTATATAGGCGTTTTTAAAAGCTTTATAGTAAAAATAATGTCAATTTCTGAATACTAGATACGACAGAAAAGCAAATAATAGATAAGGTGTCATACTGTGTTATTGCACCAGTCACTATTACGCCACAGACCAGGCAACATCACTTTCTTTTATTACTCCAAGACCAAAGACCTTGTAAGTAGTTTATCGTCACTTCATTTCTCTTTCTGGTTCTATACAGGTCCCTTCACTAAAAGTTATTATTGATTTTTGCAGATTTTACAATGTGCTGCCACGTCGTGATGACTGATGCAAAACAATATTTTAATTTGTTATTCTTTTAACTGTCTGTGTCTCTATTTTAAGCTGCATATACATCTTGCAGACCTCAATTTTTTTAAACAAATTTTGATCTATAAGCTGCACACATGTCAAATACTTTTATGTATTAATTTTTGAGACCTCATGAAAGTTTTACTGTCATATATATATATATATATTAGACTGTTCATAAGTCAAATTTTATTTTTCTTACCATTGTATTTTTATATCTTCACGTCATGTACCTTAACACATTTCGACGTTACTTGTCCATCTATGTCTTTATATGAAAAGCTTAATATCACACAAGTCTGACCTGAAGATGCTATTATAATAGCGAAAGCGCTAGTCAGAATATGTTCATGTAACCTATGTAATATTTTGTGTTTTTGAATAGACAGTTATTGAAGGACTTTTGATATTTGTTTCTTTAAATTTGTTAACTTGTCGGACCAACATGCCTTTCAAATAGATAAGGAAGCTTTCGCATGAGTTTCTTAATAATGCGAACATAACCACAAAATGTATATTGAGAAGTCAACACGGAGATGGAAACCTGCAGCATGACTGCGGCTGCAAAAGTAGTGCCTTGTGTGTGAACGGACTCGCAACCTCCAGTTGCAACTTTTGCAGCACTCGGGTTGCGCAGCACGAAAAGTAGAGTGCAGCACGCTACTTTTCGCTTACGTGTGAACACGACACGCAACTTTTGCAGCTGCAGTACAAAAGTTGCGCTGCAAAAGTAGCGATGTGTGACCGTACCTTAACGCTTACGTTATGTTTAATTTTCATTGTGAATGAGCCTTAACTGCAACATTTTATGTAAATTAGCTAGCCACAAAGGCAGAGTACTTCCGTAATCGTTGCAGTCTTCAGATCTGATCTAATTCGCTTCTGTTTTATTTCGTGCCAGACACCAATAACTGCAGATTCAGCAGAACTCCCACCGAAAGTGCAGGGACAAACAAATCCGATACATCGTCGGCTATTGTTACACATCCGGTGCGCCATTGGACCGATCTGTATTGCCATTCTCCCTGATCACAAGACGTGAATGAAAAGTAAAAAACGTTGCATCTGTTGCGACACGAACAGGTCTAAATATAGCCGTTAACACCCCGATGCTTTGGGAGATTGCCCACTTGAACATACGTCACACAGCGCACTTCCGACGTCCAATTCTATCAGTTTGGATCTCCAACTTATCATCAACATCATCGGTAGAGGGACCCCTTACAAGGCCTGACCAGCGAATAGGGATTATAAAGAATGGACACTGAGCGAATTTTCCTGTGTTTTGTTTCTCTGTGCGCCAGCGTTTAGTTCTACTTTCAAGCGCTAGAGGTTAGTGTAATCGAGCATAGGCTAAGATAATAATTGTATATAATTTAAAGAAAATAATCTGCCCTCAATGAGGGTGACCATAAAGATCCAGAATAAAAGCACTACAGAATAGTTTAGAAAGACAGGAATTGTTTAGTAAAAAATTCAGAGAAATGCAAACCCAACACAATCATCAATGGCCAAAATATAAATGGTAATGTAATATTTGGATTGAATCCTTAATAATATACAACAAAATTTTATGAATTTCAAAAAATCGGAGTCCGAGTGCTTTTAAAATATCACATGTGAATTTAGGGAGTGTGCCACGTGCACCAAACAGAGTTGAGACACAGGATCCAAACATCGCCTACCTTATTGTATAATCCAGTAACGGTTTGCTTCAAATAAATTCAAGTTAACAGCTTTTCCTTATTTCTCAGTGACGAACTAGTTGTAATAATAATTTTTTATATTTCAGATATAATAAATTATATTATAAAATAATATAATACATTATAAAATTATGTATCAAATTCGTTTAATATTTGCATATAATATAATACAGGTATATGGCTTTACTTCTCATAGCAGTTTTGTTTTTCCATTTTCAGTGCTATCAAATCATTACATATTTTAATTGTTGTTGGGGTCAACGTCTCAACTCTCATTATAAAGGAACTCTAGAGTCTAGACATTACAGTTAATGACGGATTTATTATTTTATTTGAGTACATAATGTACCTAGATGTATTAATTATGTGTTATATTTCCGCTGTGTCGACTGCTAGCCGGTGTGATGTCAGCGCCAACTCTAGGGAGAAAGCAGAATCTCACGCTCTAGCTGGCTTGAAGGTCATTGAAATCAGTCCGGCTACATCAAAGGTACCGACGTGAAGTGTCCATTCTTTATAATCCCTATTCGCTGGTCTGACCTTCCACAGAAGTTTGGTACAATCATGTTACGAACCACACCCTTCCAATTCCGAGCTCCTAACGCCGTAGCTCCAACATTTACAGAGCATGACACCTTCCCATCTGGAGTTTGTACGTATGCTACGTTCAAAATGCAGATACTGTCTCAAGCAATGTGGCTTTGGAGCAAAATTTTAGTTCCAGTGTGTTGTGACAAGAAATTAATCTAATCTTCAAAGAAAACGCCAGTAGATCTATGATTTTGAGCTAACTTTCAGCGAGGTTTGTCATCCCAGTTTCTGGGTTTTTGATGCGAAGAATTCGGTGATACCCATTTCAAGAGCTTCCAAGTTTCGGAAATTTCTTCCACGCATGAAGTGGGCCATGGATCGAAACAGATGACAATCTGAAGGCGCAAGATCAGGGCTATATTCCGGGTGTGGTAGCAGTTCGATTTCTTCCAATTCCTGATTTTTTTCCATGGTTGTTGGAGTGGTCTCTGCATGTCCCATTTGGAACAAACTCCCAGTGAATCTTTTGGAATGTCGCTTAATATGAACAGAAAATATATCACACGCTCTTCATTCTACTTATCTTAACGTAAATCCATGCTCTAGATTTGAAAACTGAAAAAAATAAATAAATAAAACATTGAAACCAATACAACTGTAGTTTCATTCCCGAAACTGAGTGACGCATTCTACGTGCTGATGGATCCCTCTTACAGCTCAGATTTTTTTCGGTATTACAGATACTGAAAACATATGAAGAGTTCGCGGGAAAAAGATGAATGTCACGTTTCTATTAAGGATTAGATAATGGTCTAATTGAGTCTATAACTGCAAGATGTAGTGCTGTTTCTGTAGAAAATAGAGGAAAGAATTACTATATTCGTGGTGATAATTCTCCTTTTTACCATTTTTCATATGAACAACATTAAATTTCGCAGTGATCCATTGAATTAGATAATGACATCAACCTTAAGAAAGCTGTGACATTCATCGTTTTTCCCGCGAACTCTTCATATATTTAAAAATATATTTTTTTTTTCAGAAAGAAAATACAAAACGATACACATTATGGAGTCTTCGTCTATTACTACTCAATTCGCCACTACATTATTGCAGGAATAACAACAAATGGTGGATTTCTCGTCTGATGAAGTCATATTACAGTGAGTTTTGAGCCAATTTTACGTGGGTTTATCTACCCATAAATTGAAACAATTCAGTTTGTAAATTGTGCTGTCAATATGCTAGTGAGAAGAACGACAGCTGCGAATCGGGTGCAGTCCACGGATTTGCTTAGGAACCATTTAATGGGCTTTTAAAACCTGGAGGTCATGGAGTGCAACACAAACACGACATAAAATCTTCTCACGACGACCTGTTGGCAGCTTAGAACTTTACGATGGACGTAAACATCGCTTCGACTTTCAAAGCTCGAAATTAAGTTCGCAATTCTGTATTCCTGGAGCTCACTAACACACTTCAAGTTCACTTCACAGCACTTGAGACTGTACTCTGTGACCTATCCTAACCCACCTTCACTCGTATAAACCAGTAGGCCTACGCTTTATTTTTGTTTTTACACGTAGGGTCAAATTAAAATCAATTAGGCCCAAGCGAGCCTCTTAATTCTTGAGAAAAGTATCCAAAATGTGTGTAAAGTATTTCCATCGAAAACTGACATGGGATATAAGGAAATCCTAATGATCGAGTGAAACATCTGTTTTATTTAACGACGCTCGCAACTGCCGAGGTTATAGCAGCGTTGCCGGTATGCCGGAATTTTGTCCCGCAGGAGTTCTTTTATATGCCAGTAAATCTACTGACATGAGCCTGTCGCATTTAAGCACACTTTAAATACCATCGACCTGGGATCGAACCCGCAATCTCGGGCACGGAAGGCCAGTACTCTACCGACGAAACAAATTAATGTGGCATCATAACGTATTCATTATTACAGTAGAACTTGGTTATAGCGACATCCAAGGGACCTTGAAAATTATGTTGTTATAAACGAGTGTCGTAGTAACCGAGATTCACATTATCAATCTAGTGAGGTGGAAAATGAAAAATAACAAACTTAATTAGACTTATTTTAGATTTATGTATTGACTTTTAAGCCTACAATGAACATAATAAAATACACGTAGGCCTACAATTATAAATACAGTATTCTGTATTAAAACAGTTTGTTCAGTACTCACCAAACTATTTTACTTAGAAGTGAAGTAATCAGTCATTTTACTCTGTTGTCTTCTACTTGCCCAATACACACTTTCTAGGGCTAAATTAATTTCTATGTTCACAATTTCAGTTGCAATTTCACTGCTCCCTTCCCTAGCTTCATAGAACAAGTTCATAATTCTAATGGCTTCTAAAGCGTCACTCACTTCTTTTAGTGGCCCTACTGCGTTAAAATGCGTGCACTTAGTGAAAACTTCCTGTCTAAACTGACCTAATACCGCATGAATTCGGGCAGGTTACAATGGGGTGGGGAATCCGCCTGCATTCCAGAGGTCTAAGACAGATGGAGACTGTAAAGAATTTGTCAGGGTCAGATTTCAACAAAATATTTCTTAAAATACTTTGGTTCTTAGAAAATCTTATTCCAAACTGAGGTTGAAAATGACGTTATATGCGAGGTAGACGCATATGCGTTTGTCGTATTAAGCAAGGTAGGAAAGCGTATGTCTTACGGGGAATTAGTTGGGACCACAGAATATTTGACGTTATAGGCGAGGTGTCGCACAAAACGAGGTCGCTATAACCAAGTTCTACTGTATTTGTATACAAAGGGGGGCGATAGTTTAATAATTTATAAAGTCATAAATTATGGTATAAATTTTCAAATGAATAAACTTATCTGCAGAAGCATTACTACTACTACTACTACTCATTACAATTGAGGCGTTCTCAGGAACAAGAACTTAACTGCAAAATCTTTGAGATGCAGATCAGAGCATCAAACATGTTATATCAGCATTGCGCAGAACGTCATTCAAATGTTTCTAGAGGGCGCTGTGTTTGCTGGAGGGAAATAATATTTTGTCAGGAGGGAGTTATGTTATTAAGGATTCAATATGTCTGCTGGAAACGGAAAAAACTACGTCGGTACATTAAGTTGTTATTCAAGGGAACGCCTCAATTTCACACATTGGCGTAATTTTTATATGACTTGTCAGCCAAATTACAATCAGGTCAACAATGTGAACAATAAGTAACAATGATGAAAGGATCTTAACAATGTAACCCTCCTATGATCCATTCTGCTAACACGACACACACATTTCTTTCACGTTGAATTGTTGTTGTTAAAGTTAACTGTTCGAAGACAGGTCTGAACCGCACAAGTAATACCAACAAAGCACCACTTATGAGGCAACTAGGACAGGAGATAACGGAATAGTGTGGCCAGTTTCTTCCCACCTCCATTGTATAAAACGCCGATTAGCTATTCTCAGTAACCAGACTTCAGATGCATACAAATAATTGTTCTTCTTCTGACACATACCGTCAAGTGAGATGTATTGTCCGATAATAGACGTACGAGGTTATAGATCAAGCGTCACACATAAATTTGCTAGGATGCGATATGAGGTACAGTTAAGTTACGAATGATAAAATTATAACAAATTATAACAAACTTCATAACTTTCAAATAATGATATATGGCATAACACATACGTAGGACATTACAAATGCGGCAAAAATAAAGCTCTAAGAACTTATGGAAAGTCTTATTACTTACTGGCTTTTAAAGAACTCGGAGGTTCATTGCCGCCCTCACATAAGCCCGCCATTGGTCCCTATCCTGTGCAAGATTAATCCAGTCTCTATCATCATATCCCACTTCCCTCAGATCCATTTTAATATTATCTTCCCATTTACGTCTCGGCCTCACCAAAGGTCTTTTTCCCTCCGGCCTCCCAACTAACACTCTATATGCATTTCTGGATTCGCCCATACGTGCTGCATGCCCTGCCCATCTCAAACGTCTGGATTTAATGTTCCTAATTATGTCAGGTGAAGAATAAAATGCGTGCAGTTCTGCGTTGTGTAACTTTCTCCATTCTCCTGTAACTTCATCCCTCTTAGCCCCAAATATTTTCCTAAGCATCTTATTCTCAAATACCCTTAATCTCTGTTCCTCTCTCAAAGTGAGAGTCCAAGTTTCACAACCATAAAGAACAACCGGTAATATAACTGTTTTATAAATTCTAACTTTCAGATTTTTTGACAGCAGACTGGATGATAAAAGCTTCTCAACCGAATAATAACAGGCATTTCCCATATTTATTCTGCGTTTAATTTCCTCCTGAGTATCATTTATATTTGTTACTGTTGCTCCCAGGTAGGCCTATTTGAATTTTTCCACCTCTTCAAAGGATAAATTTGCAATTTTCATATTTCCATTTCGTACAATATTCTGGTCACGAGACATAATCATATACTTTGTCTTTTCGGGATTTACTTCCAAACCTATCTCCTTACTTGCTCCAAGTAAAATTCCCGTGTTTTCCTTAATCGTTTGTGGATTTTCTCCTGACATATTCACGTCATCCGCATAGACAAGCAGCTGATGTAACCCGTTCAATTCCAAACCCTCTCTGTTATCCTGGACTTTCCTAATGGCATACTCTAGAGCAAAGTTAAAAAGTAAAGGTGATAGTGCATCTCCTTGCTTTAGCCCGCAGTGAATTGGAAACGCATCTGACAGAAACTGACCTATACGAACTCTGCTGTACGTTTCACTGAGACACATTTTAATTAATCGAACTAGTTTCTTGGGAATACCAAATTCAATAAGAATATCATATAAAACTTCTCTCTTAACCGAGTGATATGCCTTTTTGAAATCTATGAATAACTGATGCGGAAAATCTTTTATATAAAAAAAAGGAAACATCAACAACTTTATTTACGCGATAACATCCACAATCAGCAAATACAAGCAAACCTGTCACAGAATTTGTTATACAGCGCTCGCCTCGTACCAGGCCTATTAAGTTTCGCTTGCGAACGATTCAGCTGAATAACGATAAGTATTAAACAACTTCACCTTGGCATTAATATTGAAACATTACTTATTTACAGCACTCTTAGTATTTATGTTATTCATGAGTTACGTCAGTGAGTTGAGAAGGAGTGTGTGTGTTGATTAGTTGTACTTAAGTTTGGAATGTGACGTAGGCAGAGTAGACTTAGATATTTGCAATGTCTTTGCTTGAGTTTTGTGTTATATTCTTATATTTATTCACGTGCTGTACATATTCGGCATTCATATTTCGTCGTTTGTGTACAGTAGTGTCAAAAAAAAAAAACCGGACCGACCCTTATAACTGATTTCAAAGCCTTGTTCACTCAGAGCACGAAAGACTGGTTACTATAGTCCCGTCGCTCTAATTTCCGGCAGCCAATCGCGTTGCAGGTTGGCTACATTTAAACGTATGCGTCTTGTGATTCGCTGAGGAAGACGTTATTCATTTCTTAAGGCTCGATAAATACTTAATATAATCGCCCGCCATTTTTGCTCTTTCGTTGGCGTTCGCAGAAAGCACACGAAGACGTTATTTGCCGCTCAATTATTTGCTGAATAACATTGCGTTTGATTTATTATCATAGGAGCTACGACATGATAATGTTTAACGGTGTGGCAAATAGATTCCTCGTATGGCAGCTTGGCAACGTACGAACAAAAATGGCGAACAATACTACCTACCTAGACTTTATAGACCCTTCACTTCCTAAGACGTAAGCAAAGAGGAGGAGTTACGCCGGGAATAGCAGCGTCGCGACTATAAGACTTTCATGGTTCGAATCCTGCCTGGGAAGGAAACTTTTTTTTGTTCCTTATTCAAATTTATTCCCAATACTTTTCGACTGCAGCGATATTTTACTACTTAATTAACTTATTATTCCCAGAATATGAATTTTACCAGCAATACCTATACAGTAGGCTATACAGAGCGAACTGTAAGTACATACAGTAGCCTACATAATTGTTCTGCCCTTGGACAGGTCTTTCACTGCAAACCCAGCATTCTCCAATCTTTTCTATTTTCTGCCTTCCTCTTAGTCTCCGCATATGATCCATATATCTTAATGTCATCTATCATCTGATATCTTCTTCTGCCCCGAACTCTTCTCTCGTTCACCATTCCTTCCAGTGCATCCTTCAGTAGGCAGTTTCTTCTCAGCCAGTGACGTAACCAATTCCTTTTTTCTCTTTCTGATCAGTTTTAGCATTATTCTTTCTCCATCCACTGCTGAGTCCACCTGTGGAGTAACGGTTAGCGCGTCTAGCCACGAAACCAGATGGCCCGGGTTCGATTCCCGGTCGGGGCAAGTTACCTAGTTGAGGTTTTTTCCGGGGTTTTCCCTCAACTCAATATGAGCAAATGCTGGGTAGCTTTCGGTGCTGGACCCCGGACTCATTTCACCGGCATTATCACCTTCACTTCACTCAGACGCTAAATAACCTAAGCTGTTGATAAAGCGTCGTAAAATAACCTTCTAAAATAAAATAAATTCATCCACTGCAGTTTTCCTTGGGAAGGATAAAAGCGGTAGTTTCCAGTTTCTTTCCGCACACCACACTCTGTTTCGCATCTTAATAGATCCCAGAGGTCACCAGCGTGGAGGTGAGGTGAGTGGATTTGACTTCACTGAAATTCACCGCAAGGGTTAAATATCAGTTCTATCAGGGTTTCTGATCAGATCAAAGACCGGGAAATCCCAATTAGCCTTTGCAGCAGCAGCAGCAGCAGCAGCAGAGGGTTATTCTTTGATATACTTTTCGTTTTGCAAAGGAATTTTATAATGTTATATTTGTTCGGATCAGATTTCTGCACATTTAAAGGACAAAACTAAAATTCTTTCAATAATTTATTATCACAATACACTGCTGTCTTAAAATGACCGAGCATATTGTGGATTAATAATAATAATAATAATAATAATAATAATAATAATAATAATAATAATAATAATGGTTTATTAATGGTGGATTAAATCAATGGCTTTCCCAAAACACGCTATGAAATGTTTCATATAAAAGACTTTGTATCTCGAAAAGGAAGCAAAAACAAGCAAAAGTGTATTAAACGTTTGTTTGAAATATCTCAAAGAATAACTCCCTGATAGTAATGACATTACTTGCGGTTGAAACTGTATGTATAAGTACATATACATATCTGCCATGTCTTGTGTTGTAGTTTATGATATTGACACTGTAATTGCGTGTTCAGTGCAAAACGTGGTTAATTATATCCAATTTTATTGCAAAAAAGGAGTAGCCCCAGGATGATCAACAAGCCAGTAACGATAATGACGAAAAGAAGTCTATTTACAATCCATGTATTATTACTCACTTCAGTGAGAGATACAAAATGAATATTAATACATGGGAAGTGAAAGGACTTCTTTTTGGCGCTAGGGGAACTTCATTTAAGTTAACGAAAACCATTCTCCTTTCTCTTAAATTTTCTAATGAGGACATTAACAAAATTTGTCTAACAGTATTGAGAGAGTCATTGTCCATTTTACACAATCACTTGTAAAACACTACATAATATTCAATTATTATTCATTGTACTTTTATCTCATGTTTCTCCGATATCAAATTGTACTTTATTTTTAAGTTAACCTCTGCTTTGTATTCTGGATCCTAGTGTAGATGCCGTAGATGTCGACCAGACGTCCCAAATTATGGAATTAGTCATATTTTACACCCTTCTAAATTGCTGATTGTAATAAATTATTTTTATATTTTTTTTTATCCGTGGCGCTACAGCCTGTGAAGGGCCTAGACCGACCAGCCGGCTGCTGGCCTCACGCTCACATGCCGAAGCTGAGGTGGACGATCATCCAACCAGAATGGAGGTATCGTGTGGTTAACACGATGATCCCCCCAGCCGTTATAGCTGGTATTCGCAACCGGATTTCGCTACCTATCGTAGCTCCCCAAGTGCATCACGATGCTGGTGGGCACCGGTCCCATACAATGGCCGAAATTTCATGAGAAAATTTCTTCCCCCATGAGGACTCGAACCAGCGCGCATTCCGTAACGCGAGTACTAGGCAGGATGCCTTAGACCACGACGCTACGGCGCGGGACCTATAATAAATTGAGTGATTAAATGAAACTCCCAGGTACCTAGGACATATTCTGAAAAAAAGGAAAGAAGCCCACTTAAAATTTGAATTTTTTAGAATGTTTTTTGTAGTTTTCCACAACTTTGTAAAAGTGGAGCTACCTTGTTTTTGCAATTAAGTCAGTTTTACAGTTTTCCTTCAACAGTGTAATCTCTAATGTCATAGCACATAGCACTGAGTTATTTTAAAAGGGAGGAATATGCCTGTACTTGAAATTGCATTACAAAGAAAATGCTGAATTTAGGCCAAATATTTTACACTTTTGGATTTATAACGAATGTATCTCGTGTACAATCCCGAAGCGGTTAGTAAAATGGTATCATTTGTATATATGTTTTCAATAGCAGTTTGAAGATATAAAACCATAAAGCAGTCATGTCAATTGATGCCCATAGAAGCAAGCGCGCGCTTTAGAGCTCAGGAGAGCCTGAGCGCTTTACAGCGGAAAGGAAAGAGACAGACGAAAGAGGTAGTATATGCCGCTTGGTCGAGCTATATTCAAGGATGGCCAGCACTGATTCAATAGATAAAGGGAAGAGAACTTATTAAAACTGTATCCATGTTAATTTTTAGATTTGCCTGAGAAGTATAGGCCTAAGTGCATTATAAGAATATAAGTTTTAATTTTAATGCTCATTTTTCACAAGTTCGATTTTTTTATTCAAAGAAATATTCTCTCAACTTTTCGTATAGAAAAGTGAAATTTTCATGTATAGGCCTATTTATTTAGTAGCCTTACATAATGTTTTCGTAAATATAATATACAATAGCATGCAAATTAATCCTAACACGACATATTTTTACATTTTCTGTCATTGTTGGCCTCACAGCTGCTCATACCGCTTTAATGTACATCTGTAGTACGTGTAATTCCATTGTTGAAGGTCTGTCATTATTTTTTTTTATAATATGTGACATTTTGCCTGTCGTTTTGTACTTATAAGCATTTCAGTTGTGTTGAAGACTTAATACTGCAATCCTGTGTACATTCTGTCGTCTTCACAAATGGATACAACTCCACGAAAACGGTCTAAAATTATAACATTAGCAGAGCATTCTTCTATGACACAGAGGCAAATTGCTGCAGAATGTCACATCGGTTTGGCTACTGTTAATTCGATCATAAAACGATACAGGGAGACTGGATCCATCACACCCCAGAAAAAAGGAAACTGTGGCCGGAAAAGGAAGACTTCACCTGCAGATGATCGTTTAATTGTCAAGAAAAGTAAATTAAATCCTAGACTAAGTGCTGTCGACTTAACCCGCGAGCTGGGGCGAATATTCACGTCACAGCAGTGCGCCGTAGGCTTTTGGAAGCTGGACGAAGGGCTCGTAAGCCTATTAAGAAGCAACTGCTAACCCCTGTTATGTGCAAAAAAACGCTTAATGTGGGCAAAATTACATCAACACTGGACAGTGAATGACTGGAAGAATGTACTTTTTTCCGATGAGTCTCATTTCGAGGTCCACGGCCACCGTGTTTCTTCCGTACGGAAAGGATCCGAAAAAGTAACAGCAGCTCATCTCCAACAAGCACCCAAATACCCCCCGAAAGTAATGTTTTGGGGTTGTTTTACACATGAAGGGCCTGGAGCATTAATACCTATCAAGGGAATGATGAATTCTGATAAATATATTCACTTATTGGAAACCAGAATCGTACCCCAGCTGCAAAAATCATTTCCGGATGGCAGAGGTGTGTTCCAACAAGACTTGGCACCATGCCATACGTCTCGAAAAACTACAGAATTCTTCAACAAGAAGAATATTCAGGTACTCCCCTGGCCAGGCAACTCACCCGACATCAACCCCATTGAGAACTTGTGGTCAATTTGCAAAAGAAGAATGCAAAAAATGGATTGTTCTACAAAGGAGAAGATGATTTCTGCTCTCATTGGTGTATGGTTTCGCGATGAAGAAATGAAGAATATTTGTGGGAAATTAGTGGAATCCATGCCAAATCGTCTCAGAGCTGTCATTAGGAACTAGGAACAAGGGAGACCACATAGATTACTGAGGTAAGTCTTAGATCCTTTTTTTTATCCCGTTTGAGTGTTTTTGCATAAGTAATTACGTTGTTCGGATTAATTTGCACGCTACTGTACCGTATATACGTATTACTGAAGACAGTGTATTGAAAATTTTGAAAATATTCGCATGGAAATTGTTTGTAAGGAAATGAATTAACAAAGCAACTACTGTTACATCATAAGCAAAAGATAGATGCCCATGTGTTGTAAAAATGTCAGCTCTATAGCTTCAGCAGATTTCGAGAAAATAACTTAATATTGCGCTTGCTTTGACATCACTGCCATAAAGAGTAATACGTATCCTATAATCCGCAACATGATACAGGTACTGCATTTTTGTAACACATGAAACGTGTAATTTCATTTGTTTGAACGGAATTCATCATTTTGTTATATTCTGCTAAGATTATGTAAGCTTGTGGAGAGAAAGATAATGTCAGGACAATAATTGCGCACAATTCATTTGACACAAATTTACGCAAAATAACAGTTTTATTGGCTAATATGTAAAATGTTAAATGTATACTGGGGAAGCGTCATTTACAAGCACGGTTTTTTTTTTTTTTTTTTTTTTTTTTTTTTTTTTTTTTTTTACGTTCAATGTGTCTCGACCTACAGCCTTCACAGAACTTATCTCGGCCGCCTGTCGTCTTTCGTTTATTCCCCAAGGTCGATATCTCGTTTCCGTATAAATAAACTGATAAAGCAATTGTTTTGTGTAATTGTTGTTACAGTGTTACAATATGAGGCTTTCGTAGTTGAAAATATTTCACAAACGATTTCAAAGTCCATCGCGGTCAAGTTGAGTTCAAAGGAACACATTTATGACGTAAAATATTTAAAGTTCAATGATGTCTTGAAGTTTTATAATTACCATCAATTCCTGACCTCAAGATCTTGCTATACATTATGGAAAATGATTCATTTTTCACGAAGTTTGTACGACTGTCTATTTTTCTCTCTTTTTATCGTTGGTTTATTATTTTATGGGTGAAACTTTGATATCCTCCCATACCACACGCGGGAGAAAACACGTATTAATAACGTCTGGCCTATTCCATATGAAATCGATCAGTAAAAAATCTCGCATTTTTTTAATATTCTAATGTTTTCCCTATTTATACAAGGTGCTGAGGAGAGTGCATTTGCAAATAGGCCTATATACTATCGAAAGTCAAACGGTTTTCGTACATTGAGCGACAAATTTAGCGTATTTTAGAAAAACAAGTCTCTTTCAGCGCTCAGAACTCTGGAACCATTTACTGCAGAACATTGCACGGGAGCTCATTTTGAAACTGACATTTGGTAGGTTATGTTAAGAAGTAATACTTATTTTATTGTATACAGAGAGACAGATGATCTGATTTTACTTACTTTTAGGCTTTTTGCCCATTTGTAAAAATGTAAAAAAATATTGAGAAAAAAACCTTCCATTATTAAGAGGGATTCGGCATTGTTTGCTTAGTGGTACGGCAATAAGTTTCGAGGGTATTAAATAAATTATTTTCACACGCTGGACTTAAACGGCGCAGTACCGCACGCACTGGCCGAGAGCTGAAGATAAGAGAGCGTTGGGAGTCATTTTACTCCTGTGATTATGAAAACCTGTGATAAAGTTAGGCAGCTATGCGCTACTAGACGAAACATCACGTGTTTGTCTCCTGGCCTTGCCTGTCTCGGCTAGCTCCCGCCTCACAGTCAGCTAGTTAAAGGCTGTGTGATGTATCTTGTCTCACTGTGAAAAGAGAGAAAAAGTAGATATGTCTTACTTCGTTTGTATTGTTATGGCGATAGGGGGAGTGGAGCGGTGCCGTCCATCCATCCAGTGGCGGAAGGGACTAGTTGATACATTCTGTAGCGCAAAATAACATAAGAAAATATCTCTCTTCGTACTGTTTAGTTCCGTCACTGAGCTTGTCTTTCAAGAAACTCAGTTCCGGCAGCCTGTACAATAACAAGATTTTGAAAGGAATCCTGAAAATTTACAACCCTCCTATAATCTCCACCCTCATTTGAAGGGACTTGGTTTTATTGCTACTGAGACAAAATAAACCTTACCAGGTATAGTTCAGGCGCGTACTATTTATTTTGTTTATTTGATATTTTCAATACTTTCTTATCAACGGTGCACCAGTAAAAATTATGTGTTTATTTGTACTTTCAATGCAGAATCTAACCATATATTTTAAAAATATTTTTTCGTGGGCAAAGGCGTCTTAATGAGGAAAAATCTAAATTTCTCCATTTCCATAAAAAGCAAGAAAAACTGTTTACATGTCAATATAAACTTTAATTTCTCAGCATCAAAATAAACCACGATTTTGATAATTGGGTGAAAGGGTTTCGGAGCCACAACAGTTTAAAGTTGCAAATTTTATGAAAATACGATAAATTAAAATATTTTTAATATAAACACTATGAAGTTCTGATGCCTCAAACTTTGCACAAAGCATTGTATCACAGTTGTCAACGGACAGAAAGTTTCATTGTATTTAGAAATTTTAAGGTCAATTTTCTCTATATTTCGGTCGATTTGAGATGGAATAGCCCGTTTGAATAGTTTATAGACGTATACTCTCTCCAGTATTTCATGCATTTCTTTCACTTCATGACGATCACAGTTCAAGCACAGTCTACTATATACAGTCGCGAAGCTCAATATGTAGTAAAAATGCAAACATGGGTAGTTGCCCACCACTAGGATCGCTACTATCGCCTCATCATCGCAGATCTCTCTCCTAGTAGACGACAAAATATGTTACACTTTCGTTGTGTTCTTTTGGAAAAATTAACACCTTCCTTACATTATTGAAATATTAAATGCATAAAGGTAATTTATTATTTTAATGAAGTATATTAAATTCCACCATAAACTCGAAGATACCTGCAAGAAATAGGTTAATATTATTTTTGTTTGTGCAAAACGAACTGAAATTTACTATAATCGCTTCACTCATTCAAGATTATAGCGATAATTAACTATGAAACCAATAAATATTAATTTTCATTTCCCTTTACAACAATAATAATGGAAATATGAATTAATGGAGTAACTTACGTGTACCGGTACTTGTGTAGGCTTACGTAGTTAACAAAGTGGGTTGAGGTTAAGCAATAATAATCACACCAGAATTGGAAATAAAACGTGATCAATAAATTTTATTGTAACAGACTTTTTCTACGTCCTAGTAAAGTAACAAATAAAAATAACAACAAAATTAACAGCTATAATTAAAAACATATCCTTTGAAGAAAAAAGTAGGCCTAAGCAATAATAATCCCACCAGAATTGAAAATAAAACGTGATCAATAAATTTCATTAAAACAAACTCAATTTTTCTACGTCTCTAGTAAAATATTTTTATTCCAATTATTGTATTTTAGCCATTAACATTTTCATTACAACCAATAACGAACGTTTCACAAGCATCAATGTGAAATACGCAACGAGCTAGCACTCGATGGAAAATACGACACAGTCCAAAGTCGACCGTGGACAGTCTATTGTTTCTAGTTGCTAACCGCTTGGAGCGCTTTATCACGAGATTTGCAAAAAATCACCTCAAGCTTCGCGACTGTATGTAGTAGACTGTGGTTCAAGTTCAAAATACAGTAATACACATGAAGCATAATTTTATTGCATATTGATTCACTAAGAAGGTTCCAATTGATGATCATCAAACTTCGGTCTTCCACTTTTTCCTTTTTATTTCCCCCCGCAATCGTATGTCGTTGTGGGAAGAGAGCCAATATCCAAGGAAAGTATGCTTCACGAGTACTACTTTGAACTGTTACTCCAAGAAGTGGGTGACACAGTTTCTAAAGACGGGATTCCCCATTGTTGTCGCATCCCTGGGTTTTCCAGTTTCGAATTGGACTACACTTTACGAACCTCTCTTTCGTATACCACGTCTAAGTATAAACTCGTTCTAACACAATCTTCGTCTCGAGGCCGACCGGAAATGCTACAAACAGATAGGGCCTGTTAAAAATGTTCTTCGAGTCTTGCCAATTCCCCAGCAGTTTTAAATTTCCATACTACAATCCCATAAAATCCAATTAAACTGGCAATAATATGTGCTAAATTATGAAATTGTTGGATGAATTTTGAAGTAAGACAAGACAAGCAAATGCTGCTTCATTCCTATTCTGTCATCTCTTCTACTGCATACAATGTTGTCAAACACTCGCGACTGAAATATAGTAGTCTACTAGCAGCTCAAAATTATTGTATTTTAACCCAAACTATTGTACAGGGACATCATTTTATTTTTACTTCAATTTTTATTGTACCTGCGTTTTTAAATGTACTTGACTCCCACCCCTTTCACTAATGTCCTTGCTAACGTCAGTCACACAAACTTTCGGCCGCTGTTGCTAGCAATGAAGTAAACAGTACAATGTACAGTGTGTTTCAGAAATATGTTACGTTTTCTATAGAAGAAAGGGCTTATATTATTGAAGTTTATTTTTACACAGGTGTGGTGTGTAGCATAACTGAATTTATCTGTGTGGACTGAGCACAAGTGAAGATTAGAATTACCGAAGGTACGGCACCCTGTAATATGGTACGGTATTTAACAGCATTATTTAAACAAGAGTTTTGTTTTACTATTTGTAGGTATGAGGGACGATGATGGAAACTGGAATTACAATATAACCGAATGTGAACAACAGTTTTTCTTTCTCTTTTTTTTTTCACAGTTTCCTGATTATATCATTACGGAATATTTTCGTTGAAATGTCATTAATCTGGTAGATAAATTTAGAGTAACAGAGTGTACAGGAAGGAAGAAAAGTGTAAGATGGCTAACAAAGGTGACAGAAGATGCTGTAGAGAAAGGATGCAGCGAGGTCATAATAAGTCGGTCAAGAAGTTAGCTGTAGAAATTGGGGTTTCTTACAGAAGTGCTCACAAAATTCTCAGGAATAAATTAGGTTAGTAATATGCTGAATAAAGTAGACATTACATAATGTATATAACCGCCTGAAGACTTAAATTTGTGAAAAAAAATTGTTACTATTGTACTGTTTTTTGATAAAATACTGTAAAGTAATGACCAAACTGAAAATCGTAATACTGTATTTCCCTGTAACATAACTTTTCTCTCCTCCTATAGCTAGTAAAATGATTTGTTTACATATTGCACTAGCAACTCCAAACTCCTGTAATGGAAGGGGGGTAACAGTGTTTCCGAGTATAGCCAGGTTAATGTTAAAAATGTTAGTAAAAATAAAGTGATGTCTCTGTACATACATTACTCTTCCCCCCATGCGTTAAAGGGAAAGATATTATCCCCCCCGCAAAAAAAAAAACTAGATAGAATATTAATTTCAACACTAATTGATATACATCTAGATTACACAACTTTTAACACTGTATCACTTCGGAATATGTATGATAAGTCTTTCTTGTGTTAAATTCTAACGTACCTAGTTTATATGTTTCGACCTATTTATGGGTCATCTTCAGAACTGGTCGTTGTTGGTCTTGGTGCTTCTTGTTTCCTGTGTGGATGCGTTCGTAGTGTAGAGTCAAAGAGTGCGTGTGTTTTGAAGTTGAGTTGTGTGTTGAGAATATCGTCGGGGTGTGTTTTCGTGTGTGTATATTTCGTATTGTTCTAGTGTGTTGAGTTTCTGGCTTTTTGGTTGGATGTGCACTATTTCCATGTCTGTGTTGATGTCTCTGTAGGTGTGGTCAGCATTTGTGATGTGTTCTGCATATATAGAAGTGTTTTGTAATTTTGTTATGGCTGTGATGTGTTCTTTGTAACGTGTTTGAAATGATCTGCCTGTCTGTCCTCTGCAGAAGTTGTTCCAGGTGTTACATTTTAGTTTGTATACGCCTGTGTGGTTGTATTTGTTTGTGTTGTTTGTGTGTTGAGATGTTTTTGTAGAGTGTTATTTGTTCTGTATGCGATGTTGTAATTTAATTTCTTGAATGAGGTTGCAATTTTATGTGTGTTTTTGTTTTCGTATGTTAGTGTGATGTATTTTTTTGTGTTCTTGTGTTTGTGTTGTATTCTTATGTTTTTTGTGGTTATGTTTAGTCTTACGTATTATGTTCTCTATTATGTTGGGGTAATTAATAATTCACAAAAGCAGACACAATGTAAGGTAAATAATATAGGCCTATACCAGCGTTGCCAACCATGCGATATTTTTAACACCGATGAGATAATATGTGATAATACTTAGAGGACAATGCGATAATCTTCGTTAATCGTATTATTCCTCAGAATCCATACTACTTCGCTTCGCATAGGAAGAAATTGTCATATTAATGAAACATTATTGTATTCTTCCGGTACTCTCTGAATAAACGTTTCAAATATACGTCAACATTTTCAGGGGGGATCTCGGATTCTTCCCCAGTCAGTAGTAAGTTTGCGTTATAGTTTGATAGTCAATCAATCAATCAATCAATCAATAGTGTGTTCGTAGCTGCCCTTGTTCCTTTTTCTGTATGAGAAGTGATTGAAAGTTTATTTAGTAATATAATAATCCGTGGCGCTACAGCCCGTGAAGGGCCTAGACCGACCAGCCGGCTGCTGGCCCCAGGCCCAAATGCCGAAGCAGAGGTGAACGATCATCCAACCAGAATGGAGGTATCGTGTGGTTAGCACGATGATCCCCCCAGCCGTTATAGCTGGTATTCGCAACCGGATTTCGCTACCTATCGTAGCTCCCCAAGTGCATCACGATGCTGGGTGAGCACCGGTCCCATACACTGGAAGAAATTTCACGAGAAAATTTCTTCCCCCATGAGGACTCGAACCAGCGCGCATGCGCGGGACAGTTTATTTAGTATTGTGTAAAGTTGTGATAGTATCACAATCTAGTATATACAGTCACGAAGCTTAATACTTACTAAATATGCAAACATAGACAGTTGAAATATGCATCCATAGATAGTTGCTCACCACCAGGATCGCTACTATCGCCTCATCACAGACTCTTTCCCTAGCAGACCATAAAATGTATTGTACTTTCGATATCGTGTTCTTTTGAAAAAATTAACACCCTCCTTCCACTATTTAAATATGAAATACATAAGGTTTATATATTATTTTCATAAAATATATAGGCTATTATATTCTATAAACTCACCTTCCTGGATCTTTCGGAAGGATAACTCTAACCTATTTTTCTTACAATTTAAAGTACTAAAGGGTGCGTCAGAAAGAACGGATGATTTCAAACTATCGATACGCAACGAGGAGAGAGATATAGTGAGGGGGACCACGACTGTTGGGTCAGCCATAGAATGCAGTTTCAGTTGAGAATATGGTGTTGGTCTGGTGCACAACGTGCTTTCATCGTAGAGACATTTTTGAAAAATGAAGAGTCTGTGATCGCCACTCAGGACTCATTTCGACATCGGATGTCACGCTAGGATTCCAACTCGGAATACAATTTTGCGGTGGGTGGCTTCATTTCGTATCACAGGTTCAACATTAAAGAAGAAATCACCTGGACGAAATTCTATTGCACTGAGATTGTCCGAGGCTACGGTAAGATCTCGCGCCCTGCGACTTCTTTCTTTGGGACCATTTGAAGGCGTAAGTTTGTAAACATCGATCACATACACTGGACGAACTGAAGACAGCGATTCGCGAAGAAATCGTGGCAATTGCACCAGCTATGACTGTGAAAGTGATGGCGAACATCAGAAAACGCCTCGATGCCTGTATTGAAAGCCAAGGACATCATATGGATAATGTTGTTTTACATAAATAAACTGCATGTATTGGTGAATATGTTGATAACAATAAATTTTTGATTTGATGAATCTTTACAATTTTCTTGCCATGTGAAATCCATCCGTTCTTTCTGACGCACCCTGTACAAACGTCTCCTTGTCCCATATTATTTTTCAAATTATTGTATTTTAGCCATTTACAGTTATTACAACCGATAACGAACATTTCACAAAAATGCGAAATACGGCACAGTCAATGCTTTTTCGATCTAGACCAGGCCGCAATGTTTGTTCGGGTTTTCTATTTCAGTGTATGGAGCTCAGTGATATATTATAACTTTATTACTTATCGTTGCTAAGTTTTATTTAGTGTAATGTGTTACAAGTTCCGTTTACTTCTTGTTGCATAATATGTCGCAGAAATAATTACAAAACTGTGTTATTTTAATGTGAAGAGAATTTTACCTCTTCCCACGTGAGGTGCCCGGATCGTGTTACGTCTGGCAATCCAACACCAGACGCTGTGTCTGCTGCATCTCACAGCACCTGCTCCAACCATTTTATTTCACGCAGGCTTATTCGTGAATTGTAACCTCGGATATTCACGACGCAGTTCGTGACAAATACTGCGTAGCTTAGAGTCTTCTATGAACACAGGCGCCGACTTTAGGGGGGGGGGGGGCAAGGCACTTTCTGCCTCCTCAACTTATAAAGTCAATAGCGTCGACCTCTCAGACCCCTCCAATTAATTCGGAGAGACGTTTCTCAAGTTAAAAAACAATATATTAATTTAAAGCAGAGATGGGCATCGTGCCTCACTTGAGAATTTGTGCCTCACTGACCTTCACAGAGCTTATCGCTCTGAGTGACATCTTCTTCACAGTCCCCGTTCCTCCCTCACGTAGCTCCTAGGCGTGGGCAGGTTCTATATCAGTTTCATAAGCAATATCAGTGGTGGCATAATGGCATTATCAAAGCAGTTTGTACACGTTAGAAAACGATTATTTCATGAGAAATGGGAGGAAGAGTTTTTTTGCTGTTTAGAAGGGGAGAACATACGATGTATGTTATGCTCGAAAATCCTATTAGGCATTAATACATTTAATATACAACGACATTACTCCTTATGTCATAAAGAACATGCTGAATTAGAAGGTAAGACAAATTAAATGTTATTTTTCGTAATATTCCGAAGAAAATTTATGATCTTAACATTTCCATAGTACACTAAATACGACATTATACCTTAACACGCTGCATTAAAAGGTACGAGGAATTAAATGTTGTTTGTACGTATTATTTCCAAAAGAAATTTATAAAAAAAAAATATCAAATGTGCGTAGAAAACGAAATATGATTTTCTGAAATTATTTTTGGTCGAGAACGTGCAAATCTGTTACGTAATCTTGAGAAACGCCAGAATATTCAAGAAAATAAACGTAGACAACGTGATGGAATATTATTGGCTAGTTACGCAATTTCTCGCCTGTGATTTAAATCAATTCAACGACGGAGAAACAATAAAGAGGTTTATGATTAAAGCTGCCGAATTAATTTGCCAAATTGAATAAAAGTTTTCGAGTCTCTCACGTTAACCAAGCGCTTTTCTAATAATTCGCCACTGACCGCCTTAGCGATTACGATAAGGTGACGCAGGTCACAGCAGTTTATATTTCCCATCCTACTCTGCAGTCTCCTCTCCTAGTAAACAAACTATTTCAAATCGAGTCCCTCACGTAACCGAAAATTGTGCCCATGTATGCATTAAATGGATGGTTATTTCAAATCCATGGCATAGAACAGAGGGTGCCAGCTGTCGCAATGAACATGCCAGTAACGTCTCCTCCCTTCCCTTCCCTTCCCTTCCTCCTGCATTTGAAATCGGTGAATCCTCAAACATGATGCAATGTTGACTCCACTTCTTTGTCTAGATTCACATTTTTTCAGTCAGATCAAATATACTGTATGTCAATTATTGCGATCGAGCGGTAGTGCTCATGACTCATGAGTATTACCAAACGGAAATAATAATGCGGAATTAACAGTTCATCTATCAGTGTAGTCCAGTGGTATTCAATCTATGGTACGCGTACCCCTGCGGGGTTATCTCAAGGGTACGACTAGGCAGGCAAAAATGCTGACATGTTTTATTATACTTGTTGATAAATTGCAGTGTTCTTATTTTATTTTAAAATATCAACTCTTGTTTTTCCTTCCTTCAATAACATTTTACATAATTCATTACTGCTATATTTGCATCAATAACTACTGCAGTTAAGTGTAGTAGTAGTAGTAGTAGTAGTAGTAGTAGTAGTAGTAGTAGTAGTAGTAGTAGTAGTAGTAGTAGTAGTAGTAGTAATAATAATAATAATAATAATAATGATAATAATAATAATAATTCTTTATTTATACTGGCAGAGTTACGGCCATAGGGCCTTCTCTTACACTCTACCAGGTCACAAAGTATACAAGCAGTTAAAATTTAACAAAATGTTAAAGAACAGAATATTAACTAACTTACTTACTTACTGGCTTTTAAGGAACCCGGAGGTTCATTGCCGCCCTCACATAAGCCCGCCATTGGTCCCTATCCTGAGCAAGATTAATCCAGTCTCTATCGTCATATCCCACCTCCCTCAAATCCATTTTAATATTATCTTCCCATCTACGTCTCGGCCTCCCTAAAGGTCTTTTTCCCTCCGGCCTCCCAACTAAACACTCTATATGCATTACAGAATACTAACATATTATAAAAAAATATAATAATAATAGCATAATAAAATGGAAAATAAACAACATGAAAATAATACAATAATAGAAAAAAGAAAGTAAAATACATTGGAATATAGTAAAAGCAACTCATTTAGTACAAATGGTTAATATGGAAAACGTAAGGTAGAATGCAACAAAATGGAATGTAGTAGTAGTAGTAGTAGTAGTAGTAGTAGTAGTAGTAGTAGTAGTAGTAGTAGTAGTAGCAGTAGTAATAGTAGTAGCAGCAGTAGTAATAGTAGTAGTAGTATTAGTAGTAATAATATTATAGTAATAATAATATTTTTAAATTATTTTTCTGCGGTAACAAAGGTTTCCTCAACTAAAACATACTATCTTCTTTCTCCAGTTCTCTAGATAATAATAATAATAATAATAATAATAATAATAATAATAATAATAATAATAATAATAATAATTTTGGGGTTTCGTAACAAGCTGTTTTTTTACGGTGATGGGTTGTTAGCCCTTCGCCTAACCCTCAAGCTGGAGGGAGGGGAAAAATATCTTTGGAGAGGCCAAGACGTAGATGGGAGGATAATATTAAAATGGATTTGAGGGAAATGGAATATGATTGTAGATACTGGATTTATCTTGCTCAGGATAGGGACAAATGGCGGACTTATGTGAGGGCGGCAATGAACCTCTGGGTTCTCTAAAAGCCATTTGTAAGTAAATAATAATAATAATAATAATAATAATAATAATAATAAATAATAATTTTAAAGGAGTTTTCTGTAATAACAGAGGTCTCCTCAATCGAAATTTACTATCTGTTTTCTTCAGTTCTATCGATAATAATAATAATAATAATAATAATAATAATAATAATAATAATAATAAATTTTGCGTACATCAATCATATGCAGTGAAAATGTTTACCGTTGCTGCAAAGGTAAACACAACAGTGAAAGGGAAATGGTAGTGCCGTAGTTTTTCAAACATCTTGCGTTAAGGGAATTTTCATGGGTATTATATGAAAAACAGACTTATTTTCTGTGAAATATGTGAGGAAAATTTTAGGACACAGCAATTAAAGTTTCCTTTGACTTTTGTGCAGAGTCCTGATCCCTCTCCAACGCCAATATATCAAAGAAGTCGGCGCCTATGTCCATCGATATTTATTTGTGTTGGCAAGTACTACGTCCGTCAGACTCGACGCTAAAGCTTTGCCACGATACGTTGTTTCAGGGGCGAGAAAAGGATGGTGGGACCGTAGGGGGCCTTGGTCCTCACCCGAAACTTCTATTAAAACAGAACATTGCTAACAACCTGAATTGTGTAGTTTAATGTTTTGGGAGATAGCAATTCATAGCATTTACTAGTTAATGAAAAAGAAATGCCGGTAACTATAGTTTTAGCAGTGTTAAGAGAGAGAATATTCGAATAAAACCATGCTTTTATTACTTTTAAATCATTATTTGCGTTAAAATAAGTAGTAAAAATTAATCGTCTACCGTACCTAGGAATACAATACATCATACCTTTATGGTTTCTAAACCAATTGTTAATAAATCATTAATGTATATAAAAAAAAGAAACAAGACCAAGAACTGTACCCTGAGGGACACCAATATTAATATTGCTGGTTCACTTCCTTACTGGCTTTTAAGGAACCCGGAGGTTCATTGTCGCCCTCACATAAGCCCGCCATTGGTCCCTATCCTGAGCAAGATTAATCCATTGTCTATCATCATATTCCACCTCCCTCAAATCCATTTTAATATTATCTTCCCATCTACGTCTTGGTTTTTTTCCCTCCGGCCTCCCAACTAACACTCTATATGCATTTCTGGATTCGCCCATACGTGCTACATGCCCTGCCCAATCTCAAACGTCTGGATTTAATGTTCCTAATTATGTCAGGTGAAGAATACAATGCGTGCAGTTCTGTGTTGTGTAACTTTCTCCATTCTCCTGTAACTTCATCCCGCTTAGCCCCAAATATTTTCCTAAGAACCTTATTCTCAAACTCCCTTAACCTATGTCTGCTGGTTCACTAAAATAATAAGTAAGTAAGTCAGTCAGTGGGATGCGTACCCTTGAGATAACCCCGCAGGGTTACGCGTACCATAGTTTGAATACCACTGGACTACACTGATAGTAAACTGGTTCACTAAGATAATAATTTTTTGTCATATGGATTCTATCATTCATAATTTTTGTATATTAATAATAATAAAATTGTTTACAACCGAGTGAGTTGGCTCAGACGGTAACGTTCATGAGGATTTTTCATGATTTCCCTCAGTCACGAAGCAAATTGCGGGATTGAAAATTTACATATTGTGATTTATCACCGCTTCAATCACCAATATCATAAACATTAATCAAAATCAATAATCAGTTACATGAACGCAAGTCATCTACAATTCCACAACACACAATAGGAGCAAGAACTCGACAATAGTGGAAACGGCATACTGATACACCCACAGATTTAAAACACACGATATGATCACAAATTTTAAAACTTATATATCGGTAACGTTAGAGACTCGCATTCGGGAGATCTCGGGTTCAAACACCGTGGTCGGCCAATATGACTAGGGCTCTTCACAGTTTTCCTCAGTCACAAAGGCAAATGCCGTACTGTAAATTTACATGCTATGATTTATCACCGCCTCAGTCACCAATATCATAAACTTACTGACTTTTAAGGAACCCGGAGGTTCATTGCCGCCCTCACATAAGCCCGCCATAGGTCCCTATCCTGAGCAAGATCAATCCAGTCTCTATCATATCCCACCTCCCTCAAATCAATGTTAATATTATCTTCCCATCTACGTCTCGGTCTCCCCTAAGGTCTTTATCCCTCCAGCCTCCCAACTAAAAAAACTGAATGAGGTAGAAACAAATAGTAAAAATAAAAACATTAGAGATTTATATAAAGGCATAAAGGAATTCAAGAATGGATATCAGGCAAGGGTAAACGTGATCAAGGATGAGAATGGTGACTTGCTTGCAGACTCTCATTCAATCCTGAACAGATGGAAAAACTATTTTGGGCAACTACTAAATGTACATAGGCCAAATAGAAATGATCGGGACGAAATTGAAATACAAACTGCTGAGCCATTTATACCCGAACCCACACTTTCTGAAGTCGAAATTGCGATAGAAAATCTGAAAAATTATAAGTCTCCAAGTATCGATCAAATTCCAACAGAATTAATACAAGAGGGTGGAAGAGCATTATCTAACGAAATTTATAAGCTTGTACTTGCTATTTGGGAAAAGGAAATTGTACCAGAGCAATGGAAGGAGTCCATAATCGTACCTATCTTTAAGAAGGGGGACAAGACTAACTGTAGTAACTTTCGAGGAATATCACTTTTGTTGACGTCGTACAAAATTTTGTCCAATATCATAAACATTAATAAAAATCTAAAAATCAGTTACATGAATACAAGCCATCTACAACACATGACAAAAGAAAAAAGGATTCATTATAATACTTTTCCAAAGAAAAAAGGAACTCAACAATAGAAAAAACGGCCTACTGATATACTCAAAAATCCTACATGCGATATGATCACAGAAGTTAAAGCGTGTATATCTATGCTAATAATAAATCTGTAGCAGAAATTTTTCTGGTAATTTTCGATTTTCCAAAAATAATTGGTCCTAACATATATAATTAACCACCCTGAAACCGAAAATCGCTTTTTTGAATTTTTTGTTTGTATGTCTGTCTGTCTGTATGTTTGTTACCTTTTCACGCGATAATGGCTGAACGGATTTCGATGAAAATTGGAATATAAATTAAGTTCGTTGTAACTTATATTTTAGGCTATATGGCATTCAAAATGCATTATTTAAAAGGGGGGTTATAAGGGGCCTGAATTAAATAAATCGAAATATCTCGATTTTTGTAAAAAATGTTACATAACAAAAGTTTCTTTAAACATAATCTGCGATAAGTTTTATTCCCTGAAAAATTTTGATAGGACTGATATTTAATGAGATAAATGAGTTTTAAAATTAAAATAACTGCCATCTAAGGCCGTGTAATGAATTAAAAAACAAATGACTTCGTCTATAAGGGGCCTTGGACAGCAACAATCGAAAGCTATGAAAGATAGCCTACAAGAATGTTTCTGTGTTTGTATGAAGTAATATCGGACGCTAAATTAACCGATTTGTATAATTAATTATTATTTCACCATCGGAAAATGTAGTTTCTCTAGATGGACATAATGCTATAATGTTATTACAGTAACTTCTGATATAATATAATATAATATAATATAATATAATATAATATAATATAATATAATATACTATAATATGTAATATTATATAATATAAGTTATTTGAAGGGTTCAGAACCATAGTGGGCCAAGCGCCATTTACTGAATACTTAGAAAACAAGGGTTAAAATTAAGTTATTACCATAATTCAATGGAAACCTATAACAAGTAAAATAAAATATACACATTAAATCTAAATGATGTCAATCTTCATTAAACTATGGTTGCATGTAATAAAAATTAAGAAACATGTTAAAGGAATTGTCATTGCACCAAATGAGTGTCTCTGGACCAAAATGATTGCATTTTAATTATTTGGATGCAATTTAAATTAAGTAACATATTAAACGATTTATCCTTCTATCAAACACGAATGTTCCCTGGATCAAACGTCCTATTTTAATTATGTAATTACTTTATATTTATTTCTAACGGGTGCAGCGGAGCGCACGGGTACGGCTAGTACTGTATAAACTTAATAAAAAAAGTTTACAATTTACCTGCGAGAAAAGCAAAGTTGTCGTAGACTTCCAACGTAAAGAAATCCTGCCTGTAGTTGAGGACTCTTCCAGTCTGTTGACTATTCCTCGTCCACACCGAATCTCAACGCTCTACCTCTGTAAGCACCATTAAACAAAACGCTGCTGCTACTGCTGTTGCTATGGAAACGGAATTCCAATATGCTCTTGATATTTTCGTTTCCTTGGTCGTTATGTATCTCGTCCATCTCTTGGTAGGTAGCAATAAGTTAATAACGGGAGTTTTCGAAAGCTATTTCCACTTCCATTAGCATTCTATCAGTAACTCATCTACAACATTTAGAACTTTGCATTTTTCATTTTCTCTGGTTATCATCACAGTCTATGTTCTTCCACCAACAGTGATGGATTCTGCCTTAAGGCTACAGATATCTTCAGGCTTCACTTCACAAATGGTATTCAAGGAAGACCTCAGTTGTCATATCTAGAGGCGTTGTATCCGACAAGCCACTGTAGTGAAACAAAGCGCCATCGTCTTAAATATCCCAACTTCAAAATGGCAAAATATTTTTCAAACGAAATATTTGAATGCGCGATTATTCATTCATAGTTTTCTGCAAATCCAGCATCCTCCAATCTTTCCTATTTTCCGTCTTCCTCTTAGTTTCCACAAGCGATACATATCATAGACAAATGATACATTAGTACATTATGCAACGAGCCTATAATGGTAGTAATTAAGACGCGAGTATGTTTATCAGTGGCGTATACTGGTTAAAGGGTTTGGGCTACCGCTGACCCTATTATTACACAAAATATATCTAACAATTACTTTAATTTTAATTACTATGGTAAAACTAATAATACAAAATTATTACATTATGTTATTATAAACTTTTTCTTTTGCAATTTCCTTGGGCTACCCCCGGTAGCCCGCAAAATACGCCCCTGATGTTTATGAAACGAGCGCATGCGAGTTTCATAATTTTCATACGAGCGTCTTAATTGCCATTATAGGCAAGTTTCATACGACTTTTTTATGCTCGACCATATTTATAACTTGAAATTATTCATAAGTATTCATGTTATTCTTATCTGAATGGGGAGCGGAACTGACCATGTGCAATATCTCGTGAATTGTGAGATGTGCGCAGACGCGAAAGTATTGATTTTTTCCGAGGAACAAATGTCATTGACCTTGATATAATCTAGAGAGTAAAATGAACATTAATCTTGATATAAACTTGAAATTGATTTGGACATTGAAAAACGAGATGACAAATTGAATTTATTTGAATATTATTTACAATTAACGCTAATTATTACAGTAACACAACATAACCTTCTGCGACAGTATTGGATTTCCAGCCTCCGTGACGTTTCGCTAGTTGTATTTCGATTGCATATCCGAGAATAATCGATGTCATAGACCTTGATATAATCTAGAGAGTAAAATGAACATTAATCTTGATATAACCTTGAAATTGATTTGGACATTGAAAAACGAGATGACAAATTGAATTTATTTGAATATTATTTACAATTAACGCTAATTATTGTAGTAACAGAACATAACCTTCTGCGACAGTATTAGATTTCCAGCCTCCGTGACGTTTCGCTAGTTGTCTTTCGATTGCTTATATCCGAGAATAATCGATACTTGCGCTTTCATATTGCTACAATGGTGTTTTCTGATTGGTGGAACACCTGAACTTTAATGAATAGGTGTACTTTAATGAGGTCCATTAAAGGGCTGCTACAGGGTGTATAATTACTACATTTCTGCATGGTCGAGCATAAAATATATTTTAATGCAGTCTGTCATGTGATACGTTCTTCTGCCACGAACTTTTCTCCCGTTCACTATTTTTTAGTTGGTTTTAACGATGCTGTCTCAACTACTGGGTTATTTAGCGTAAATGGAATTGATGATAGCCAGATGAGGCCGAGGACTCGCAATAGATTACCTGACATTCGCCTTACAGTTGAAGAAAACCTAGGACAAACACAACGTAATCAACCCAAGCGAGAATCGAACCAATGCCCGAGAGCAACTTTGGATCAGAAGGCAAACACGCTACCGCATGAATTACGTCTCTTCCTGATCAGTTTCAGTATATTTCTTTCTTCACCCATTCTTTCTAGCATTTCTTCATTTCTTATTTTGTCTGTCAATTTCATATTCTCCATTCTTCTCCATATCACATTTCAAATACTTCTAGTCTCTCCTTTTCACTTCGTCGTAATGTCCATGTTTCTGTCCATACAATTCCACACTCCACACATAGCACTTCAGTAGTCTTTTCCTTAGTTATTTTTCCAGAGGTCCGCAGAAGATGTTCCTTTTTCGATTAAAAGCTTCCTTTGCCATTGCTATCCTCCTTTTGACTTCCTGGCAGCAACTCATGTTACTGCTTACAGTACACCCCAAGTATTTGAAGCTGTCCACTTGTCCTAGGATCTAGTGTCTCATTTCAAATTTACCTTTTTTATTTTTCTTCCGATAACCATAGTCTTCGTCTTGTTTGCATTTATCTTAATCCCATACTGCTCACAGCTGTCATTTAGCTCCAGTAGCATGTCCCTTAGTATTATCCCCTCTTCTACTAACAATGCCATATCATCAGCAAATCTTATACACTTTATTCTTCCTCATAAGTAGTAACATGAGCTGCTGTCAGAAAGTCAATGAGGATATCAATGACAAGGAAGCTTTTAACGGAAAAAGGAGCATCTTCTGCGTATCTCTGGAAAAGGAACTAAAGAAGAGAGTAATGAAGTGCTTTGTGTGGAGTATTGACATTGTATGAAGGAGAAACATGGACATTACGACGAAGTGAAGAAAAACGACACAAGTATTTGAAATGTGAATACGAAGAAGAATGAAGCGTGTGAAATGGACAAACAGAATAAGAAATGAAGCCGTGTTGGAAAGAGGGGTGAAGAAAGAATGAAGCTGAGAAGAAACTGTCTACTGAATGATGCACTGGAAGTAATGGTGAACGGAAGAAGAGTTCGGGGCAGAAAATATCACATGATACAGAACATATATGGATCGTATGCGGAGACTAAGTGGAAGGCGAAAAATAGGAACGATTGGAGAGTGCTGAGTTTGCAGTGAAAAACCTGCTTTTGGGTAGAAAACGGTGAATGAATGAAACACCCAATTGAAATCTTTTCGATTTCTTCTCAAAGTACATTACGGTGTAATAAATTACAGTTTCTCTTTTGTAATAATCCTAACTTCAGGATGAGCAAGTATCAGTTGAAGAATGCATTCTCCTGTAGAAATATGATGAGAAAAATATTTTCGTATGTGGATATGGGCTATTCCATATCAAATCGATCAGTAAAAAACATCGCATTTTTTATACTCCAATTTTTTCCCTATTTATTAAAAAAAATATGCTATCGAAAGTCAAACGGTTTTCGTATTGTTGAGCGACAAATTTAGCGTATTTTATAAAAACAGCCTCTTTCAGCGCTCAGAACTCTGGAACATTTACTGCAGAACATTGAACGGGAGCTCATTTTGAAGCTGACATTTGGTAGGTTATGTTAAGAAGTAATCCTTATTTTTATTGTACAAAGAGAGACAGATAATCTAATTTTACTTACTTTTAGGCTTTTTACCAATTTGTAAAAATGTAAAAAAATATTGAGAAAGAACCTTGCATTATTAAGACGAATTCGGCATTGTTTGCTTAGTGGTATGGCACTACGTTTCGAGGGTATTAAATAGATTATTTTCACACTCCTGGACTTGAACGGCGCAGTACCGCACGCACTGGCCGAGAGCTGAAGATAAGCAAGCGTGTTTATGAAAATCTGTGATAAAGCTAGCCCAGCTATGCGCTACTAGACGAAACATCACGTGTTTGTCTCCTGGCCTTGCTTGTCTCGGCTAGCTCCCGTCTCTCAGTCAGCTGGTTAGTTCACGCGCGTACTATTTATTTTCTTTATTTGATATTTTCAATACTTTCTTATCAACATACCATCAGTAAAAAATATGTGTTTATTTGTACTTTCAATGCGGAATCTAACTATATATGTTTTAAATATTTTTTTCCTTGGCAAAGGCGTCTTAATGAGGTAAAATCTAAATTTCTCCATTTCCATAAAAAGTAAGAAAATCTGTTTATATGTCAATATAAACTTTAATTTCTCAGCATCAAAATAAACCATGATTTTGATCATTGGGTGAAAGGGTTTCGGAGCTACAACAGTTTAAAGTTGCTAATTTTATGAAAATACGATAAATTTAAATATTTTTAATTTAAACACTATGAAGTTCTGATGGCTCAAACTTTGCACAAAGCATTGTATCACAGTTCTCTACGTACAAAAAAAGTTTTAATTGTATTTAGAAATTGTAAGGTCAATTTTCTCTATATTTCGGTCGATTTAGATGGAATAGCTCATATGCATTTATACCGAATACGCAAAATAAAACGAAGTTTTTCAACAAGTGAGATCGCAGAAGAACATCACTTCCAGAACGTTACATGTAACAAGAATTTAGCATATAATACAGAGTTGTTGATAATGAATTATTTATGATTAATTAATTTCTTACTGTGACCATGGCGCTGACACTCGTATGGCGTGATGTGACGTCACGTGAGTGACTGGCGTAATTGGAAGTGGTCTTGGCTGAGACTCAATACGAGCAAGTTGCGCTATCAGAGGAATCTGTGCGATATGGATGACGTAAGGGGGGGTGTGTCTATCAGCTGGCCTGCTACGGCGGGATGTGGGTCAAATTGTTTATCAACATTCCGGGTCTCATACAGCTGCCATCTGCCAGCGATAATGCCAACCATAGTAAGTAAAAATAAGCCCTGTCGCTACAATAACAACAATTATCAGTTCGTCTATTTAAAACGCAGCAGCAAGGACGTCGCAAGATTATGAATCGCAAGGAAGAGCAGATGTGTGAAGCTGCAGAGGGTGTACAAACATGTGTAGCTAAGTACTCTTAGGCAGGGTTTAAGATAGAAAATAAATAATTGTCGCAAAAATGCACAAACATAAAATTATATTTGTGCAAATTGCGAAAAGCTTGTGCAATATTATAAATAATTCTACAGAAAGATAAAGTTAATAAAGTATGCAGAAACAAAAAGTTACCGGTATGTAATTTTTTCTTGTAGTTTTATTACTTCCAATCCATCTTACCACAATCTAGATATACTTATGTAAGTCATTACACGTAGGTATGTTTAGAATCAATTACTGCTGAATTTACGTCACATTAAAGTACTCCTTACTGTATTTTATTAGCACTCCAAACATAGGAATTCTTTACTAGTAGACCCTTCAAGATTTATTTTTAGCAGAGTGCTAACTCGTTTTATTGAAAGACGGTTTCTAATTACCATTTTTACAAGATTCATGCAACTAAATCTTCGCTCACAATTCACAGTATGCGATGGAATTATATAAACCAATTAGAAGAAATTGTTCACTTAACTTACATGAATTCCACCAACTCTTTGAAATCTATTCCTGAACATCTATTGCTCAATATCTTTTTGAACACTGCCCATGCCATTAACATTTCATTTAAATTCAGATTAGTTCAAACACATCTCTGATTTCATTTCCTCCATTACCATCTTCGTTTCTTAAGTCCAATGTGGTTGTCGCATTTTTGCACATTTACATTGAAAGTTTGTTGCATTTTTAGAAGTCGAGTAGCAAAATGCGACTGTAGCTTAAACCCTGCTCTTAGGGCAGACAATTTTAAATCTCGTCACATATAAGATTATGTGATCAGGGGTTTAGCTAAATTCATCCTGGAACACGACGATATCCTGCGATATTAATAGCACACGTCAGTAAAATTAACTACGTTTATTACGTGGTTTGTTGTAATAAATACCTGCTATCACTATTAACTTCTTCATTCTGCGTTGTTTTCGTCTTCACCATCATTGTTGTCACCCGAGCATTCATCTACAATCGTCCTCTGTTGCCCAGCTGATTGCAGATGCTACACTTCTTGAAACTCTTTTCACTAGGAAGCAATTTGCGTGGCCATGCATCACGAATCCATTGAAAATATTGTAATACGCACACACTATAAATTTATCACACTTTAACTTGATTCTGACACACGTACTACTAATCCAAACGCCATTTTTAACAATGTTAACAATTGAAATAACCGCGCGGGAAGATATTGGCATGTGCTACCACCTTAGGAATTGCGCGGGAGGAAAATCGGTAATGTTTCTAACTTCAGTTCGAATAAGCCGCACACCCGTATTTTTTTTACTTGTAGGCCTATATTTCGGAAAAAAAAGTACGTGGGGTATTCAAGAAAACACGGTATATATCCCGTCCTGCCAGAATTATGTAATCATTACATGAATATGTGAGGTGTTCAACAAAACGAGTTGTCACAAAAAAATGAGTTAAGGATACTTTTTTCGTTAGGTTGGTATTTCCTACAATGTGTTCACATTAAAATTGACCATAAGAAAATTTTATGTCATTAAATTTCTATTGTAAAGATTACAAGATTACCAAAAAGAATTTAGTCCACTACATATGGTCAATCTGACGATGTCATATCTAGGCCTTGTACACTGGTTTCTGACAATTATTATTATTATTATTATTATTATTATTATTATTATTATTATTATTATTATCATCAGAAAAGAACAAGTTACAATCAATCAATCATGGAGCCGTAATCATAGCAACCATTATCCCATCATGCTTTGCACATTGTTTCTGTTCTTCTTAACCTGTACTGCTAATTTTCAGTGCTGGCCATTTTACGTCTTCTTTTAAGAGTTGTATATTATTTCATTCCTTTTGAAATAATGAGTGATATTGCAAACAATGTTCTGAGTGTCAATGAAGCCAACGAAGGCTCCAGTAGTCATTCAAAAAAGATTATGTCCGCCCTAGATTGAACAAAAAAGATTTAGTCCTATATTTAAATGTGTTTAAAGTACAAATAACATAGTTTTGATTTAAAATGTGTGTGATACAGTATCCAAAGTGTCATAAGAAACTGGGATCATGTAAACATCTAGTGTTTTCAAAGGTATATTAAAGATAACAGCTTTTTTGTCTCTCCTGAAAATTTTTATTTACGTGACTAAACTCGTTTTTTTCGCCACCTCATGTGAGGAGCACAACACAAAACAGAACATTCAGAAGTAAAAATATGTTTTGAAACTTCCATATCCCACCTTAGATTTTCAGCAACTTCTCTGTCGTGCCTGTGCTGAGGGTGTGCAAAGCCCTTAGGCAAAAATTAACGAAGAAGGGAACGAATTTATGAGACAACCGGATATATTGCAATCTAGATATGGTACTTAGAAAAAAGACAATAATAACTCACCTATTTGTAGAGAAAATCTGCACGTGTCTTCTTGCTTCTTACGAACAACATGGGAAACAAACACTATCACTGAAACTTTTCATATACAACTGGACTGAAATTTCTATTAAATGACCTAGTCTTCGTTTTAACGCATTATGCAATTTCAAGGAATGGAGTTGGTCTGACGAGGCAATCTCAGATTTTTCTTCCAAAGTGTGCTGTGAAAATGGCTGTTCCAGAATAGACAGTGTAAAGTAATTATTCATCTTTATTAACTAAAATACGAAAGCCACCTTCAAACATTTACTTACTTACTTACTGGCTTTTAAGGAACCCGGGGTTCATTGCTGCCCTCACATAAGCCCGCCATTGGTCCCTATTCTGAGCAAGATTAATGCATTCTCTATCATCATATCCCATCTCCCTCAAATCCATTTTAATATTATCTTCCCATCTACGTCTCGGCCTCCCTAAAGGTCTTTTTCCCTCCGGCCTCCCAACTAACACTCTATATGCATTTCTGGATTCGCCCATACGTGCTACATGCCCTGCCCATCTCAAACGTCTGGATTTAATGTTCCTAATTATGTCAGCTGAAGAATACAATGCGTGCAGTTCTGTGTTGTGTAACTTTCTCCATTCTCCTGTAACTTCATCCCTCTTAGCCCCAAATATTTTCCTAAGCACCTTATTCTCAAACACCCTTAACCTATGTTCCTCTCTCAAAGTGAGAGTCCAAGTTTCATAACCATAAAGAACAACTGGTAATGTAACTGTTTTATAAATTCTAACTTTCAGACTTTTTGACAGCAGACTGGATGATAAAAGCTTCTCAGACAAAATTGATCTAGATGTCAAATTACAAAAATACTATAAAATGAATACAGTCATTAGAAGAAATTTTGGTAAACAGATGACAGTGGCTACAAAATTAAGATTACGTAACATTGTCAAAAGCAGCACTCAGTTATGGCAGCGAAATTTTGATTTTAAACAAACGAAATTCACAGAAATTTGAAGCAGCTCAGTTGCTCTTTTTAAGATCCATGTTGGGTATAACGAGATTGGACCATCAAAGAAATATAGATATCCAAGGAAAATTACAAGTTTCTTGTGTAATCACTAGGGTACGGATTTTTAGGTCGTTAAAATGTAATTTTAGGTGCCTAAAATAGGCTTAAAAGTGTCGAAAATAGTCTCCAAAGAATTGAAAATAGGCTCTAACAGAAAATAATGTTTTGTTTAAAAACATATTCCAAATCACCAGAATTCACTTCTAGAATTTAATATTTTTAAATGCTTATATACACCATTACCACCGCTGCTACTAAAAGTACAAGAACAACAAATATCTGACTAGTTATACATAAACTAATCAATTAAATATGAAAAATAAATTAGACATAAATTCAGTACACAAACAAGTCAAATAGAATCAATTTTTACCAGACCTTGTCCGTTAATGTCCATAATTAGCTTCACAATAAATTATTAATATTTTTTCTAAATTTTCAACTAAAAAGCAATGTCATCTTTCACTCAACACAAATTTGTATGCTGAAAATGAACGCTCCACATCCACTGAAGTAACAGGAGCGTATTTCAATTTTGACACTAGTTGGACAGGAATGTTACATTGTAAATCCGTGTTCTTCCCTGCTAGGATATCTGAAGCAGTACGCAGGTCCTTCAGTCCGACATTTCTCTGCAGAACTTGCTCCAGTTTATCCTGTACTTTATTTCCAGCACAACCAGGAACAAATTTGGAATTTAAAATACAAATTTTCGAAATAATAATGGATGTTTTGACCTATTAGAGATCAAACATACGTAAGAGGTCAAAATAAGCTTTGTCGTCAAAATAGGCATTTTTAGGTGCCATTAAAATACCAATTTTAGGCATAGTTTTATATGAAACGTGTACTTGCAAGTTTTTATGAACTTATCTTTTAAGGATTAAAATAGGTTTTTACCTAAAATCCGAAGTCTAGTAATCACCGTGGAAGAATCGTATACAAAGAATAGGAAGCGAGAGATTTCCAAAATTAACTTTCACACACAGACCAACAGGACACAGATCAGGGAAGGGATCAAGGCTATCTTTCTTAGAATGACACCACATCACATGGTCTAAACGACGAAGTTCATGATGATGATGATTGATAATATATTTTAATGGCTGCAAAAGGGTATCGTCGGATACAGGGGAGAGAGCCATTAATCCTTCCCATTGAAGGCTTTAAGGAACCAACCTGGACAAATACCCAATGTCCCATCCCTACCTTCCCGTGGTGCAGCTGTTAGTAAGCATAATTTTACAAGCTGAACTAAAGGGAGGGGCTACTCATCAATTAGCACTGGTCAGCTTGATGAGTTAATGACTGAATTTGGTATAATTTTCCTCTATTCAATACCTAATTCCCTCTTTACCCTTTCCTATCCAGTCCTCCGACTGAACTCTTACTTTCTTCGACCCCGACGGCATTAGACTATTCGAGGCCTAGGGGTTCATTTCCCTTTCCTTCCTCCTCTTTCTACTTTTCTGTTCCTAGTGCTGACCTGCTATGGCACTAAAATCGTCCTTCAGTGGCTTAAGGAGGGAAAGCTGGTGATCAACAAGATCTCCCAGCTAGGTCCAATGAACCCGTCAACCAACAGCAGGTGTGGTCCTCCAGACATTCTGGGGGTTGTGTGTGAATGAAGTAGCCACCAAAACGTTAAAATATGGTGTTCACTTAAATCGGCTACAACTTGCCATTTTTCAAGAAATGGATTCGGAACATCTCAAAATCTGTGGTTCAGTGGCTGGCCATGATAATATCTTTGAAAAATATTGGAGTGCAAGAGGTCAAATGACTTTATTGTCAAACGCCTGGCATTAGAAAACAACAACAACATAATATATTTTAATTTTTAACGTATAATATTTAATTATTTGTATAACTAACAAGTTGAAATACATTCAGTAGAAATTACTACAGGCCTAGATTCATTAGCAACATTCTACTCCCCTAATCCTAAACCATTTACACTACTGTAATATTTAATTTTAAAATAAACTAAATTTCACACTACTTTGTTCTGTATTCTATACCTTGAGAGACTGCAAGCTTCGAGCCATTAAGATTCAGTTAGATTTCATACTTGTCTAAGGACTGCACTGCATCATAAGCTATCACTGTACATCGGGTTCTGGAACTGGGATACCGGCTGCCTGTACAGAGGATTCGTGTCCTACAACAAACAAGAAAAGTGTGTAACACTTGCATTATTTCTCACTTTGCATTTCATAGAAAATGGCAGAGTTGGGTAAATTAACTTTTAAGGCCCAATTGTATAAAACTCCCTGACTAAAGATCAACTTTGATCGAAGATCGAAAAGTGAACCGAGTTCAGATTCTTCTTCTATTGTATAAAACTTTTCTGCGATCAAATTACCTTGGTTCAAATGCAATCTAAGTTCACGTGAAAAGGATTTGGCAACATCGTATAAACAGGTGAAATATGTGATGCGCCGACCATGTTGTACAAGTTTGTTCAGTGTTGCCAATCTAGTGACTTTAACTCTTTTTCAATAACAATTTCTTTTAACTTTTGTATTGCTTAAATAGGGGTTTAGCGAACTTTTTAGCACCCCATCAGTGGCGGCTCGTAGTCAAATGTCCAGGGTAGGCAAAATTTACAGAATATTTTTATGTAATTCCCGCGATTCAATGACAGCTCGCTTTCATCATGCCCCCCGAAAACTTAACTCTTGCTTACATAACAATACTGTTACATCAGTGAGCCGTCTCATAATTTGTCGGTTTTTTCTAGTTTATTGTTATACTGTTGTCTTGCAACCCTTGTTGTTCAGACAACATTTCCGAAATTGGATTCAAATTCTTTTCAAGTCTCTTTAGACTTACCGAGTTACAAATATGATCTGATTCCAAGTACCTTCTTTAGATTACAATAACAAACGTGACCACCTACAGCTTAGCTTTAACTTCATTTCCTGTTAGCCATTTATGTGTTTCATACCATACTTACTTACTTACAAATGGCTTTTAAAGAATCCGCAGGTTCATTGCCGCCCTCACATAAGCCCGCCATCGGTCCCTACACTGTGCAAGATTAATCCAGTCTCTATCATCATATCCCACCTCCCTAAAATCAATTTTAATATTATCCTCCCATCTACGTCTCGACCTCCCCAAATGTCTTTTTTCCTCTGGCCTCCCAACTAACACACTATATGCATTTCTGGATTCGCCCATACGTGTTACATGCCCTGCCCATTTCAAACATCTGATTTTAATGTTCCTAATTATGTTAGGTGAAGAATACAATGCGTGCAGTTCTGCGTTGTGTAACTTTCTCCATTCTCCTGTAACTTCATCCCTCTTAGCCCTAAATATTTTCCTAAGAACCTTATTCTCAAACACCCTTAACCTATGTTCCTCTCTCAAAGTGAGAGTCCAAGTTTCACTACCACACAGAACAACCGGTAATATAACTGTTTTATAAATTCTAACTTTCAGATTTTTTGACAGCAGACTAGATGGCAAAAGCTTCTCATTCGAATAATAACAGGCATTTCCCATATTTATTCTGTGTTTAATTTCCTCCCGAGTATCATTTATATTTGTTACTGTTGCTCCCAGATATTTGAATTTTTCCACCTTTTCGAAAGATAAATCTCCAATTTTTATATTTCCATTTCATAGTGTTTCATACCATGAAGGATTAAATTTTCTTGCACCTTTAGCACTGACTTTATGAACAATAGAGCTTAATGCAGGAGTGGGTCGTCCATTGTCCAAAATACTTCTCTTTTCAATGTCATTACGACGCGAAAACGGACAACGTAACAGTTTACTTATTATATCAGTCATAATATAATATTATTGTTACCACTTACATTAACTATAAATCACCAAATATACGTAACATTAATATACAGTACTTGCAAAAATCACATTTTCTAAAATACACTGTTTAAAAAAAAACATCTTTTAAAACACAGTTTAAAAACTGTTATACTACTCGTAACAGTCTACGTTCCAACTCGTGAAACTTTCAAACAGAAATTTCGCAAATCGTAGGTGTTCGATAATGCTCGTGGGTTCTCGTTAGGGCAGGCAGAATTCAAGCGCGCTGGCTTAAGCATAGAACGCATGCGCTAAGAAAGCATTTAGAATAGCGATCTCTTTTAATGCTTACTCCAGGGCCAGCTTTGAAGTTCCGTGGAAGGTCGGCTAACTTCGCTTCTGCCTACCTTCTGACGCATCGTGATCTGCCCAGTGTATTCTTGTCGCATAAATCGAACTGCCAGTAGTAAGCAACGTCCAACTAACCTTCAGAAAATCCCATTCATAGTTAATTGAAGAATTTCTAAGAACCTACACAAGAGTATATAATTATATAAGGTTTTCCAAACGTGTTGGGGTAGTTAATAAATATCCACTTTTAGGTTTTTCTAAATGTGTTGAGGTAGGCTTAGCCTACCCTGCCTGCCCTGAGGAGCCGCCTCTGCACCCCATAGTGACAAAATTTAATCTTTCTTTGTTGATAATGAGAAATCTAGCGACTTTAGAACTACTTCTTGGCGACTTTCCGTACACACTGTTGGAGACACTGGTTTATTTGTGCAATGTAAATAATGGCGGACAATAAGAAGGTTGCCTGTTCTCCAAATTGTTATCATGTTATGGTGTTTGATACTGCTAAACATAATAAAAGCTTTATAAAACGACAAATTGAAAATTTATGAATGTACCTATCACAATCATTAATAATTAATGGTTGTTATAAACATAATATAATTATAGGTTATGTTATTTGATACTGCTGTACACGATAGAGCCTTATAAAATATAAGATTGTTTGTGTATTAAGGCAAGAAATTGAAATATATATATATATATATATATATATATATATATATATAAATGTAACTACCATATATATTAATATTAATAACAATGGTTATTCTATTTGCACACTCTGCCACTCGTATATTTCAAACAGAAAAGAAATAACTGAACTTGGATCATCTAACTTAATCGGAGAAATTTCTTCAGTCAAAGTTGACTTTAGTTTGAGACAAATTAATCTCAGATTAGACTTTATACAACACAAAATTCCAAGTTCAGCTAGGACAAGAATCAATTCAACCTCTGATCTAAGATTAAATGGCTTATACTAAAAAAATATATAATCGGACAGTTGGCTAAACAATAATAATGAACTTCCATTTTATTCTGTAAAACAACTAATCAAAAGTAAATTAAGATCTGCACAAAAACTACAAAATTCAGATGCAGTAAAAGATAAAACCTGAGAAATTTTATTGACTAAACCCACGAGTCACTTAAATCTGATGCTGCAATGTTCAAGTTGATGACAGGTCATGATTGTTTGGCGGCTCCTGCATATTTCTTAAGAGGAGGAAAGAAGTTAACAGCTCAAAATGACACCTTCTTGAGAGAAACATGCTACAAATTAGCCTACATGCATACAAGTAAGACCAGGTAGTGTTAGGGTTGGCCTTCCCTTTTGTATAGCAATAATCTGTTTTTGTAAACTGAGTTTCCTAAATTGTCCAAAATATAATGTGTTTTCACTTCCATTCATTGTTGAATAATTGCACAAATTAACAATTACAAGGAAATTCACAACTTCGCAGCATTTTTCACGCACACTACAGCATCACACGTGTTGGAAGAGACTAGCTACTAACACGTAACCAGAACCGTTTTACAGAAATGGGAATGAGAAATAATCTGTTAGGAAAGCGAGAACACTGCACCCACCCACGTGGTCTGTGTTGCCACATGTACATTGTACATGTTCAGTATCACATGCTTTTGAAGAATGTCAGTTGTTGTAAAGTCATACTACCGTTATTGTTCAAAGCTGCCGGAGGCCGATTAATTTTTTTATGTTAAAAATAATGTAGTTTGCAGTACTTTCAATTTCAAATTATTTGTAAAAAAAACTGACAACTTGGCTGTTGCCCTGTCTAGTAGACAATGAATGGAAGTGAATTTCAGGGGCCAAAAAGATCTGCGATACTAACTTAGAACTACTTCCTCTTTGTTTTATATAAATCCAACTTCAACTTTCAGATATCCTCGAAAGTTTCAAACCATGAATAGTAGCTTATATAAAGTGCAATGAATAATATATTTTGATTTATAATTTTAAGAAAGTTTACATGGTGTCTTTCATAGCTTTGCGTTAAAACTGTTTTTATTGTGTCTCCTCCTAGATGACGTGTTATAGTCTGGTTGAATGCAGCAAGCGATAGCAAGCTTGCTGCAAGACCAGTCGGTTTCCATTTCCCGCCCATGCGCTGATTCAGAGGAGGATCTCCTCCCAATCTTTTCATTTACTTGCTTTAAAACTCTGCTTCTTTCTCTGGCCGCTAGCGCACTGTTGTCTATGTGTGTTAACTGCAGTAGAGGAGGAATGGATTGACTTTCCTCCGCACAAACAATCTCGCATCCTTCTCAGTTTTCTAGCAGCACATGAGTGCACGTTGTTTAAAACTCGATCAACCGAGGTTTTCTTATAGCTGTGAACTTAAAAATTATCGGATCTTCCTCGAATTTCAAGGCACATATTTTATTTGGTATTTACTTTCAAAAGAAGAAAAATGTGAGCAGGACGTTCCTCCCTTCCCTCCCCCGAGGAACCGCCACTTATGCGACCATGTATTGTGTGATGCAAATGGGGAGATGAGCATGAAACACGGCAAAAGATGCACAGCATTGCTACAAGAAGATGACATTGTACAAAAATACTGGAGTGCAAGATGGCGAATGGCACCATTGTCAAGAGCGTAGGCACTGGACCAACAACAACAGTATGTTATATTCTAAAGTCACTTACCGCCTCCCACCTGGCTTTCTTTTGCTCATCTTCAAACTTTGCGAACTCGATTCTGTCTTTCCTGACGACGTAAAGCTTCCACAAGGCCAATGCAAAAAGCCCGACTAGGAACACGAGACCTACAATGGCGATGAGAGCTGAAATAAAGAAAGAAAATATTTGTCTCACTTGCTGTTCAGTTTTGCCACTTAAATCTTTTCTCAAGGGGAGACATTACGAACATACAATACATAGGTAATACTAAATAAAAGAAGCCTAGGCCCTAATAGTACAGTAATCCTAAATTCCTTAGAAAGAATGCAGTATAGGGCAGCTAAATTTGTTAAAGGTAAAAGAGAAGATGGAAACGATACGATAAAAGAACTTAAATGGGAAACATTGGAAAACAGACGTAGAAAAACTAGAATAACATCATTGTAGGGAGGGCTGATCCATATTAGGAAGTTTAAATGCAGAAAACAAAGAACGGACGTGGTAAAATTACTTGTATCTTAAATATACTGATGAAAGAGTGATGGAACGGAGAAAAATTCTCTCCGGCGCCGGGATTTGAACCCGGGTTTTCAGCTCTACGTGCTGATGCTTTATCCACTAAGCCACGCCGGATACAACCCCGACGCCGGTTAGAATCGTCTCAGATTAAGCTCCATCTCTTGGGTTCCCTCTAGTGGCCGCCCTCTGCACTACGTCATAGATGTCTATGAACGCAGGACCGAAGTCCATACATGTGTTGAGGTGCACTCGAATGAGTGACTGGTTGGCTGGGATCCGACGGTATAGGCGCCGTCTTAAATCACAAAGTGATTTATTACGCATATCATATATATTTTGATGTACCGAAGTACATATGATATTTCCATTTCCGGGTTGTATCCGGCGTGGCTTAGTGGATAAAGCATCAGCACGTAGAGCTGAAAACCCGGGTTCAAATCCCGGCGCCGGAGAGAATTTTTCTCCGTTCCATCACTCTTTCATCATATGATGACGCAGAATATCTGCATGGAAATATCATATGTACTTCGGTACATCAAAATATATATTAAATATACTGGTTCCCAGCTTAAAGTCGCAACAAAATTTGAATATCACGCTAAAGTGTACCAACAAGCCTTGACTGGCAGTAGCAACAAATATCTTCGAGTTCGGTCATTTAAAAAAATGGGAACTAGTATATTTTGGACGTTAGTGAATGCCTTACTTGAACTTGTAATAAAAGCAACACCAGACAAATGATTAGAAGCATCAGAAGCAACTCACGGTAGTATCCAAGTTTGACAGGGCAGTCCAGAGTTTTCAATGCCTGCACTATGACCGATGTGTCATTGTAGCTGTAGAAGAACTCACAGCGACAGTTATCTTCAGTGTACATCACACAGTTCTCACCCTCTGCAACAACATACAATTACATGTTTTACCTCTACAAGTAAAATATCTTTAAAAATTGAAGCAGGGCCCAAATCGATATATTTAAATTTTACAAGACGGACAAAAAAAACTAAATATATCACTGTCAAATACAGATATACTACTGGGTTCAAAAAGTTCCCGGAATTTTACTATCATTTTTCGTATTAATATATAACAAGGGATATTATACATTTGTTTTGTTGGTAATATTCATGATGTCATTTCCTTAAAGTTTGTTGATAATGGCGATTGTTGGTTTTGAGTTTTAGGCAATTGTTTATCATAGTGTTTTGTTTGTTCATCGCATTTTGTAATTATGTCCACAGAGCAACGTACAAACATCAAGTTCTGTGTTTTGTTACACAAAACTCCTGCAGAGACATTAAGATTGTTGGAAGAAGCATATGGCGAAGCAGCAATGAAAAAAACTCAAGTGTATGCCTGGCATAAACGATTTTCTGGTGGCCGCGATAGCATCAAATATGACGTACGCAGCGGCCGACCAACAACTGCAACAAATGAAGCAATCGCTCAGCGTGTGCATAATGTTGTGAGGGACGACCGACGTAAAACCATAAAAGAGATAGCAGCAGAGGTCGGAATATCAGTCGGAAGTGTACACAATGTTCTTCACAAGCATCTCAACATGCATTACGTGTCTCAGAAGTTAGTTCCGAAAATGTTGTCGGCAGAACAGAAAGAAACGAGAATGACTTGCTGGAGACATGAACAGTATGGCTGATGAAGATGGTGATTTCTTAAACAAAATTATTGCTGGTGATGAAACTTGGTGCTACTTGTACGACCCAGTCCCTAAACGACAGTCATCTGAGTGGAAATCGAAAACATCTCCTCGGAAGCAACAATTTCCTAGGGACACTTCCAAAGGCAAAGTTATGTTAGAAGTTTTCTTCGACTCTCAGGGTCTTATCCACCATGAGTTCATTCCAGAAGGTCGTACTGTAACGAAAGAATTATGCGTAGAAATCCTCCGTCGCTTCCGGGACGTAGTGAGAAGGAAACGTCCAGAAAAGTGGGTAGAAAACAACTGGTTCCTTATGCATGACAATGCACCTGCTCATCGCGCATCTTGCCAAGCACAACATAACTGCTTTGGATCACCCACCATACTCTCCTGATCTTTCACCACCTGATTACTTTCTGTTTCTCCGTCTGAAAAGTCATCTGAAAGGACGGAGATTCAATGCTGAAGAGGTTATCGCAAACGCGACGACAGCACTAAGACGGGTTTCACAAAATGGCTTCCAGGCCTGCTTCCAGGAACTCTACACGCGTTGGCAAAAGTGTGTTGTTGCGGAAGGCAACTATTTTGAAGGAAATGCTGTAGAATAGTGTTTAAGGTACGTTGTTTCTACGATACTAGCAAATTCCGGGAACTTTTTGAACCTAGTATGTAAAAGTAGATTGCCTAATATTAAATACAGTATGTAACAGTTCCATGAAGATCTACAGACGTGGACCAATGCTGGTCATCGGAGTGACTACTACTGTGGAGGAATTGGAGATTACAAATAAAGCTCTCCACCGGTGATCTCCGGTACTACCGTAGGTGGAACAGGGGACATATGGAGGGATGCGGTGGTTCGGAGCAAAGCAACAGTTAGCTCAAGGACGACCGGCACGTACGGACTGACGGTAGTTGTGAGTGGAATAAAATGGCACAAAATCGGATATCCATCGCATGGAAATTCTTTAATTTAGTTGAATGTAATAATAAAGTCGCACACTGTAAACTTTGTGGGCGAATTTACTCTAAGGATGGTGGAACTTCGAATTTGTTAGACCATTTGAAGCGATCGCACAAACGCGATCTTGATGAAAACAATTACACAAAACATTTGATACGATTTCTTTTTAAATTGTTTAAGTGCTATTATTCCCAAAGGCCGACAGTATAGGAAAAAGTCTTGAAATTTCTCTAAAACGTAACTTTCGAGGCAATAAAAAACATATGAAATATTTAAAAGACGACTTGAGTTATATTTTGCTGTTTAGACAACTTGAGTTATATTTTACTGTTTGGATTAAAATACTGAGTTTCTGAATGAAACTAAAGAAACATGTGGTAATAATATAATTATAATTATTCTTAAGTTTATATCCGCTTATATTTTTATTACAGAGAAAGAGTGGCGCGTTTTAGAAGAGGCAGTTCAAATACTGACATCCTTTAACACAATAATCACAATCCTGTCTGGTGAAGAATCTGAATAAATTATGTTGGACAGTACATTTTAACCCATTGATAGCCCACGTTTATTTTGTTCCATTCTGAAGCTCCCTCAATATATTTTACGTTAAACTAAACCGATTAGAATAATAATTGACAAACACTGCCTGCGATTAAACGAGAGTTTCTAGGAGAACTACAGTATACATGTTTACATTAGCTACTGAAAAGCTTTACTTCTGCGTTAGTTTTGCAGTTAGATTGAATGTTATTAATTTTGATCAATGACATAAAACTAATACGCCTTTCCATATACGGTATACTATGAATTTCAAAACTAGAAAAAAATCTGTCAGCTAACGTAGCACTTCAAACAAAACAAGAAAAAAAAAAAAAGAGCCAAAGAAAGAGAGAGAGATTAGCATAAAAGAGAGATTAAACAACAACAAATTAGAACTTATTTTAAAAGATACACGGACGTCAGCAGACTCGAATCTCTACCTGATCCGATTAAAGGCATGCTCAGCGGAAAGTGTATGTCTGCACCACAGCACATATACAACCTGCGCGGCATCAATCGGAGGTAACCGGAAGTCTCCGATTGAAAGCGCGCAAACAACTGCTCCGGAGAAAACCTAATCATAAGCAGCGCTAACGTGGACAAATTATTAGACAAAATTAATTATATGTGCAACAAAGCTGTATTTATCGGCAGAAATAATGAACAAAAATGTACTTTGGGCGGAAATAATGAACAGAAAATTGAGTCTGGATGTTATTAATATTTTGTGAACATTCCCTTATTCTTTATTAACACGTTGATTTTGTCAGGGATGCTGGAAACCAAAGTTTGACACTTTCTTTGAATATCAACATCATTTAGCCAGATATCAGACAGTGCTTAAATGAATCCAGGTAGTAAGCCTCTTTTTGTTCACCTTCGTCTACAGTATGGATCACAGATTTTCAATTTTGTTCATGTCCGGTCTTCTTGCAGGCCATGGGAGAACAGACTGTTGAATATTTCTGCAGTATATAATTAAAACACCAGTAGTACCAACATAGCCAGATAAAATATACTTAACCAATGGAAAAATATAAACAATCGCATTTACAACAGAGACTCTGTGAATTATACTGATAGTTGATATGACGAATTATATTATGTTTCCAAGAAAAACGTTTTAGTCTAATAATTTGTCCACGTCTGTAATGTCATTTTCACATTTCTAACAGTCTTTTAAATTGGAGAATCACATTTTGAGAAATTAAAATTGGGATCTTCTTCTGCAATCATACTTTTATGAAAGGTAAAATCCTTACAAAAATCTATATTTTGAATATAAATCAAATCCTAATACCGGTATGTCAGATTAGAAAACATCATGTTACAAAACTGAAATACCGGTACAAAACAACAAATTACAGTTACAAGTAAAAAAAATGAATTTCTGTTTAAGTTACATGAACTTCACTAACATTATTTTAAACATATAGCTTACAAAGCATGTTCAAGAACAGTTCCAAATGCTTTGAAAAATGTTTGAACATGAATCCTTTTACTGCCACCATTGTTAATTTTTTTGATATTACATCATCTATCACTCTTCAAGGCTTTCCACACGTTCTTGTAACTAAAGTCGAAACACTGTTATTCCCAGCGTGACTCCTCCTCTTTGCTTACGTCTTAGGAAGTGAAGGCTCTATAAAGTCTAGGTAGGTAGTATCGTTCGCCATTTTTGTTCTTTCATTGCTGAGCTACCATACGAGGAATCTATTTGCCACACCATTAAACATTATCATGTCGTAGCTCCTATGATAATAAATCAAACGCAATGTAATTCAGCAAATAATTGAGCGGCAAATAACGTCTTCGTGTGCTTTCTGCGAACGGCAACGAAAGAGCCAAAATGGCGGGCGATTATATTAAGTATTTATCGAGCCTTAAGAAATGAATAACGTCTTCATCAGCGAATCACAAGACGCACACGTTTAAATGTAGCTGACCTGCAACGCGATTGGCTGCCGGAAATTAGAGCGACGGGACTATAGTCAGCGATGTATGCAATGGAGGGGGAAAGAAATTGGCCACCCTACCCCACTATCTTCTAACTTAGTTGCTCCATGAGTGATTTCACTTATAAGGTTGCAACCAGTTGACTAAACAATAAACAACAATCTCACTCAATTGTGACAGAATAATAATTTCTAGTGCTACAATAGTACAGCCCATCTTACCTTCTAGGGAGTCCACTTTCTGGATTATCAGCGATGTGCAGTTCACAGCGCACTCCAGTGGGCTCAGTGGCTCTCTCTTGTGCACGCGACAAAGAACACAGGGAAGCAGACGTTCACACTCCATCCTCGTCAGAGAGCCCTGTGCACGAGGATAATTCTTGCGTCATATAGTGAAGAGTGTTGCCAATATTTTTCTTTAAGTACAGTAAAACTTCAATATAGCGCTCCTGCTTGTAAAAATTTCCCGCCTTTAATGTTACGGTACTTTGATCCATCCCATAAGAGATACTGTAAAAATATCCCACGTTTACTTACTTACTGGCTTTTAAGGAACCTGGGGGTTCATTGCCACCCTCACATAAGCCCGCCATCAGTCCCTATCCTGAGCAAGATTAATGCAGTCTCTATTATCACATCCCACCTCCCTCAAATTCATTTTAATATTATCTTTCCATCTACGTCTCAGCCTCCCTAAAGGTCTTTTTCCCTCCGGCCTCCCAACTAACACTCTATATGCATTTCTGGATTCGCCCATACGTGCTACATGCCCTGCCCATCTCAAACGTCTGGATTTAATGTTCCTAATTATGTCAGGTGAAGAATACAATGGGTGCAGTTCTGTGTTGTGTAACTTTCTCCATTCTCCTGTAACTTCATCTCTCTTAAAAGGTAAAAGGTAAAGGTATCCCCGTAACGTGCCATTAAGGCACTTGGGGGGCATGGAGGTAGAGCCCCATGCTTTCCATGACCTCGGCACTAGAATGAGGTGGTGTGGTCGGCACCACGCTCTGACCGCCTTTTACCCCCGGGAAAAACCCGGTACTCAATTTTATAGGAGGCTGAGTGAACCTCGGGGCCATTCTGAAAGTTTGGCAACGAGAAAAAATCCTGTTACCACCTGGGATCGAACTCTTAGCCCCAAATATTTTCCTATGCACCTTATTATCAAACACCCTTAATCTCTGTTCCTCTCTCAAAGTGAGAGTCCAAGTTTCACAACCATACAGAACAAGCGGTAATATAATTGTTTTATAAATTCTAACTTTCAGATTTTTTGACAGCAGACTGGATGATAAAAGCTTCTCAACCGAATAATAAGACGCATTTCCCATATTTATAGTCCCGCGCCGTGCTGTAGCGGTCTAAGGCGTCCCACCTAGGACTCACGCTACGGAATGCGCGCTGGTTCGAGTCCTCATGGGGGAAGAAATTTTCTCATGAAATTTCGGCCAGTGTATGGGACCGGTGCCCACCCAGCATCGTGATGCACTTGGGAGCTACGATAGGTAGCGAAATCCGGTTGCGAATATCAGCTATAATGGCTGGGGGGGATCATCGTGCTAACCACATGATACCTCCATTCTGGTTGGATGATCGTCCACCTTTGCTTCGGCATGTGGGCGTGAAGCTAGCAGCCAGCTGGTCGGTCTAGGCCCTTCACGGGCTGTAGGGCCACTGATTATTATTATTCTCATATTTATTCTGTGTTTAATTTCCTCCGTTTAAGGCTCCTAATTTTTAATGCTTTCTTGCTTACACCATTCTAGTCCTCCAGTCCCAGGCAAAGATTTTTGTTGTATTTCACACTCTTTGCCAACGAAACTTACTTCTGTTTATAGCCTTGACCAATGAGATTTAAGTACATAGCGTCAAGAGTAGTGATGTCACTCCAAAAAGTGTCAGCAGCCCATCCTGCTAGGTGCAAATCCATCAGTTCAATCGTCTTGTTCGTGATGTTGTTTGTTGTCTTGTTCATCTGCTTTTGTTTCATTATAGCGTCACCAATGAAAAGAAAGACATTTTCAGTGCTGGAAAAAGTGTCAAATTCTTCGCAAATTCCGCCATATTGAGAACGACATCATGCACATGGTGACAATTGATATGTGACTGAATCATTAAAAGAGTAGGTACTTTGGTAGCATCATAAATTCAGGGATAACTTCTATCCCCCCCGCTCACAAAATATAATTATTTTAATTCGAATATACCAATATTCAGTGAGGAAAGTGGGGAAAAAACCAGAGGCGGTATGCTACCCCAAGATTTTCTTCTGGCATACCCCCTTCCTTACAACATACACATAATGATGTATACAATAAATTGTTTCATGCATTCAGTAACGCGAATCTTTGAAGCTTACGCAGCACATTAAATTTCTTAATAAAATAATTTCAAGTTCCTTCAGTTATTTACTAGATCATTTTACAATGTCCTTTGAGACTTATCATTTAAAATAATGTTAAAGCTTCGAAGTGCCTTACTTAATTATTAATAAAAAGTGCAACAAAAAATGACACAGTCACTAAATTGGCAAGATGTTAATATATACATTTAAATATGCAAAATCAAAATATACTGTGTGTATTTTAAACTATAGTACATAGGGAATTAACATTGTCATAAGAAATCCATGTATAAATATTGAAAGTGGAATTTCTTGTAGCTGGCCATGTGTAATAAATTATTAGGCCCTGTAGAAAAAAAACACTATCTACTGTTTATTGCCAACTTATTATACATGATCCTTTGACAACGTATCATCAGTTTTAGGTTAGGTGGTTCAAAATAATTATATCATTCTGTTACTATTATAATTTCCGTGTGCATTTCATTTTAAAGATTTTTTTGTCATTAGGTTACTTTTTTCACAAAGACACAAATAAACAATAATTTTAGCCACAGTCTCCTCATCTCTTCGATTCTGTTCAATATCATGCCTTGCCCTTTTCTCACAACTGCATGGTTTGTTCACACTTCCAGTATTTCTGAAAGGATTAATCACAATTCTGATCGTATCGTGGAATAAAACTCTTCTACCAGGAAAGAATCCAGCAAATAGGTCTACCGTATTGTCTTTCTCAAAGAATTGTTTGCATACAGTTCTATAAATAAAATCTTTTCCTTCTGTAATATAATAATCCACTGTTTCAAGATTAATCCATCAAACAGAATTTTATTTGGCAACCAGCCGTACCCGTGCGCTCCGCTGCACCCGTTAGAAATAAATATAAAGTAATTACACAATTAAAATAGGACATTTGATCCAGGGAACATTTTTGATAGAAGGATAAATCGTTTAATATGTTACTTAATTTAAATTGCATCCAAATAATTATAATGCGATCATTTTGGTCCAGAGACACTCATTTGGTGCAATGACAATTCCTTTAACATGTTCCTTAATTTTTATTACATGCAACCATAGTTTAATGAACATTGACATCATTTAGATTTAATGTGTATATTTTATTTTACTTGTTATAGGTTTCCATTGAATTATGGTAATAACTTAATTTTAACCCTTGTTTTCTACATATTCAGTAAATGGCGCTTGGCCCACTATGGTACTGAACCCTTCAAATAACTTAAATTATATTATATAATATTACATATTATATTACATATTATATTATATTATATCAGAAGTTACTGTAATAACATTATAGCATTATGTCCATCTAGAGAAACTACACTTTCCAGTGGTGAAATAATTAATTATACAAATCGGTTAATTTAGCTTCCGATATTACTTCATACAAACACAGAAATATTCTCTGTAGGCTATCTTTCATAGCTTTCGATTGTTGCTGTCCAAGGCCCCTTATAGACGAAGTCATTTGTTTTTTAATTCATTACACGGCCTTAGATGGCAGTTATTTTAATTTTAAAACTCATTTATCCCATTAAATATCAGTCCTATCAAAAATTTTCAAGGAATAAAACTTATCGCAAATTATTTTTAAAGAAACTTTTGTTATGTAACATTTTTCACAAAAATCAGTAATAAGCGAGATATTTCGAATTATTTAATTCAGGCCCCCTTATAACCCCTCTTTTAAATAATGTATTTTGAATGCCATATAGCCTAAAATCTAAGTTACGACGAACTTAATTTATATTCCAATTTTCATCGAAATCCGTTCAGCCATTATCGCGTGAAAAGGTAACAAACATACAGACAGACAGACAGACAGACAGACAGACAGACAGACAGACAGACAGACAGACATACATACATACAAACAAAAATTTCAAAAAAGCGATTTTCGGTTTCAGGGTGGGTAATTATATATGTTAGAACCAATTATTTTTGGAAAATCGAAAATTACCAGAAAAATTTCGGCTACAGATTTATTATTAGTATAGATAATAAATAATCAGTAGATAGTCTTTTTTTCTACAAGGCCTACTGATTTATTACACATGGCCAGCTACATGGAATCCCACTTTTAATTTTTTGTACACGGATTTCTTACGGCATTATTAATTCCTATGTACAGACCCAGAAAGAAAATTGGGCCACCTGAATTTTCCACGTTCCGGTTATAACATACTGCGCATGATCAGTGATTAGGTGGCCCAAATTTTGTTTCTGGGTCTATACTATAGTTTGAAATACACATGGGATATGCATTTTAATGGGAAAATCCTTGAAATATGCGTTTATGCAAAATTAAGTTCCCTTCATTTGAATGTAAAAATCATGATCAGCAGAGATACACTTTTACATTTTCAATATTGTCGAAAAGACAACCTGGTGGCAAAAAAAAAAAAAAACATTTTCAATATGGCTGCAAAAGGGTATCTGTCGGATACAGGGGGGAGAGCCATTAATCCTTCCCATTGAAGGCTTCAAGGAACCAACCTGGACAAATACCCAATGTCCCATCCCTACCTTCCCGTGGTGCAGCTGTTAGTAAGCATAATTTTACGAGCTGAACTAAAGGGAGGGGCTACTCATCAATTAGCACTGGTCAGCTTGATGAGTTAATGACTGAATTTGGTATAATTTTCCTCTATTCAATACCTAACTCCCTCTTTACCCTTTCCTATCCAGTCCTCCGACTGAACTCTTACTTTCTTCGACTCCGACGGCATTAGAGCATTCGAGGCCTAGGGGTTCATTTCACTTTCCTTCCTCCTCTTTCTACTTTTCTGTTCCTAGTGCTGACCTGCTATTTCACTAAAATCGTCCTCCAGTGGCTTAAGGAGGGAAAGCTGGTGATCAACAAGATCTCCCAGCTAGGTCCAATGGACCCGTCGACCAACAGCAGGTGTGGTCCTCCAGACATTCTGGGGGTTGTGTGTGAATGAAGTAGCCACCAAAACGTTAAAATATGGTGTTCACTTAAATCGGCTACAACTTGCCATTTTCACTCCAATATGAAATGAGTACCATTAAGGTAAAATTATCCGGCAGTAAAATAGTTCCCCAATCAGATCTCTGGGCGGGGACACTTTAATGGTACAGAATCAACTAAACATCTTACAATGGAATGCTGGCGGTATAACATCAGTCAAGAAGACTGAATATTCGGAACACCCCAAAATCTGTACTTCAGTCGCTGGTCATGATAATATCTTTGAAAAATATTGGAGTGCAAGAGGTCAAATGACTTTGTCAAACGCCTGGCATTAGAAAACAACAACAAGATTTTCAATACGCCAAATCAATAAAATCGTGCAATTGCATGACGTTCCACGGTCCACTCACTACATTTAAAAATGTATTGTCCTTGTGGACGCAGTGGCAAGCTTATGACCATTGCACGACTGTAATGAACTCACCGTGACAGGTCTCTCGCAGAACGTGCCTTCGAACTCCTCCTCACACCGGCACACACCACAGTCGCAGTAGCCATTGTCAGAGCAGATGGCGCTGTCCCCAGGAGCCACGCAGCTGTCAGTGGACGTCTTGCAGTTGCAGTCAGCACCCGACCAGCCAGGCCTGCAGACACACTGGCCACAGTCGCAGACGCCGCGCCCCGCACACAGCTGGCCCCCCACGCGGGCACACGAGAAGTTGTCACACTGGCAGTACTTGCCGTATATCCTCTGTGAGTCACAAATAAGGAGCAACACTATAGAGCATTAATACTGTATCTACAAAATTAAAAACTACAGCAAGAGTGGGGCAAAGTAAGAGCATATATGCAGCAATTGGAAACAGGTGTGCAGAAAGGCGAGTAATGTTGCGATATAGATGACAATGACAAAGATGTAAGATTTACGAAAAGGAAAGAGTAATGTAACGCGATAGCATGCTTCAGGTCCTCTTACTGAGCCAAAGAAATAAATCTAACTTGACTTTGCCAAAGTCTCTTTCAAAGAAAGGAATGTAATACACAAACTATGTGAAGTGCCAACTGTTGCACATGATTCGTATAATAAATATATTGATATAAGTGGTGCAATATCTAATACACCAATCAGTACCATTACGAGAACGGGGGACAGACAGACAAATGGAGTGACATTCTGAGATAGACAGACAGCCAAAGTGACAGGCTATCAGCAAGAATGACATACTGACAAGAGTGACAGACTACGGACAAGAGTGATAGACTACAGGAAAGAATGACAGACTATGGACAAGAGTGATATACTACAGGAAAGAATGACAGACTATGGACAAGAGTGACAGACTACAGGAAAGAGTGACAGACTATGGACAAGTGACAGACTACGGACAAGAGTGACAGACTACGGACAAGAGTGATAGACTACAGGAAAGAGTGACAGACTGCGGACAAGAGTGACAGACTGCGACAAGAGTGACAGGCTGCGGACAAGAGTGACAGACTACGGACAAGAGACAGACTACGGACAAGAGACAGACTACGGACAAGAGTGACAGACTGCGGACAAGAGTGACAGACTGCGGACAAGAGTGACAGACTGCGGACAAGAGTGACAGACTGCGGACAAGAGTGACAGACTGCGGACAAGAGTGACAGACTACGGACAAGAGTGACAGACTACGGACAAGAGTGACAGACTGCGGACAAGAGTGACAGACTGCGGACAAGAGTGACAGACTGCGGACAAGAGTGACAGACTGCGGACAAGAGTGACAGATTATGCACAAGAGTGACAGACTACGGACAAGAGTGACAGGCTACGGACAAGAGTGACAGACTACGGACAAGAGTGACAGACTGCGGACAAGAGTGACAGACTGCGGACAAGAGTGACAGACTGCGGACAAGAGTGACAGACTGCGGACAAGAGTGACAGACTGCGCACAAGAGTGACAGACTGCGGACAAGAGTGACAGACTACGGACAAGAGTGACAGACTATGGACAAGAGTGACAGACTACGGACAAAAGTGACAGATTATGCACAAGAGTGACAGACTACGGACAAGAGTGACAGACTATGGACAAGAGTGACATACTACGGAAAAAGTGACAGTTTACAGGTAAGAGAAATATACTAGACAAATAAGTTAGAGGCAAGAGTGGCAGGCTAGGGATAAGAGTGACAAGACTGATGGAGAAGGGAGCAGAAAACTAACTGGAATGACTGACAACACGCAGTCACAGGCTAATTGACCAGACATATTGACAGAAAGAAAGACAATAATATGCAATGCCAACAGTCACTTTTTCGATATTGGAAATGCTTAAACAAAACTTTTTTCCTACATATTCAAACTAATGTGTCTTATTTCCTACAATGTGGAATAAGCTTACTTATCATGTAAAGATTATTATTTTTGTGCGAGATCGTGCGTATTTGCTTGGTTTCCGCACAAAAACAATCCACAGAAAGTCTAAATTCCACATTCAGTATTCCCAACCTAACACACATAACAATTTCCCTCTTCTTACCTCTTCTTGACATATTGATTTTACTGCTTTAGGCTTTTAACATATTATTTTTAGAGACGATCAATATAGTAATAATTATAAATTGGAAACTTACCACTGCAGTTTCACCTAAATTGCACTGTTAATTATTGTTTTTAAATATTTGCAAAAATTAAGTAAACTCTACAACTCCACTAAAGTTACTGCATTCGTGATGCAAGTAACATTACAGAAGCCGTGAAAAAATCAACAAGATTTCAGACTCATCATAGACTGGGGGGAAAAAAAAAGACAGACGTATATCACGGCCTGCTGGAGTATAGTAAACACAGAAAACATTTTAAAGCAACAATGTTGAAGATAGATATTTTTGTTTTGCAAATTTGCCGTCATTGAACAGAAACCAAAATGGAGATTCAATTGCAACTAATTAGAAATTCCTCTTTCAGGTATGTAATAAACGATCTTCGCACAAAATAATGTACGACACACGAGCGGTATGTTTTCTTTCAATTCTCGGAAATTAAAAAAGCTCAACTACGTTTCGCTTTTTCAAACTTTTCCTCGAACATGTAAACTTCAACATACCGCTTTTGTAACGCATATTACTATTATTTTTAACGTAGAACCAAGGACCCGGGTTCTATCCCCGGCACCAGAGCGAATTTTTCTCTTCTAATAGCCTAATCATTACTTGTCATGACCCACAATCCATAAAAATCAGACAAAGATTTGATTACCTCGTCCTCGTCTTCTCTCAGGTTGCACTTGCATTCTCCGCAGAAACAGATTCCTTGGCCGAAGCAGTCGGGGATGTCCGAGTCGTTGTTGGGCTTGCAGTTGCTGGCGTAGCTTTCCAGAGAATCCAACTGCGTAGCACTGCACTCACACTTCTGTCCAAAGTGCCTCTCGTCACACTGGCAAATGCCACACGCATATGTGCCATTGTGTGAGCATTCCGAAGCATTCGTCTTGTAACTCTGCAGGAGAAAAATAAGTTGCTGTCAGTGACTGCACGTGGTTTGTGATATTCTGCCTTTGTCATAAGTCTGAATTAATTTTACTTCTTCCATACTTCCACTGAGTTAGCTCTGTGGTAGCGTGTCTGCCTCCAGACTAGCCAGCCCAGGTTCGATTCCCGGCAGGGTCAGAAATTTTGAATCTCCAGTGATTTATATTAGGTGTGCAGTGTGTTGTAGTGGAAGTGCAGTGAGCTTATAAGTAAATTCTGAGAGTTATAGTGGCAGAAAAATAGATTTATAGTGAACGGGTGTGAGTTATAGTGAACGTCCTAAATTGCTTGTAGTGGGGTCTAGGCTAGCGATTTGAGGTTAATATAGTAAGTACAATTCTACGGAATAATAAGGATGTAATTGATGTTCTGTTATTTGAAATGTTGTATCAGTGAAGAAGTGTGTTGTGTCTGTGAAATGTGTTGTGACAGTGAAGTGTGTTTGTGGCAGTGGAGTTCTATAGTTTACAATGGTAGTGCAAAGTATTTGAACAGAGAAATGTTTTTGAAGTGTTAGTGAAATCAGGATAGAATCAGTGAAATGTGCCTTAGTTCCAGTGCAGTGAGTGAGTTGATAGCGAAATGAGTGTAGTGATGAAAGGTACTTATGCAAGTTTGAACATATATCATATCGTCGCCTGAATGCAAGAACTAGGTAACTCGAAATTTGCGTTTTTTAGTTACCTCTTTTACAGCATAGCAAAAATCATACAAAATGTAATCCAGGATCTAGGTAACTGAGCGAACGATACCAGCGACATCTATTTTCCAATATAAAAAATAGGTAAAAGAAAACGAGACATATTCCTTAGTGCAATAAATAAGTAAATAGGCAATGTCACAAAATATGAAAAATCAAGTTACCTAGTTCTTGCATTCAGGCGACGATATGTACTCGTGGTTTTAAGTTCTAACTTAGGGTTAAGATATAAATTAGATTTACTTCAATTAATTATGTTATAGATCTAGATTCATTTTCCGGGCTGAGAGGCCGTGGTCTCTTGGTTGGTTTCCTACCAGACGTTTCAACTGCAACTGCAGCAGACATCTTCATTGGAGTGGTATCCGAGGTCGCAAAGCTCTTCTCGGCGTACCTGAGGCGTATCACCATCTTGGTAGGCATGTGACGGCGATCACAACATACGATTCAAAGACACGGACATTTTGAGCATGACGACGCACTTCTTCCCCCGTCTACATAGAGAAGCGATCGAAATCTATAAACATGACAACAATTTTAATCGCAAGGCAGAAGGCGTAAAGCTAAACAAGTGTTGGTACCCGGTCCTAAACAGAACAGATAAGAAGCCACTACAACAAAAGGACGGAACCCAGAATGGGAGCAGCGAACATAGAGGCGCGGACCACAGCGACAACAGGCCTCGGCCCGCTAGTTGCATTATAAATACGCCCGCACAACCAGTGCTCGTGCCAGCCCCAACCCGCTCATATCAGGCCTCGGCCGGTATGATCCTAGGTTACGGCGAAGACAACAGACAGGTCCACTAGCTATTCTCTTAAGACAGGAAAACAGGGAGGCAGATGTCACTCCCAGATTTAGGTAGTAGATTATTAATGCATGACTTAATCTAATAAGCAACCGCTGTGAAATGGCCTGCTCTAACTCGGGCTATAAATCCATTCTATCCCTCTTACAGGTCTACGGAGTGAAGAGTCAATGACTAGTCTCCGGATCTGACAGAAACCATCAAAAAGCCAATTGGCTAATACTGTTATGATTAAATAACTTGAGCTAACATATCGTCCCCAATAATTCCGTTTTGCTGATCGATGGAGTTGTAATAGAGCCAATTGGCTAGTCTACATCCATCGAATCAAGTCATTTTACCTAAGAGCCAACTGGCTAGTCTCTGAAATTGAGACATCTCAATCCTGCCTAAGGTTTTTCCGTGGTTTTCCTAAGGCGTTAAGACAAATGTCGGGATGAGCCCTAAAAGAAATGGGCCACGGACCTGCATTCACTTCCCCAGACATTGGTGACGGCTCAAAATTAATGATTATTCACATCGAACTCGGGCCCTAACAGAATTCAATCGTCCCCTTGTACAGATCAATGGAGTCATCAAAGAGCCAATTGGCTAATGCCGTTAAGATTAATCCCTACGCGTTCGAATCTTCAAACAGCCAAACTGGTTATCACCGTTTCGTGCCTAGACTTCTCCTCCGGATCAGGTCACTGTACTTCTGCCCCTCCTCCCCCCCCCCCGTATGTTGTAGCTAATCAGTTACGTCCATTTTCGGCTTACCCACTGGAAATTTCTAGCGCTCCTTCACTGGGGCGGCGAAACCCGAAGTGAGACAAGTGGCCAAGAGGCTTGGAGCTCACATATTCAGTTTTTCACAGCCCCAACTCCCCCCTTGCAAGGACGTGTTTTCACGTACCTTTAAAGTTTCTCCTCCCACTTCCCCCACTCATTCATTCATTCATTCATTCATTCATTCATTCATTCATTCATTCATTCATTCATTCATTCATTCAGCCACGGATCAGTTGCCTCAGGTACGCCGAGAAGAGCTTTGCAACCTCAGATACCACTCCACTGAAGATGTCTGCCGCAGTTGCAGTCGAAACGTCTGGTAGGAAACCAACCAAGAGACCATGGCCTCTCAGCCCGGAAAATGAATCTAGATCTATAGACTCAGACCGTGAAAGCCTACACTACAAGATTAATTATGTTATATTAAGTGATTAATCTAGGATGCTGCTTGTTAATATTATTATATATTGCTATTATTACTTTATTATTAATATTATGACTGTATTTTATTACTATTGTAATTATTGAGTGTAATTAGTTACCACTGCCACCGGATACTTACCCATTTGCAGTGTGAATAAATACATACATACTATCTCAGAGGAGAATAGTATCGAAGGATATTGATATGTAATGTATATATCCGTAAGTAATGTAATTAATTTCAGGATGTTATTCTTTGAGATATTTAAAACAAAAAAGTTTAATACAATTTTGCTCCTTTTTGCTTTCTTTTCGAGATAAAAATTGTTTATGTGAAACATTTCATAGCGTGTTTTGTGAAAGCCATTGATTTAATTCCCAATATGCTCAGTCAATTTAAGAGAGCAGTGTATTATGATAAGGTCCCGCGCTGTGGCGTCGCGGTCTAAGGCATCCCGCCTAGGACTCGCATTACGGAATGCGCGCTGGTTCGATTCCTCATAGGCGAAGAAATTTCTCAGGAAGTTTCGGCCAGTGTATGGGACCAGTGCCTACCCAGCATCGTGATGCACTTGGGGAGCTACGATAGGTAGCGAAATCCGGTTGCGAATACCAGCTATAACGGCTGGGGGGATCATCGTGCTAACCACACGATACCTCCATTCTGGTTGGATGATCGTCCACCTCTGCTTCGGCATGTGGGCGAGAGGCCAGCAGCCGGCTGGTCGGTCTAGGCCCTTCATGGGCTGTAGCGCCACGGATTAGTGTATTATGATAATAAATGATTGAAAGAATTTTAGTTTTGTCCTTTAAATCTGTAGAAATTTGACTTTCCGTTCTGCAAAGGAATTTTACAATGTGAGAATACACTGTAAAAATCAGAGCATTGTACAATACTTTTTTGAAGAATTAATTTTTTGATTGTTCTGATGCATTGAGTCATGAAATGCAACAAAATTCTCATTGAAAAGTGACTGTCTTTATATTCAACTCGTTTTTCTCATCAGTCCACAGTTTATGTGGGAGAACAATCTTTCAACATTTGCATTTGTACCAGGGATACACGTAATGAACTCTATCACATCTTTAAAAATGGAAGCTTTTTATCAACATTTTTCACCAGATCCAACCAGGTTTCATCCAAGATATTTTGATTTAAGGACTTCCTTCAATTCACTATCTTCTTGGAAATTCAGAAATTTTTTTCACAATCATCATCTCATTAAACAAATGAGATTCAACAATGTTTGATTAAGTAGCATGTGTACATTCAGTGTCACCTCTAGTGATGGAGACTGATATTTAAGTAATAGATAGATAGATAGATAGAACTTTTATTGTCAAAGGCATAATATATGCATAGACATGGTCAAATAATAATAATAATAATAATAATAATAATAATAATAATAATAATAATAATAATAATAGTAAACTGCCCCCCCCCCCCAATTGAGGGTAGCCCTTACGGACTCAGTATATCCTCAAAAAAAATTATTATACATATGTAAACATAGATATTAAATTTTAAAGAAGGGAAACAAAGAAAAGGGGGTGAAAAATTACAATTGCTATTAATGTGGCACCATATGATTAATTAGGATTTGGCAGGATTTTTTTAACACAATTATCACAATGTCATCCCTCAGAGATGTTGGCAGAGCAAACTGCTGTTGAAATTCTTCGAAAAAAGCTGGTATAGTCCCTCGAGCACCTATGAGCAAGCCGAATACCTCAACGTGAATTAAGGCATATTTCAGCTTGAAATAGTTGACTGTAGGCTCATAGATCGACTTCTTCTCAAGGTGGACCTCGGCTGACTGATGACATTCTACTTCAAAACGTATCGTGGGGTCCACAATGATGCCCTGTTTAGTGTCAGCATTGTACGCTAAAATATCTACTCGTCTCGTTGACCCATTTTCAGCTAGACAGGAGATTTCTTCTTCTACTATCCAGCCCTTATTTCTTAATGCGGCATTAAAATATGACAAAAATATAAAATACATTTATTCATTTCATTTCAAGGGCCCATGTGTATATCCTCTAGATTGTAGGGACACAAATTTATTAATTTCATTTTTATATAATTCCTGAATTTGTGAGTATCTTTTGTAAATTTAATGTCCTCAGGCAAACTATTGTAAATTTTGATACCAAAAACCATATAGGTTCTGCTAATATTTGTAAGATGATGTACTGGAATAGTTAAACTATTTTTGTTACGAGTATCATAAGTATGAAAGTCACCATTTTGGTGAAAATCAGACAGATTTTTATTTTATTTTATTGGGTTATTTTACGACGCTGTATCAACATCTAGGTTATTTAGCGTCTGAATGAAATGAAAGTGATAATGCCGGTGAAATGAGTCTGGGATCCAGCACCGAAAGTTACCCAGCATTTGCTCGTATTGGGTTGAGGGAAAACCCCGGAAAAAACCTCAACCAGGTAACTTGCCCCAACCGGGATTCGAACCCGGGCCACCTGGTTTCGCAGCCAGACGCGCTGAACGTTACTCCACAGGTGTGGACAGACAGATTTTTATAAATTAGTTGTAAAACATTACATATATATATATATATATATATATATATATATATATATATATACATATACCATAAACAGTGAGAATATTATACTGTAAAAAATATTCCCTACAAGAGGTCCTACTGTCAACACCCGCTATGCACCTCACAATATGCTTTTGAGCCATAAATATATCATTCAGCATGATTCCAGATCCCCAAAAACAAATACCATATGAAAGCCTTGACTCAACGTGTGCAAAATAAAAAGACATTAATACATCGTGATTTATTGTCGTCCTTAAAATTCTGATTTGATAACAAATACTGTTAAGTTTAGAAATTAAACGTAAGCAATGGGGTCTTCAAGACAAAGTATCGTCAAATGTAACACCCAAAAATTTAGTAGTTTCCCATTTACGTAAATATTGATCTTGAACAGAAATATTAATGCCTTCCAGATTTTTCTTTTGGGAATTGTGAAAATGAATATATCCGGTCTTATTAACATTTAAGTGAAGCAGATTGCTATCAAACCATGTTTTGAGATCTTCTAACAGGTCACAACAGGTTGTCTCTAAATCCAGTTCGTTTCCACTTTGATAATAACAGAAGTATTATCGGCATACATACACAAAATAATTTCTTACATACATGGGTAAATCATTTACAAATAAAAGAAACAATACAGGGCCCAAAACAGAGCCCTGAGGAACACCCACATCAATATGTACATTCTTGGATCTATATTTATGAATAAAATAACAGTTGATATTCCCAGTTTTGTTTTCCAGTCACTGATTTTAAAAAATGAGGCAAAAACATGTGCTGAAGATCTCTTTTGGGATGATGAAACACACTACCGAAAAAAAGGTACGTATGGGAGCAATTTCTGCAGCATAACATTACATGAGGCAAGCTCTGTGTTACTTACTGGATGTTCCTTGTGTTCACACGCACAGTCGCAGATCAACTCCAAATGAATGGTGAGTGACTCGTGGCTCCCCACCGGGAAGATCTTGATGGTCTGGTTCCACTCGTTCGGGTCCGCGGGGCAGCTGACTACACTGACTTCGACCAGAAACTCGACTTCTTCCCCAATTTTCAGGTTGTCACAATTGGCGGTTTCTTTTGGTTCTGCGGATTTATCCTTGCAGGAAGTGTAGTACCTTACTTTGACGAAATCTGTGCCATCATCCTTCATCTTCACAGCTGATGAAATTTTCTGCAATACAGCAAACTCCCAATTATCGTGGTCAATAGCAACATATACATGCAAGATTAAACGAAATTTGTACTTCCATTTAGAATGTGAAATACAGGACACATTGCATTATGGCAGGGGATCATTGCAGTACCCACATGTTACACCCGTACTGATTGCATAATAGTTGACATCTGCTCAGGCATATATATGTGAGAACAGCAGTTGTCAGGTCGCCCTTGACATTCTATGGACTGTTAAGCTCAGAATTATTATACGTATGAAAAATTAGTTTTACATTTCGTTGAAAATATTCTAATTAATTATTTCGAAACATTAGGATCTGGAGACATATGGAGCAGTTCATTTAATTTATCCCTTCATCTTAAGCATGAAATAAAACTAAAAAAATTATTAAGGTCGATTTCGAATTCAACCCAGTTTGTGATTTGTTTAAAATAAGTACGTACTTTTCTTACTAAAATATTTATATTTCATATACATTATTTCTGATAAATTGACTCGTAGATACTGAATATGAACAAAATCCGTCCAATTGTTTAGTAGAAATCGCTGTACACAGACAGACTAGTACTAAAATTATTATATTTCATGTACATCATTCCCTGATAAATTGACTCGTAAATACTGAATATGAACAAAATCCGTCCAATAGTTTAGTAGAAATCGCTGTACACAGACAGACTAGTACTAAAATTATTATATTTCATGCACATCATTCTTGATAAATTGACTCGTAGATACTGAATATGAACAAAATCCGTCCAATAGTTTAGTAGAAATCGCTGTACACAGACAGACTAGTACTAAAATTATTATATTTCATGTACATTATTCCCTGATAAATTGACTCGTAGATACTGAATATGAACAAAATCCGTCCAATAGTTCAGTAGAAATCGCTGTACACAGACAGACTAGTACTAAAATTATTATATTTCATGTACATCATTCCCTGATAAATTGACTTGTAGATACTGAATATGAACAAAATTCGTCCAATAGTTTAGTAGAAATCGCTGTACACAGACAGACTAGTACTAAAATTATTATATTTCATGTACATCATTCCCTGATAAATTGACTCGTAGATACTGAATATGAACAAAATCCGTCCAATAGTTTAATAGAAATCTCTGTACACAGGCAGACTAGTACTAAAATTATTACATTTCATGTACATCATTCCCTGATAAATTGACTCGTAAATACTGAATATGAACAAAATCCGTCCAATTGTTTAGTAGAAATCGCTGTACACAGACAGACTAGTACTAAAATTATTATATTTCATGCACATCATTCTTGATAAATTGACTCGTAGATACTGAATATGAACAAAATCCGTCCAATAGTTTAGTAGAAATCGCTGTACACAGACAGACTAGTACTAAAATTATTATATTTCATGCACATCATTCTTGATAAATTGACTCGTAGATACTGAATATGAACAAAATCCGTCCAATAGTTTAGTAGAAATCGCTGTACACAGACAGACTAGTACTAAAATTATTATATTTCATGTACATTATTCCCTGATAAATTGACTCGTAGATACTGAATATGAACAAAATCCATCCAATAGTTTAGTAGAAATCGCTGTACACAGACAGACTAGTACTAAAATTATTATATTTCATGTACAACATTCCCTGATAAATTGACTCGTAGATACTGAATATGAACAAAATCCGTCCAATAGTTCAGTAGAAATCGCTGTACACAGACAGACTAGTACTAAAATTATTATATTTCATGTACATCATTCCCTGATAAATTGACTTGTAGATACTGAATATGAACAAAATTCGTCCAATAGTTTAGTAGAAATCGCTGTACACAGACAGACTAGTACTAAAATTATTATATTTCATGTACATCATTCCCTGATAAATTGACTCGTAGATACTGAATATGAACAAAATCCGTCCAATAGTTTAATAGAAATCTCTGTACACAGGCAGACTAGTACTAAAATTATTACATTTCATGTACATCATTCCCTGATAAATTGACTCGTAAATACTGAATATGAACAAAATCCGTCCAATTGTTTAGTAGAAATCGCTGTACACAGACAGACTAGTACTAAAATTATTATATTTCATGCACATCATTCTTGATAAATTGACTCGTAGATACTGAATATGAACAAAATCCGTCCAGTAGTTTAGTAGAAATCGCTGTACACAGACAGACTAGTACTAAAATTATTATATTTCATGTACATTATTCCCTGATAAATTGACTCGTAGATACTGAATATGAACAAAATCCATCCAATAGTTTAGTAGAAATCGCTGTACACAGACAGACTAGTACTAAAATTATTATATTTCATGTACATCATTCCCTGATAAATTGACTTGTAGATACTGAATATGAACAAAATTCGTCCAATAGTTTAGTAGAAATCGCTGTACACAGACAGACTAGTACTAAAATTATTATATTTCATGTACATCATTCCCTGATAAATTGACTCGTAGATACTGAATATGAACAAAATCCGTCCAATAGTTTAATAGAAATCTCTGTACACAGGCAGACTAGTACTAAAATTATTACATTTCATGTACATCATTCCCTGATAAATTGACTCGTAAATACTGAATATGAACAAAATCCGTCCAATTGTTTAGTAGAAATCGCTGTACACAGACAGACTAGTACTAAAATTATTATATTTCATGCACATCATTCTTGATAAATTGACTCGTAGATACTGAATATGAACAAAATCCGTCCAGTAGTTTAGTAGAAATCGCTGTACACAGACAGACTAGTACTAAAATTATTATATTTCATGTACATTATTCCCTGATAAATTGACTCGTAGATACTGAATATGAACAAAATCCATCCAATAGTTTAGTAGAAATCGCTGTACACAGACAGACTAGTACTAAAATTATTATATTTCATGTACATCATTCCCTGATAAATTGACTTGTAGATACTGAATATGAACAAAATTCGTCCAATAGTTTAGTAGAAATCGCTGTACACAGACAGACTAGTACTAAAATTATTATATTTCATGTACATCATTCCCTGATAAATTGACTCGTAGATACTGAATATGAACAAAATCCGTCCAATAGTTTAATAGAAATCTCTGTACACAGGCAGACTAGTACTAAAATTATTACATTTCATGTACATCATTCCCTGATAAATTGACTCGTAAATACTGAATATGAACAAAATCCGTCCAATAGTTTAATAGAAATCTCTGTACACAGGCAGACTAGTACTAAAATTATTATATTTCATGTATATCATTCCCTGTTAAATTGACTCGTAGATACTGAATATGAACAAAATCCGTCCAATAGTTTAGTAGAAATCGCTGTACACAGACTAGTACTAAAATTATTATATTTCATGTACATCATTCCCTGATAAATTGACTCGTAGATACTGAATATGAACAAAATCCGTCCAATAGTTTAGTAGAAATCACTGTACACAGACAGACTAGTACTAAAATTATTATATTTCATGTACATCATTCTTGATAAATTGACTCGTAGATACTGAATATGAACAAAATCCGTCCAGTAGTTTAGTAGAAATCGCTGTACACAGACAGACTAGTACTAAAATTATTATATTTCATGTACATCATTCCCTGATAAATTGACATCAGTTCGTTACCTTGTACTGCTCTGCCACAAGCTGCAGAATGTTGGAGGAGTCGGTAGTCAAGTGTCCAAGCTGTGCTCCCTCAATGCTCTTGGTGAGGTATCTGTAGGCTGGCAGATACTGTTCTGTGACAGCGAAGATCACGTTGATGGCTTTCTCCTTCACTTTGTGGTTGAGATGTGAGACTGAAGGATAATCCTGCAGCTTCGAGTGCGTGTACATCCCACTCTCGTCCAGATGGCACTGTCCATCATTTGGTTCAACGATACCTCCGAGCTAGCAAATCAATGAAAGTGTAATAGCAGAATTCAGAAGTCACATCAATTCCATGCTATGGCTAATATTTTTCATCAATAAACGCTTCCGTTATTTTTTTTTATTTTATTGGGTTATTTTACGACGCTGTATCAACATCTCAGGTTATTTAGCGTCTGAATGAAATGAAGGTGATAATGCCAGTGAAATGAGTCCGGGGTCCAGCACCGAAAGTTACCCAGCATTTGCTCGTACTGGGTTGAAGGAAAACCCCGGAAAAAACCTCAACCAGGTAACTTGCCCCGACCGGGATTCGAACCCGGGCCACCTGGTTTCATGGCCAGACGTGCTGACCGTTACTCCACAGGTGTGGACTGCTTATTTGAGAGATAACGATTACAATTAACAGATTTGTATGTTGAACTGCAGGATGCTTGCTATCAGAATCCAGGTATTGATTGTCTGTGATTGGATTAGCCTATCTGGTTCATCCCGCTGCCATGAACGAACAGTCTTCTCACTTCTCAATACAAACTACATCTACGACTATTATGGTAAACAAAAACTGAATAGACTACAGTGGACTTTATGTTGTCAGCAAACAGCTGGATGCATTAAGAAGATTGCTTGATTGATTGATTCTACCATATGTTGTGTGCTATTAAGTATCATTAAATTCGATTATCTACTAATAATTTCTTTTGCTGGATAATGTATTAGTACATTTCTTCTGGATGACTTACAATCATTTGCATAATCTCAAGCATCCAATCACGTACATGAGCAATATTGAATTCAGATTTTTCCTCCTTGTTGGAAGTGGGGGTGGGGGAATTCATACTTTATCGGGAAGGGAAATGGCGGTTCCGGACAATTGGCCACAGAAAATTGGTAACTGGGACAATTGGCCACAGAAAATTGGTAATAGGGACAATTCGCAACATATAGACAATTCGCCACAAATAGACAATTTGCTACGAGTGAGTGGAAGTGTGCCTCAATTCTGAATTTTTCTCAACATTATATTGCTGCACCAATCCTTCAGTCTGAAGCCGTCTCCAGAAAAACTGGGCTAAGTGAAAAAGACAACCAGCTAACTTAACTCAGTCAAATTCACTTTTGATTACGTTTATAACAATTAATTCGTATTCAAATGATATGAATCTTGGGTTTAATTGATTTTCAAAACGTCGCCCTACTTCTCGTTTCAATACTCGAAAGAGTGTGTCATACGCCTCCCTGGTTTTCCGTTCCATCAGCGTCATTACTACAGGCATCCATTCCCCTCTTACATTGACATGTATACTGTAAAGTTGCAGCATGATTGAAGGAGCAGACATAAAGGTCCCGTCCATTATCCAAAAATGGGACCGTAACAATTTATTTAAATGTGAATTAGTGGCAAATATAATAACTTTCAGATTGTCCTCCAGTTCAAAATACAACAACCACCTTTCTCTTTGTACGGTCTTAGTGTATCTGTCGGCTATAGCGTTCAGTTCGTCAATATTCCTTGGTTCAGGTGGTAGGTGCAGCTTCCTGGCACGGCGCACAGTTTTTTAATAGATGATTTCTTCGGTAGATTCACATTGGCTTCGCTTGCAATAAGCTGTAACTCGTTTTGAATAATGACAGACATTGGTTCTCGGGAAGTCCCCGCCCTTGCCTTCATGTCCTCTACACATTCCTTTGCCTTAATCCTTCCCCAGTCTGCAGAATGATTCTTGTGTTCAGACGGTTCTTTGACGACACTGCTTCCATCTTCTGATAACGTGACTGTTGCATTACACCCGCCACGCATGTCACGGTGCCAAACAACTCCATTCTTATTTTCTCTAAGTCTCGTGTACATGTAGCCAAGATACATTAATTTGTCACAGCCTCTTTCTGATTTTATGAAGAGAATTTCTTTCGCCATAATTCCAAATTAGTTTATAGCTTCTGGTTTTGTCTTGTGTTACCACAGAAATATACGAGGGGGATCCAGGAAATAACGACCGTTCGCGCATACCCACCATGCAGCTGACTCCCCTTCCTTGTTTGAAGGTCAACTGGCTTCCTTAACATGTGTTCTCATCATGTTGTGAGTACTGGTTGTAACAAGTCGCCATTGTGCATTTTGTGTCACTTCAAAATGAACGACGTGATTGATAATCCTGCCGACTGTGAGGTGAGGAGTGTGATTCGATTTTTGAATGCCCGACATTTGAAACCTGCAGAAATTTACCGGCAATTGAAAGAAGTGTATGGTGATACTGTAATGAATGAAAGAAATGTGAGAAAATGGTGCGAAATGTTCAACAATGGGCGAACAAATGTGCACGATGAAACTCGACCCGGACGCCCATCACTCATCACAGAAGACCTGAAGACTAAAGTGAACGACAGAATCTTGCAAGACAGGCGCACATCACTCGACGAATTGCATATTGCCTTTCCTGACATTTCTCGTTCTTTGCTTGGTGAAATTGTGTCGCAACATCTTGGCTACCACAAAATCTGTGCATGATGGGTTCCACGGCAACTGAGTGACCAACACAAAACTCAGAGAATGGCCTCAGCATTGACATTCTTGATGCGATATCACACAGATGGAGACGCCTTTCTTGATCAAATTGTGACTGGTGATGAGACCTGGGTGTCACAACACCCCAGAGACCAAGCGCCAATCACGTCAGTGGCATCATCCCTCATCACCCAAGAAACCGAGAAAATTCAAACAGACTCTCTCAACACAAAAAGTCATGGCTACTGTCTTTTGGGATCGCAAAGGTGTTCTTTTGCTGGATTTCATGCCAAAAGGCACTACGATCAATGCAAATCGTTATTGTGAGACTTTACAAAAACTATGGCGAGCCATCCAAAACAAGAGGCGAGGAATGCTTTCGAGAGAAGTTGTGCTTCTTCAGGACAACGCCCGCCCGCACACTGCTGCTTCAACTCGAGAATTGCTGGATCAATTCGGTTGGGAAATCTTTGATCATCCGCCCTATAGTCCAGACCTTGCTCCTAGCGATTTTCACCTTTTCACTAAGCTGAAAGACTTTCTGGGTGGTACGCGTTTTGGAAGTGATGAAGAGTTGAAGACAGTGAACACCTGGCTTAATGAACTGGCGGCAGAGGAGTATAACACGGGAATTCTAAAGCTAGTGAACAGATACGACAAATGTTTAAATGTAGGTGGTGATTATGTAGAGAAGTAAAGGAAGCTTCAGTTATGTAACAGACTTTGTTTTTTCAAATAAATATTTTTTTTTAATTATTACAACAAAACGGTCGTTATTTCCTGGATCCCCCTCGTATTCTAAATTGTTGCGAATTTGAGTATTGCCTTCATATATTACAAGTTGTAGCGAATTTTAGTATATGGCCAATTGCCTTTCATACGAATTTTAATGTGTGGCTAATTGTCTTTGATACGAATTTCAATTATGTGGCTAATTGTCTTTGATACGAATTTCAATTATGTGGCTAATTGTCTTTGATACGAATTTCAATTATGTGGCTAATTGTCTTTGATACGAATTTCAATTATGTGGCTAATTGTCTTTGATACGAATTTCAATTATGTGGCTAATTGTCTTTGATACGAATTTTACGAATTTCAATTATGTGGCTAATTGTCTTTGATACGAATTTCAATTATGTGGCGAATTGTCTTTGATACGAATTTCAATTATGTGACTAGTTGCCTCTGTGACCAATTTTCTGTGGCGAGTTGTCCCCAACCCAGGAAATGGGACTGACAGATGACACAAGTATAATAATTACACCCAATAACTCCAACACATTTCAATCTTCAACAGAGGCATTTCACCTCAAAATATGTGACTGCTTCTCAGCCAATAAATTAGTATTAAATTGTATCAAAACTAATATAAGCCAATTTAAATTCTGTCCAAATCCAACCTCGCAAATTTCAAGAGCAATAATTAATAACAGGTCCCTAATAAAAACAACAAACAAATTTCTTGGCTTACAAATCGGTAATGTGTTAAATTGAAAAAATCATATTAAATGAATTACCCTCAAACTAAATTCAGCATGTCTTGCTATTAGATCTATGCAAGAGGCAGTGAATATCAATACCTTAAAAACAATATACTTTGCATATTTGGAATAATTTTCTGGGGAAATTTTACAGATAGTAACAGTATAATCCTACTATAAAAAAAGAGTAATTGAGGACCGTTTTTGCAAAACTTGCTAACTGCAAAATTTGCAAAATTGAGATTTTGATGGATTCGTTAACATAAGGCAGGCCTCTACATGATGTTCAAAGCGTCTTAGTAAAATTGGGTTATTTCTCTTCATTGTAGTGTGTCAAGGTGTGATCGTTTTTTCAAAACTTGCTTTCTGCTATAAGTGAGACATACAGCAAGACTTGCTTACTATAGTGTTTTGTCTCCCCTGTAAAATTTAGTTTTTTTCAGTTAGCAAGTTTTGCAAAAACGGTCCTCAATTAGAATAATAGTACGTGCTAAATCTAGGGAATAGTGTAGAATCATTAAAAAAAAAACTACACATAATCCCCATGGCTTGTCAGTATATTTTTTCATTAATGAACTTCCTGATATGTAATCGTGAAAACTTTGTAACTAATTCAAAAGTTCATAGTACAAATACTCGTAAAAAAATTACTTTCATACTCCATCGGCAAGTCTATTGTGTTATCAGAAAAGAGTGCGTTATATAGCAGTAAAAATTTGTAATACCCTCCTTATGGATATAAAAAAATCAAACTCAAAACATAAGATTATTTATGGCCAAATTAAAGAAGTACCTAAGAAGAAGATCGGCTGGCAGACTCAGGTACAGTACTAGCCTTTCCTAAAGTCTTCTATAAAAAAAAAAAAAATCAAGGAAACAACTGTTACCTGAAAATCTACATAACAGAATTTATTTCAGTTACAGACAAGTCATACCAAATTGAAACTTAATAATGCGTAAATTAAATTCAGTGATTCGTTTTGTATTGTATTGTATTTATTAACATTCCATGGTATTCATACATGCTTACAGTTAGAATATGGAACAAGTCAAAAAACTTAATACTATTATAAAGTCTTAATTTATAGTCACAGTCCACATGAAATATATACAGAAGAGATTTACAATATAGTCTACTAGTACAACACAAAGTTTTAGTATCAATTTCATGAAGTGTTATTGAATGTCATGAATTCACCTACAGAATAGAAGGCGTGAGAAATTAGGTACTTCTTTAATTTGGCCCTAAATAATTTTATGTTTTGAGTTTCATTTTTTATATCGATAGGGAGACTATTAAAAATTTTTACTGCCATATAACACACTCCTTTTTGATAGCACGATAGACTTGCTGATGGAGTATGAAAGTCATTTTTTAGACGTGTATTTATGCTATGAACTGTTGAATTAGTTACAAAATTTTCATGATTACATACGAGGAAGATTATTAATGAAAAGATATACTGACAAGCCATGGGCATTATTTGTAGTTTTTTTAAAATAGTCCTACAAGATTCCCTAGATTTGGCACCTACTATTATTCTAATTACTCTTTTTTTGTAATAGGAATATACTGTTACTATCTGTGGAATTTCCCCAGAATATTATTCCAAAACTTATTACCGAGTGGAAGTATGCAAAGTATATTGTTTTTTAGGTATTGATACTTACTATCTTTTGTATAGATTTAATAGCAAAACAAGCTGAATTTAGTTTGGGGATAATTTCTTTAATATGATTTTTCCAATTTAACACATTATCGATTTTTAAGCCAAGAAATTTGGTTGTTGTTTCTAATAGGGATCTGTTGTTAATTATTGCGCTAGAAATTTGCGACATTGAATTTGGACAAGATTTAAATTGAATGGTAGTACCACTGTTCATGTGACGTAGCTCCTAAGAGCATGTCATCTGTTAAATTCAATATGAAAGTCAGTGCATAAAAATTATGTCTCAACAGAGCTGCGATTCGGTATTTAATGAATTTTGCAGAATGTGCTCACCTTACCATCTCCTGCCATGTGGAAGTCATTGTCAGTAGAGAACACTACGAGTCTGCGAGCATCTGATCTCCAGCCAATCTCCTCTGAACACACCACAACTTGCATCAGGGCATCGAACCCCCCTTCTGGTCCATCTATGTTCCCCGATATATTTGCGTGGCTAACCTCATACTGCAAACAAAATGTTTATGTAAGAGTGGAGATATAAATCATTAATGGATAATTGACAAACCAAAGGATATTGCCTTTTGTTCATTACATTTGTCAGCTTTTACAGACTGAAATAGTCCAGGGAAACACTACAGATAGGTAAGTTTTTATAACTCAGTGTAACTAATAATACATTTATCTAAATGGTCTTTGCTGCAGGGGACAGAAAAATCATCGAGTTTTCATGGTGGCAACACCGTAATTCCATTTTTTTCGTGATTTCCATTAGATCCTCAATTGTCCATAAGTTTTATGTTATTCCACTCATTATTGTTGACATTTCCGCGTTGATACGTTCATTTGTTTAATCTGCTGTCCAACAAGAGGTGCGCGAGTGTTGAGATTAAAGGTAGGCGCTTACTTACCAGAAGAACTTTGTTCGTTGGGTTAGGATTTTTATTATAGTATTGCTCACTTGTCCACATTTCCAAATTAATCATCAAATAGTGTTGTAATTTACCGTTAGAGCGCATTATTTCATTGTAGTGTTCTGAACTGAAACCTGGAAATAAAATGAATAGCTCTGTAACTTAAACCATGAAGGACATACCTGATTAATTTAGTATTTTCCCCAATTCCATCCTGTAAGAACTTTATCCATACTACATTGCTATAATTCTAATTTCATAAATTATAAAGTTCTTCATACTGTTGGACTTCATAAAATAAGCTTCATGGCATCCATTTCATTATACCTTCAATATTATCGTAATTGGAGGCCTTGAAATCGATATATTTGTCATAACATTCATTTCAATCTTGAACCGTATGGAAATCTGTTCAGAATTCTGGACGGAATCCACTCAAGCCGACAGAGGTGATATGGTCAAGTGGGCAATGCTTCAATTAAAATAATGCAATGAATAAAAATTCGAATGTGCCGTACGGATCTGTTCTGGTAAGTGACCACCTACCATTATTATCACCATAAAAACTCGGCGAGTTTCTCTGTCTTTCGCAGCAAACAGCATTTGCTCGGTAGTGTTCATCTGTTAATTTTGTCTGTTGCATCTCATAATCAAAAATGTATTTAAAAATAGGCTTAAGGACTTCACTAATAGACGGTAGTATGAAGAAGAAGAAAGTTAGCTTCCCTTATGAAAAGGTTGCCAGATTTGACAAAGCGTATTACATATAATTTGGAAACAGACCTAAAAGGTAAAATGATATCCATTTGAAACGATGAGATAATCGAATATACAAAATGTCAGAAAAATTTACACCTAAGTAGCATTTGTGCTCATTTACAGTTAAGAAAGGGGGGGGGGAAATATCATCAGATAGGTTAGAATGATATGAATGCCATATACCGCGAGAAAAGTAATAGTACGGATTTACGTATTGGCATTGATATCTAAACCAATCAACAGCCATCGGTTAAGATAACTTGAAATTTCCATTATCACGCCTATACAAATGATTTCTCATTATCTGAACCGATCCTTTGAGGGCACTAATGGCTATTTCCTTCACAATGCTGTGTGTTAGCCCCAGGTTTTTACATTGGTTGGCAAAGAAGGAGGGTATGGTACCCCGTGCTCCCAGACCTATCACATCAATGTGGGACAGGCTATATTTATCCTTATAGAACGGGATTGTTGGTTCATAGATCCGTTTCTTTTCACTGTCCACCTCATGCGGTTGATCTGCATGTGTCTCAAATCTGATGGTGGGATCGAGAATGTATGCCGAGTTGTTCTTAATGGCAATGATATCAATTCGCCGAACACTTCCTTGTGTGGCTAGTCTCTGCACCTCTTGATGGACTGTAAACCCTACTTCCTTCAGTGCCTCGGCCAGCATAGAACGGACAGCATGGTGACGGATGTTGCGAAGGGCCTCACTATAGGGGCAGAAGCCAAGGATATGGGGAAGAGTTTCAATCTCGCTGAGACAGCGCCTACAGCGGGTACCATCCCGACTTCTACCCGGTACAGCTCGGACTATTTAAAAGGTGTAATTGATATTATGTTATTTGAAGTGTTGTATCAGTGAAGAAGTGTGTTGTGTCAGTGAAGTGTGTTTCTGTCAGTAAAGCTTTATAGTTTATAGTGACAGTGCAAAGTATTTGAACAGTGAAATGTTTTTGAAGTGTTAGTGAAATCAGGATAGAATCAGTGAAATGTGTCGTAGTTCCAGTGCAGTGAGTGAGTTGACAGCGAAATGAGTGTAATTTGAAAGGTACTTGTGCAGATATGAACATATCATACTCGTGGGTTTTAGTTCGAACTTAGGGTTAAGGTACAAATTAGATGTACTTTAAATGTTATTTTAAGTGATCATGTTTAATTTAATTTAGGATGCTCCCTGTTATTATTATTATTATTATTATTATTATTATTATTAATTGTATTTTTTTATTGTGTTTATTATTAATTGTCATTATCGAGTGTAACTAGTTACCACTGCCACTGGGTATATACCCATTTGCAGTGTGAATACATACATACATAAAGCTTATGCCATACTGAATTTGAGAATAAACCATGTGTTTTTCTTGATATAGGACGTAGGGTTTTAATATTGTCATAAGGAACCCATGTACAAAAACAATGAAGGAATAACTAATCAGCTGGCCTTGTTTAGAAATTAGCAGGCTTTGATAATTTGTAAAACAAGAGAACATCATTTATGGTTACTAAGTCAAAGCCTGATGTTCTCTTGTTTTAAAAATGATCAAAGTCTGCCCATTTCTAAACATAGTCCACTCATTAAAGTATACATAATTGTTTTTATACACAGGTTTCCTATGACAATAGATTTGTTTCAGCAAGCAGTTCAGAACACGTTCTGAATTAATACTGAACTTGTTTTGATGCGTGCGCAAGTTGCGTACGGTGTCAGAACTATTTCGGGATTTTACGTTGTTGGAACGTTTCTTGAACTGTTCTTTCATGGTCTTCGGAGTTTCTTCTCGTATTAAAATTATATTCACCTTCCGAACTTAATTCGTCATAAAATATATCGCTATCACCTTCTAAATCACTCATGATCGACAATTTTTTTATTTTAACCTGCTCAATCTCGGAGCATTTTAACCCTAACTTCAGATTAAACCTTCTGCGCATGCGTCAACAGTTCAGAATTCCCAGTTCTGCTCTTAATCGAGAACCAATTTCACTTGTTCCGAACGAGTTCTGAAGCACGTTGGAACAGGGACCTAGGAGTTCAGTATCAGTTCAGAATCAGTTCTAGTCTTGTTGGAACACACATTGAGCTACTATGCATGAGCAGGAAGTTCAGAATCGTTTCTGAACAGTGCTGGAACAAACCTAATGATAAATCCTCATGTTCAACACCCAGAAAAACACAGTATATAGAGAAAATAATATACCATAGTTCTGAGAACTTCTTCAGAAGTTGTTTTGCTTAAAATTCTGGAAGCATATACATAGCAGTTCAATTTGTATATAATTTTCCCAACATGAGAATTCCAGGATACAGCAGAGTCAATCCAAATATCTAAGAATTTTGTATTTTTGACTTCTATTATGTAAATAATTGATAAAATGACGATTTTACTCATGTTAATTGTGTAAGCATGTGCGGCTTACAGCTGTTTCGGTGCTTCTTCACACCATCCTCAGAGCCTACTAGATCTCGGTGTCATCTCGAATTTCGCTGCCTGTTGTGTGGGTGCGTTCGATTGTTGAAAAGTGTTGAAATGTGGTGTCAAATAGTGTGTGTGTTCTGAAATTGATCTGTGTGTTGAGAATTTGATCAGGGTGTGTTTTAGTGTGTCTGTGAAGAAGCACCTAAACAGCTGTAAGCCGCATGGTGTGAAGAAGCACCTAAACAGCTGTAAGCCGCATGGTGCGAAGAAGCACCTAAACAGCTGTAAGCCGCATGGTGTGAAGAAGCACCAAAACAGCTGTAAGCCGCATGGTGTGAAGAAGCACCTAAACAGCTGTAAGCCGCATGGTGCGAAGAAGCACCAAAACAGCTGTAAGCCGCATGGTGTGAAGAAGCACCAAAACAGCTGTAAGCCGCATGGTGTGAAGAAGCACCTAAACAGCTGTAAGCCGCATGGTGTGAAGAAGCACCTAAACAGCTGTAAGCCGCATGGTGTGAAGAAGCACCGAAACAGCTGTAAGCCGCATGGTGTGAAGAAGCACCTAAACAGCTGTAAGCCGCATGGTGTGAAGAAGCACCTAAACAGCTGTAAGCCGCATGGTGTGAAGAAGCACCGAAACAGCTGTAAGCCGCATGGTGTGAAGAAGCACCTAAACAGCTGTAAGCCGCATGGTGTGAAGAAGCACCGAAACAGCTGTAAGCCGCATGGTGTGAAGAAGCACCAAAACAGCTGTAAGCCGCATGGTGTGAAGAAGCACCAAAACAGCTGTAAGCCGCATGGTGTGAAGAAGCACCTAAACAGCTGTAAGCCGCATGGTGTGAAGAAGCACCTAAACAGCTGTAAGCCGCATGGTGTGAAGAAGCACCTAAACAGCTGTAAGCCGCATGGTGTGAAGAAGCACCGAAACAGCTGTAAGCCGCATGGTGTGAAGAAGCACCGAAACAGCTGTAAGCCGCATGGTGTGAAGAAGCACCTAAACAGCTGTAAGCCGCATGGTGTGAAGAAGCACCGAAACAGTCGTAAGCTGCATGGTGTGAAGAAGCACCTAAACAGCTGTAAGCCGCATGGTGTGAAGAAGCACCTAAACAGCTGTAAGCCGCATGGTGTGAAGAAGCACCGAAACAGCTGTAAGCCGCATGGTGTGAAGCACCTAAACAGCTGTAAGCCGCATGGTGTGAAGAAGCACCGAAACAGCTGTAAGCCGCATGGTGTGAAGAAGCACCTAAACAGCTGTAAGCCACATGGTGTCAAGAAGCACCTAAACAGCTGTAAGCCGCATGGTGTGAAGAAGCACCTAAACAGCTGTAAGCCGCATGGTGTGAAGAAGCACCGAAACAGCTGTAAGCCGCATGGTGTGAAGAAGCACCTAAACAGCTGTAAGCCGCATGGTGTGAAGAAGCACCTAAACAGCTGTAAGCCACATGGTGTCAAGAAGCACCTAAACAGCTGTAAGCCGCATGGTGTGAAGAAGCACCTAAACAGCTGTAAGCCGCATGGTGTGAAGAAGCACCGAAACAGCTGTAAGCCGCATGGTGTGAAGAAGCACCTAAACAGCTGTAAGCCGCATGGTGTGAAGAAGCACCTAAACAGCTGTAAGCCACATGGTGTCAAGAAGCACCTAAACAGCTGTAAGCCGCATGGTGTGAAGAAGCACCTAAACAGCTGTAAGCCACATGGTGTCAAGAAGCACCTAAACAGCTGTAAGCCGCATGGTGTGAAGAAGCACCTAAACAGCTGTAAGCCGCATGGTGTGAAGAAGCACCGAAACAGCTGTAAGCCGCATGGTGTGAAGAAGCACCGAAACAGCTGTAAGCCACATGGTGTGAAGAAGCACCTAAACAGCTGTAAGCCGCATGGTGTGAAGAAGCACCTAAACAGCTGTAAGCCGCATGGTGTGAAGAAGCACCTAAACAGCTGTAAGCCGCATGGTGTGAAGAAGCACCTAAACAGCTGTAAGCCGCATGGTGTGAAGAAGCACCGAAACAGCTGTAAGCCGCATGGTGTGAAGAAGCACCTAAACAGCTGTAAGCCACATGGTGTGAAGAAGCACCTAAACAGCTGTAAGCCGCATGGTGTGAAGAAGCACCTAAACAGCTGTAAGCCGCATGGTGTGAAGAAGCACCTAAACAGCTGTAAGCCGCATGGTGTGAAGAAGCACCTAAACAGCTGTAAGCCGCACATGGTTACACAATCAACACGAGTAACATCGCCATTTAATCAATTATTTATATTCATATGTTAAAAGTAGTGTATGAAAGATTCAACATGGATTCTATAATGTCTTTATCATTAATTTTAATATGAGTCAAGCTGCCAGCTAGTGTTTTTATCTTCAATGGAAAGAAATCGTGTTCTCACAATTAGCAGACTTAACTGTAGCTGTGAAGTGTGCAATCCAGACTTACAGAGAAGTTGGTTACATTGTACGTGAGCTTCATGTGGTTGTGGAATCCATAAGGCGTCTGTTTGCACCCCCTGCATGGCTCCTTCAATCTGCAAAGATTTAGAATATTTAATTGTTAATATGGTAGAAGGGATATAATGCATAAGTGAAAATTCGAGATATTGCTTTATTATGAAAAATAAGATAAAAATTATGGAACACTGAATTAAGCTGCTTTAACTTGTAATTCGTAATGTTTAATTATTTTTCAATAGCTGACATTTAGAAATATTTATCACACTTTTTGCCATACTTTGCAGTAAAGTCATATTAAGGTATATGTACACCCACAAAACACAAAAAATGATGAAAAATTAGAATTAAAAAAAATAGCTATTTTTATAGAGAATTTTCTCCCCTTTAATTTGATATAAGAATTTTCGATTTATGCCTTATGGTTTTTCAGATAAGTCCCATTTTCCAAAATTCTGCGTCATCAGCCATGGTCACTTCTATGAAGATCACTCCAAAAGTAATGCAAAACATTTTTTTTTAACTTAGCTTTTATTCTAAACCTTTGCAATTTATAGAGGTCATAGATACATCCTTCCCCCTTGCATTCAAATTTAATTTAAGTCGTTCCCGTGAGTGGCGCCAAAGAGTACCTCAGACGTGTTGGTTCAGACTTTTATCGTGCAGGTATACAGGCCCTCATTCCAAGATGGCGTAAGGCAGTTGAAAGGTGTGGGGATTATGTGGAAAAGTGACGTATTGTTCCTGAAGGATGTATCTATATTCTATGAAAATAGCAAAGCTGTAGGATAAAAATGTAATTTTTAAATAAATATTGTGGATTACTTTTGGAGTGATCCTCGTAGCAGTCAATCCCCTCGTCCAGCATTGCTTGTAAAATAAACTTCTTTCTAGTCCCAAAATAGATGCATAGATATCTGGCATGATCATTAGATTGAAAACACGTTTTTACATAATGAAGTAATTTATAATCTTTTACTGTTAGTCATAAAACTGTAAATTCGTGTGTCAGTGATATTGTACGTCATTTTAATAAGAGTCCAAAAGCAGAAATTAAAATTCTGAGGAGGATGAGCATAAACCCTGGGACAAACACCATCGCAGGATTTGTTGCATCAATGGAAATAGGGACAAAAATGCCAAAAAACATTCAACACCTTTAGTTAAAACAAGGCGGAGGTATTTGAGAGGCAGAAAGAAGCTGAAACTGGACCGACATGAAGCTGCTTAAGGGGTGACATATGATGATGGAGTCTTCTAGGCTCTGAAAGTTTGTGGTTCATTTCCTGTAAATAGTAATTTTAGAATATTTAAATATTTTAAACATGATATCTCAGTCAAATATGATGATACCAAGAAGATATTGGTGTCATTTTGAAGCTTGAAATGTCCTCTAGTGCCTGACAATGAGTAAAATAACATTAATGTAGTTAATAATTGAAGCGTTGGCTGGAACAACGTTATAAGTTACACTTGGTAAAATTTACAGGAGCTGCAAAAATGTGTAAGCGTACAACGTTGTTCTTATGAAGGTAGCAAACTTTTGAGTGGACAAATTTCATGTACTGCATAGATGGACAGTTGCAAGCCAAGGAGTATAGCAAGGTAACATGACATACAACATTATTACACGGAAACATGCCAAATGAAAATTTTGTACCTTACAACGTTGTTCCAGCCGACGCTTCAATTATCTATGGATTTTTTACATGATATATGCAACATAAAACATTAGTATAAGTTACATATATGGTAATATTTAATTAATGTAAATGAAAATAAAAAATAGTTCTATGTCAGGCACTAAAGAATAGTTTTAGCTATAAAACAGTGAAGAAACTGTGGCTCTATCTTAAAAACTGCATGAGCTATCATGTTTCAAGTTGCATGTCAAAATTACAAACAAAATAATTTTTAAAAACAATTTAGACATAATTTCAAGGGATCTGTTCACTTCATTCTCTTTCTGGTACCATTCTCAATTGTATAAAAATTTTACAGAGCAATGTTATGCAAAACAAAATTTTTTGTATGTAAAGGTGTACATATACCTTAAGTTCCGGAACTGTTACGTTTTTCTGTTAATTCTGAACATTTTAACAGAATTTTCTAATTTTCTTCTATCCATATAATGTACATTCTTCTGCTTCTACAATTTCATTCTGCACAGAGGAGCGGCTAGACAGCCAATGTCTATAGCACCGTCAACCAACTCACAAGCAAGCCGTGCTACTTCTGTGCGCACGGTGCAGGATCTGTGTCAGCGCGGAACATAGCTCAGTGGTTGCCTGTAATCTGTAGTTGAGTTTACCATTACACTATAGATGATTGGATAGTAAAGAAGAATGTTCACACCTGTGGAATAGCGGCTAGCACGTCTGGCTGCGAAACCAGGTGCTCCGGGTTTGATTCCCGGTCGGAGAACAGAAATGAGTGTGCTTACCTTATTGGCAGGGTGTTGGTGAAGGGGAGGACAACCTTGTCGATGAAGCTGCCAAAGCCAAGCCTGACATCTGAAGTGAAGTTTTTCATGGACTCTGCCAGACTCTTACCCAGGTTCTCCAGTGTCTCCTTGTCGTCCCTCATGGAGTAGGAAAGGTCCATGAGGTAGTACAAGTCAACTGGATATTCGGCACGTGCGAATCTCAAACTTACGTTATACGGATCGTCTGCAAAGCCGAGAACAACACATCATCCATCTTCACCATGACAAGAGGGGAGAGACAGAGTAAGAAAATCTAAAACATAGGCTGATAAAGGTACTTGCATGTAGATTATGTAATACACGAAACTGTGTCTACACCACTAAAATAACCAGAAACATTTCCATTACGACAAATAGTGTTGAAACAACGGAAAATGAAATTGCCTTCTTTTATTAAAAGGGACGGACATTATGTCCAGAGCATAAACGAAGGTAAGATTTCGATGGCTTTTAAACTCCATCAATCCTCTTCCAGTTTCCATTAAGTGACCCGGGAAATTCCAAGGCTGAGTACACAGTCACACCTTAACAGCTTTTGTCATTTCTACCTGATCAGTCTGTTTCTAGTGTTCCAACAGTGAACGTACTGTATAAAAATGTCGAAGCGTAAAGTGTTTTCTTTGGAAGATAAGGCGAATATTGTAAGTGACATTGACCGTGGTTTTTCACAAGCGGACGTGGGTCGATAGCATAGTTTAAGTAAATCAACTGTGGGTAACAGTATACAGTGTAATCCATTCCACAAAAATGAAATATTTTATTTTCTTGTTCACAATTTCATTCATTTCTGTTATTTAAGATTAGGGGAGAGACACTTCGGATATAGTGAACGAAATATGGAAGTCCGCAGAGGTTCATTATATCCGGAGTTGACTGTATTTATTTAGTAAGTGTAGTCATGGTTTAGTGTAAACCAGAAATCTGAAAAGAAGTGGTCATCGTACGAGGCGTGTTCCAAAAGGGTGTAGTAAGTAAACGGGAAGATATTTACAAACCATTTTTGTTGCATTGTATTCCCCACACTTCAATTACTTCTCAACATAATCTCCACCATTATTGAGGCATTTATCGAGTCGTAGCACAAGTCTTCCTATCCCCTAAATGTAGAATTCGCCCGCCTGCAATGCAAACCACTCCCGCACTGCTGTTTTCACTTTATCGTCGCCATCGAAACGCTGACCACCGATGAACTTCTTGAGATGCAGAAAGAGATGAAAGTCACTCGGAGCCAAATCCGGACTGTAGGGGGGATGGTCAATTTGTTCCTGTCCTCATGAGTTTTTTCATCGACAGCACGCACAAAATCGTCATTGATCAAAGATGGCCGACTGGTACGCTGCTCGTCATGCACAGAGATGCGCCCCTCGTAACTTCCTAACCCATCTCCAGTCCATTCCATCACTAATGGCATCATCACCATACACCTCACAAAGTTGACGATGAATGTCAGCTGGTTTGATGTTTCTCGCATTCAAGAAATGGATAACAGACCGCATCTCACAGTCGGCGGGGTGCTCGATCACTTTAAATATTTCAACTGATCACAACTAACCACACACACGGACTGAAGCTCTGAAACTGCATGCACAGCTTGCCTGAGGACTGAAGAAGAAAACACGCATGCGCAAAATAACGATTGCAGCGATGCGGCGGCTATAATTGAAAACGGAACTTACTTTAAGAATATGCCTCGTAATTTGTTGTTGAGTTCTTATTCCAGCATTTTTATAGAGAAAATAAGGAAAAATACTGAAAACTGCAGTCAGCATGGCAAGGCTATGATATAACATTAGGAACACGACTTGATAAGTCTGTTTCGGCTAAAGACTGGAAAAAGGAAGACAACGATTAAAGAGGACAAAGAACAAGAGCAAAAGGAGGATATGGCAACAACGGACAAGAGAAAGGGGAGATGTGATGACAACAAACAATAACAAGAGAAGAAGATGACGATGAAAGCAGAGTAGGAAAAGGAAAAATGTTATTATATATACAAGGGGGATCCAGGAAATAACGACCGTTTTGTTGTAATAATTAAAAAAATATATTTATTTGAAAAAAAAACAAAGTCTGTTACATAACTGAAGCTTTCTTTAGTTCTCTACATAATCACCACCTACATTTAAACATTTGTCGTATCTGTTCACTAGCTTTAGAATTCCCGTGTTATACTCCTCTGCCGCCAGTTCATTAAGCCAGGTGTTCACTGTCTTCTTCAACTCTTCATCACTTCCAAAACGCGTACCACCCAGAAAGTCTTTCAGCTTAGTGAAAAGGTGAAAATCGCTAGGAGCAAGGTCTGGACTATAAGGCAGATGATCAAAGATTTCCCAACCGAATTGATCCAGCAATTCTCGAGTTGAAGCAGCAGTGTGCGGGCGGGCGTTGTCGTGAAGAAGCACAACTCCTCTCGAAAGCATTCCTCGCCTCTTGTTTTGGATGGCTTGCCGTAGTTTTCGTAAAGTCTCACAGTAACGATTTGCATTGATCGTAGTGCCTTTTGGCATGAAATCCAACAAAAGAACACCTTTGCGATCTCAAAAGACAGTAGCCATGACTTTTTGTGTTGAGAGAGTCTGTTTGAATTTTCTCGGTTTCTTGGGTGATGAGGGATGATGCCACTCACGTGATTGATGCTTGGTCTCTGGGGTGTTGTGAGACACCCAGGCCTCATCACCAGTCACAATTTGATCAAGAAAGGCGTCTCCATCTGTGTGATATTGCATCAAGAATGTCAATGCTGAGGCCACTCTCTGAGTTTTGTGTTGGTCACTCAGTTGCCGTGGAACCCATCGTGCACAGATTTTGTGGTAGCCAAGATGTTGCGACACAATTTCACCAAGCAAAGAGCGAGAAATGTCAGGAAAGGCAATATGCAATTCGTCGAGTGATGTGCGCCTGTCTTGCAAGATTCTGTCGTTCACTTTAGTCTTCAGGTCTTCTGTGATGAGTGATGGGCGTCCGGGTCGAGTTTCATCGTGGACATTTGTTCGCCCATTGTTGAACATTTCACACCATTTTCTCACATTTCTTTCATTCATTACAGTATCACCATACACTTCTTTCAATTGCCGGTAAATTTCTGCAGGTTTCAAATGTCGGGCATTCAAAAATCGAATCACACTCCTCACCTCACAGTCGGCGGGATTATCAATCACGTCGTTCATTTTGAAGTAACACAAAATGCACAATGGCGACTTGTTGCAACCAGTACTCACAACATTATGAGAACACATGTTAAGGAAGCCAGTTGACCTTCAAACAAGGAAGGGGAGTCAGCTGCGCGGCGGGTATGCACGAACGGTCGTTATTTCCTGGATCCCCCTCGTATGAAGAAAGGGGCACAGAAAGGAGATTTTATTTTCAGGGCAGTAGGGGAGAAGTGGGTACAGTAAGACAGGGAGAACAGTGAGACATTTTTTATTAGATGGTAAATTTTGATGTTGAGATGTTGGTAACAGTGGAGTTGTATGTTGCATGAGTAAAGTAACAGTATTTTCATACTCGATTTTATTCTAGTTATAAAGGTGAGTGATGAAAAAATAATTCGTAATTTTTCACTCTAGAAGTAAAATTTTGGCTTGTGTTTAATGAAGGTTATATTGGATATACAAATGAGATATAAATATGAATGTTTTGTTACTAAATACTATGGTATTTGAGATTGTGTTTGGCAAAGTTTCGTCTTTCTTGTTTTAATTTTGAAGTGATGGCGTCATTTTTAAATGAACTATGCGTAAAGGGAACAGTGAGACATGCCATTGAAGGGTACACTGAGACGTCTCACTGTTCCCATTTACCAGTGATTTGCAAAAACAAACTGTAATTATATTACATTTACCAGTAACTAACATTAAAAATGAACATACTAGTAACCAATTTAGGAACTGTAGCTTAAAATAATGGATACATTACATTTTAATGGTTTCATAAATAAAAAATTATTCACAAAATTTAAGAAAATGTTAAAAATTAATAAAGAATTACATTAAATTCTTATAATCATAAGCTTTGTTGTCACCAAAAATTCATTTAATTTTTTCACAAAAGTTTGAAATGTCATGGAAAATTCACTTTTCCAAATGTTCCAGATGTTTCAATGGTTTCGAAGTCAGACAACAAAATGATTTTAAATAAGCCTACAGAACATGGCAAGATAAAGAGAGAACAAGTTTTTGTTTTCTTTTGAAATAAATGTAAATCATTTCAATGTCCGTTAATAGACGCTGTGGTGTCTCACTGTACCCTCCTAAATGGGAACAGTAAGACAATTGCATTTTTTTGACAAGCACGTATTGTACATTATGTCCTTTATCTATTAACATTTTGGTTTATGTATTATTGTACTCCATGTTTTAACGTCTATTTCTGTTGCACTTGATTTTAAAAATACTTCAATTATCACGTGCATACATATGTCTTAATACTGGGTGTTCAGTTCAAAGTGTATCATGGCTCGCTGTATGCCGTCATATGGCTAGCCGATAAGCCTAGAGAATTCAGTCTTCCTACACTTCCGCAGAGGTGTATAACCTATGAGGCAGAGAAGTTGCCTAGCAAGTACAGCGTTCATTCTGAAGAGTACGTACCGATACGTACGGTAACGCCGGTAGTGGCAGGAATGTGAACTGTTTGGAAATACGTACTGTCGGGATAATGGGGAGAGGGTTAAGATGATTACTTACGTATTTGTTGACATTAACTTCGATGGTCAACGTGGACACGGAGCATTTGATTTGTGTTGTGGAATGTTACTGTATGCAACCGATGATAACAAATACCCTGCGTATGACTTGCCAGCACAAAACACAGTTCGAAAGAGGTTATGGTAGCACACAGACCGTACAGACCGCCATCTGTTGCTACGACGTTCAAGTTATACCGTACATGTTCTCAAGTTCAGATTGAAGAATGTCTTAAATAATAGGCAACTTCTCTGACATACAGGGTGTTTCAAAAATACGGGGCATAATTTCAGGTAGGTATTTCCCACATGTAGACAATCAAAATAGTTCATTAGAACATGTGTCCGGAAATGCTTCATTTCCGAGTTATGGCCTTCACAACATTGAAATTCACCGGAACGTTTTTCTTTCCGCAGGTCTTTGTCATTACAGAAGATGTTCAAAATGTCCACCTCCTGCCTGAATACAGACCTCACATCGATGTCTCATTGACCTGCGAACATGATCCCAAACTCCAGGAGTATTGCGTATGTCCTCATAACATGTCACAATTTGATTCCGAAGGGATTCCAACAGTCTCCAGATAGTCGTATGAGGAACATTGACTTGCAACGCTATCCTTCGTGTGCTGATAGGAGTCATGTTCACAGCCTCCAGAATCTCCTCCTGTTCTTCTGGAGTTGTAGATCTTGGTCGTCCCCTTCCCAAACCAGGAGAGTTAAATTTTCCATACTCGCACAGACGGTAATGGAGACGTATAAATGTCTTCCGATCTGGACATTGTCGCTGTGGGTACCTCTCCTGGTACAAACGACGAGCCAGCGCAGCATTGCCGTCCGCCTTACCGTACATGAAGTGTATCTCTGCCAGCTCTTGATTTGAATACATGTCGCACAGTCTAACGCCTACACAACACTGAATGTAACCTTCGCCTCGGAATGAACTGTCAGAGTGCCCTCTTAATGTCTCCTTTGACGGCAACGACCTCCGGAAAGAAAAACGTTCCGGTGAATTTCAATATTGTGAAGGCCATAACTCTGAAATGAAGCATTTCCGGACACATGTTGTAATGAACTATTTTGATTGTCTACATGTGGGAAATACATACCTGAAATTATGCCCCGTATTTTTGAAACAACCTGTATAAGCTGAAACTTGCTCCAAATCAGTGACCCAACAACAGTGACGTCATGACACACTTTGAAATGAACACCCAGTATTTTGTGTCTCACTGTACCCACTACTCCCCTATTGATTGACATGATATTTTTCAAACTCTTGACCCCAGAATATTAGTACGAGAATTCTTAAGGCCTTGTAACCAATTTCAGAATGCAATAGCTCTGATCACCGATAAGTGTGATGAAGTGAGACTTACTGGATCTCATCTTGAGGTGGATGTCCTGCGGGGAAACTTGGACGACTTTGGAGGTATCGTTCTTGTAAGAGACGAGTGGCTCGCTCACATGGTCTGTGTACTCAGTGACTGGATTCACAGCATAGTCAGCAGCACAGGACTGCTTTCCAGCTGTGCTACACCTCGAGTTAGTTGCATTCTGAAACCAAACACCAGTTATTATCAGGGGGCGGATGTTGATGAAAAGTCATCTTCTTATTTTTCACATTAAGTCGATGCCTATCAATATAGAACTCCTTTGTATGTTAATATCAACGTAAAAAAGTAATTTCTTATATTGCATTTTTTGACGTTTTTGAACTAATAGGTAATTTTTATATTTTTTCGGTATTTTTTGGTAATTTTTAATACCTTGAAGAACTTTTAGATCATTTGGAATACATTTTACTTTCTTCTTTACCAATAGGTCTGTTAAATCATTTTATAACCAAATAGATCATGATAAATAATACTTTAATTTGAACGTGTTAGTTCCTTTAACTATTTAGGTTATAACCTCTCTTACATCACTGATGAAGATATGTCGAACAAAATATCTAAATTTATAAAACTCACTGGCGTAATTAACACAGTCTTCAAATCATCCCATGTTCAGAAACATACAAGGCTAAAGGTATATAAAACACTAGCTCGACCGGTCCTCACCTACGGTAGCGAGGCATGGACAATCAGAAAAGCTGATGAGCAAATGCTGACGACAGCTGAAATGAGGTTCATGAGACGAACAGCGGGATGCTCTTTGCTGGAACACCGTAAAAATGTGGACATATTGCAGGAACTAAAAATGGATCCTATAGTTAATTTTGTTCAACAATATCGCCTTCAGTGGAAAAAACATGTCGAAAGAATGGATCGCACTAGATGGCCTAAACAGATTCTTACTTATGTGCCAAGAGGAAAGAGGAAATTGGGAAGACCACGAAAGCGCTGGCATGAGACCGTAACAGATCCTGTAGGGTCTAATATGTGACGGATATGATGATAACCAAATAGATCAGTAGTAATTACGTACTGCATAAGTGAATAACAGTGAAGTTTGGGTTCTATAGTTTGAAACAGACTCTAAAGTCCATCCCTCATTCCACTAAAGGTTCACTTCACACAATGGAGGTAATATAAAATACTTGAAAACAGCTTAGTTTAAGTGAAGACTTTGACCACTACTGTTCTTTTGTCGGTACGAGGATGTCTTTAGAATTTATGTTTGGAAGGGGGGTAACTTTCACCATGTCCTGGACAGGACGTTATGTCCTCAACATAGTTTGAAAAGGATTTACTGTAGTAGACAGTATTTTTAACACAAAGATTGCAAGAATCAACATATAACCACAACCATGACTATCAACATTATGACCATTACAACCACCACTACTAAACCGTGATTATTAGCTTTCAATTGTTTCCAAAATAAGTCTGAAGATCAACTGATAAAAAATCGAAGATTAAAAAGATGGGGAAGTCACACATTTTTATCTTATATGCAGAAAGTTGTGACGTCACTAGTGGAAACATGCCTAAGGGTATTCTTTCTGAATGACGATACATCACCAAGTTAATCAAATTTGAAAATTTCAAATTCTGTTTGGCATCTAATCTTCCTCTTATATTACATCCTTTCCCCTTTGAACTACTGAGGAACAATCGCCACCATAAAGTGAGAAGCTCCATTGCAACCACTCTTCGGAAGACAAAGTGGGAGGTTTACGAACAAGTGCACTGCTTGGCTGAGAATGGGTCAACGAGAAGAGCAGACATTATAGCTATCGATCGCCGGAATCAAAGAAGCCTCATTCTTGACCCCACTGTCCGTTTTGAGAAGGATGATCAACAAGCCAATAACGTTAACGATGAAAAGAAGTCTATTTACAATCCATGTATTCCTCACTTCAGTGAGAGATACAAAACGAATATTAATACATGGGAAGTGAAAGGACTTCTTTTTGGCGCTACAGGAACTTCATTTAAGTTAATCAAAACCATTCTCCTTTCTCTTAAATTTCCTAATGAGGACATTAACAAAATTTGTCTAATGGTATTGAGAGATTCATTATCCATTTTACACACTCACTTGTATACTTACTTACTTATTTACTTACAAATGGCTTTTAAGGAACCTGAAGGTTCATTGCCGCCCTCACATAAGCCTGCCATCGGTCCCTATCCTGTGCAAGATTAATCCAGTCTCTATCATCATATCCCATCTCCCTCAAATCCATTTTAATGTTATCCTTCCATCTACGTCTCGGCCTCCCTAAAGGTCGTTTTCCCTCCGGTCTCCCAACTAACACTCTATATGCATTTCTGGATTCGCCCATACGTGCTACATGCCCTGCCCATCTCAAACATCTGGATTTAATGTTCCTAATTATGTCAGTGAACAATACAATGCGTGCAGTTCTGCGTTGTGTAACTTTCTCCATTCTCCTGTAACTTCATCCCGCTTAGCCCCAAATATTTTCCTAAGCACCTTATTCTCAAACACCCTTAACCTATGTTCCTCTCTCAGAGTGAGAGTCCAAGTTTCACAACCATACAGAACAACCGGTAATATAACTGTTTTATAAATTCTAACTTTCAGATTTTTTGACAGCAGACTAGATGATAAAAGCTTCTCAACCGAATAATAACAGGCATTTCCCATATTTATTCTGCGTTTAATTTCCTCCTGAGTATCATTTATATTTGTTACTGTTGCTCCAAGATATTTGAATTTTTCCACCTCTTCGAAGGATAAATCTCCAATTTTTATATTTCCATTTCGTACAATATTCTGGTCACGAGACATAATCATATACTTTGTCTTTTCGGGATTTACTTCCAAGCCAATCGCTTTACTTGCTTCCAGTAAAATTCCCGTGTTTTCCCTAATCGTTTCTGGATTTTCTCCTAACATATTCACGTCATCCGCATAGACAAGAAGCTGATGTAACCCGTTCAATTCCAAACCCTCTCTGTTATCCTGAACTTTCCTAATGGCATATTCTAAAGCGAAGTTAAAAAGTAAAGGTGATAGTGCATCTCCCTGCTTTAGCCCGCAGTGAATTGGAAAAGCATCAGATAGAAACTGACCTATATGGACTCTGCTGTATGTTTCACTGAGACACATTTTAATTAATCGAACTAGTTTCTTGGGAATACCAAATTCAATAAGAATATCATATAATACTTCCCTCTTAACCGAGTCATATGCCTTTTTTAAATCTATGAATAACTGATGCACTGTATCCTTATACTCCCATTTTTTCTCCATTATCTGTCGAATACAAAAAATCTGATCAATAGTCGATCTATTACGCCGAAAACCGCACTGATGATCCCCAATAATTTCATCTACGTACGGAGCTAATCTTCTCAAAAGAATATTGGACAAAATTTTGTACGACGTCAAAAAAAAGTGATATTCCTCGAAAGTTACCACAGTTGGTTTTGTCCCCCTTTTTAAAAATAGGTACAATTATGGACTCCTTCCATTGTTCTGGTACAATTTCCCTTTCCCAAATAGCAAGTACAAGTTTATAAATTTCGCTATATAATGCACTTCCACCCTCTTGTATTAATTCTGCTGGAATTTGATCGATACCTGGAAACTTGTACTTTTTCAGATTTTCTATCGCAATTTCGACTTCTGAAAGCATGGGTTCGGGTATAAATGGCTCAGCAGTTTGTATTTCAATTTCGTCCCGATCATTTCTATCTGGCCTATGTACATTTAGTAGTACACTTGTATAACACTGCGTATTTTTTTTTTACTTCATTTCATTACTCTTCAATGTATTTTCATCTCATGTTTCTCCGAAATCAAATTGTACTTTATTTTTAAATTTATCATTGTTCCGTATTCTCTTCGCAATCATATTGTATTTTTAATTTAACCTCTGCTTTGTATTCTGGATCCTAGTGATCAGCCGTATATTTTGACCAGATGTCCCAAATTGTGGAATTTGTGTGTAGCACTGTTCACTAAATTGCATACAACAGAAAAATGATTCAACACACACCCAGGAAGGATCACTACACCAGGCACATTTGGGCTCTTGAATGCATGCCCCACAGGTCTGCTTGAGGACGCAAGGGTCGTACTCCGCAAAGGACGATGACGACAGCAGCAGCACAATCACAACACAATGACTGGAACACAAACAATTACACGTGGCCACAGTTATCTTTCCTGATAATCACTTATCTCATTAATATAGTATTCTGTATGTTCATACATACTTACATTTTTATAGCAGACATGGTTCAGGACTAAGTGGCCAACAGATCTGTAGTGTCTGCCAATACCCAGCTGCTACGTCCTCTTGTGCCTTGGATCTTTATCACTTACACATTTCAATCGGAGATTGTCACCAGTGGCGTAGCATGGAATTTTAACAGGGGAAGCTAACTCAAGTTGTCTTTCATGTACAGTAGTGGCAAAAAAAAAAAAAATGGACCGACCCTTGTAGTTCATTTCAGAGCCTTGATCATGATAGACCGGTAAATAAAACTTTCGTGGTTCGAATCCTGCCTGGGAAGGAAACTTCTTTTTGTTCCTTATTCAAATTTATTCCCAATACTTTTCGATTGCAGGGATATTTTACTAATAATTGATTAAATGGCGATCTTACTCGTGTTAATTATGTAAGCATGTGCAGCTTACAGCTGTTTCGGTGTTACTTCACACCATCCTCAGAGCCTACTAGATCTCGGCGCTATCTCCTGTTGTGTGGGTGCGTTCGTGTGATGAAGAGTTGTGTCAAATAGTGTGTTCTGAAATTCATCTGTGTGTTGAAAATTTGATTAGGCAGCGAAGTTGAGATAGCGCTGAGATCTAGTAGGCTCTTCTGAGGATGGTATCAAGTAACACCGAAACAGCTGTAAGCCGCACATGCTTACATAATTGACACGAGTAAGATGGCCATTTAATCAATTATTTATATTGAAGTGTACGAAAGATTCAACATGGATATTTTACTAGGTACTTAATTAACTTATTATTCCCAGAACATGAATTTTACCAGCAATCGAATATATATACTACGTATTATTATTATTATTATTATTATTATTATTATTATTATTATACAACGAAATGTTAGGTAACTTTATGAAGTGTATGATATAATGCTTCTACTATAAAAAATTAAAATATTGTCATTTATTTAAACATTATATATCTGGCAAGCTTCGATTCATAAAAATATAAGATTTTGAACTGTGGTGCAATTTCTTTGGTCACACTGTATTTACAATGTTTGACTTTTTCCTTTCTGTATATAAAGGAGAGGTATCGATTCTAAAAAAAAAAACTCAAGATAAATCAGAGGTGTGGCATCAGTTCTGTAGACTCACCTAAATGAGAGAGAAAGCAACAGTAAATTTTACGGCTGAGAGAACATAGATAAAAATACACAGAATAAATTGAGTTGGGGTTGCAAGACTTCTTTTTCCTTTCTCAGAAAATAAACCGCAAGATTTTGGTATCAGAACAATAGTATTGATTTATTTGTGTGAATTGACAAAAGACACCCATTTTGTCTAGTAATTCGAGAAAAATTCGTTCTGGCACTGGGAATCGAACCGGGACCTCTCAGCTGTGCGTGCTGAGCGCTCTTTCCATTTGAGCCATACCGGGACACGATCCACATCACCGGCCGAACTGCTCTCATTGTATTATCAATAGCCTACTACCTGCATTTAGGACATTCAAGCTATATATGCAGGAGTGCGTATTTAAATTACTTTATGGCCATTTTCGACAACAGATTATGAATACTGTTAACATTGATATCTCTCTCTCTCTCTCTCTCTCTCTCTCTCTCTATATATATATATATATATATATATATATATATATATATATATATATATATATATATAATTTGAACTGGTAATGGAAATTACGGGACAACGGCTGAATGGATTTTAATAAATGACACCTCATTTTGAAGCTCGAAAACCAAAGTTTTTCAGAAAAATAGTAGTTTTGAGTGAAATGTCAGTTTCCTACTTAATTTCCCTATTTTCCAAACTCCATCTTTCGTCAGTTTTGAGAACTAATTGCATTTCAAAATAAAACAAAACACACACTACAATAAACAATAGACTATTACACGAAGGCAGGATTGCTGACATATTTAGAGCTCAAATTCAATTGGTTATTAAAAGCTTCAAGACTTATTAAAAATAATTTACAGGTCTGATTCTGCAGTGTGTAATTTTCTGAGTACAGCTGTATATTGGATATTAAAATCTACAAAACTTGAGGTGGTTTGATGACATTATTACCATTAGAAATTAATAATTATTATTATTATAGTTAATGCCATGATGTTAATATATAAACTACAAAACTTGCGTAAATAATAATATTGTTGTTATTAATCAAATGGGGTTGGGTCTTTTTCATATACAGTATTTAATGGTGGTGTGGTGTAGATTCAGTATTGGCTCAAGGGAGCGCAAAAATTACAATTCCTAAGGAAAGACGATATTACTTACCGGTACTGATAAAATAAGAGGCCTAGAAAATTTTGTAGTCTCCCGATCATTTCAGCAATATCTCTTAGCAGGATAAAATGATTTTACCCTCTACATTTCAAGCTCTACATGCAGCAGCTATTCCAAGATGCTATGTCTATTGTTCAAAAGCATAGCAAACCTGACTTCCTTTAACTTTCACCTACAATCCACAATGACCTGAAGTAGCTATTGGTTTACTCCCACATGAAAAAACCCACTGATCTTCCTGACATTTTTACTTGCGTTTTCGAGTTGAAACTCAAAACCTGAAGGTGGATAGGTTCAAAAAAAAGTATTTGACATAAAAAAATCATTCAGAGGGAGTATGTTTCATTATTATGGAAGCAAATAACTTTCAGAATGTCTGGTATTCTTCATTGAAAATAAATCTGAAACAATTTTTATTTGAACGTCTAAAGAACTTAGTTTGCAACATTTGCTGCACAAGCCACTAGTACATTTATATTCTTACATGAGGTCTCGCCATCCTCATTGAATATAAGTAGCCATACTGTAAATATCTATTAATTTCAGAAAAATTCGTTCTGGCATCGGGAATCCAACCCGAGACATCTCAGCTGTGCGCGGTATGGTTCAGATGGAAAGAGCGCTCAGCACGCTCAGCTGAGAGGTCCCGGGTTCGATTCCCGGTGCCAGAACGAATTTTTCTCAAATTAATAGATATTTACGGTATGGCAAGACCTCGTGACCAGAATATTGTACGAAATGGAAATATAAAAATTGGAGATTTATCCTTCGAAGAGGTGGAAAAATTCAAATATCTTGGAGCAACAGTAACAAATATAAATGATACTCGGGAGGAAATTAAACGCAGAATAAATATGGGAAATGCGTGTTATTATTCGGTTGAGAAGCTCTTATCATCCAGTCTGCTGTCCAAAAATCTGAAAGTTAGAATTTATAAAACAGTTATATTACCGGTTCTTCTGTATGGTTGTGAAACTTGGACTCTCACTCAGAGAGGAACATAGGTTCAGGGTGTTTGAGAATAAGGTGCTTAGGAAAATATTTGGGGCTAAGCGGGATGAAGTTACAGGAGAATGGAGAAAGTTACACAACGCAGAACTGCACGCATTGTATTCTTCACCTGACATAATTAGGAACATTAAATCCAGATGTTTGAGATGGGCAGGGCATGTAGCACGTATGGGCGAATCCAGAAATGCATATAGAGTGTTAGTTGGGAGACCGGAGGGAAAAAGACCTTTAGGGAGGCCGAGACGTAGATGGGAGGATAATATTAAAATGGATTTGAGGGAGGTGGGGTATGATGATAGAGACTGGATTAATCTTGCACAGGATAGGGACTGCTGGTGGGCTTATGTGAGGGCGGCAATGAACCTTCGGGTTCTTTAAAAGCCATTTGTAAGTAAGTAAGTAAGTATGGCAAGACCTCATAAGAATATATATGTAAACCCATTTTGGATAATTTGCATTTAAAAATAAGTCTATATTGTAGTTAGTGATTTTTTTATCCTTTTTAATAGCATTAAACAGTTAATTGTAATTTTTTTCATTTCATTTATTGTATTCTATAGATCTTTACACCAACAACGAAGCTTACAATGTGGAAAAAGTCAAAAGTTACACAATTTCTTGGCGGGACGAGTTTATGATCAATGTTTACAAGACATAGAGAAATTATGAACAATCTGCAATTCTGCTTTGATCAATTTCATTCTGGGTAACTTCCGTTCCTCGTAGGCAGGGCTGGGTTTTTCTGTTATTAGTGATAAACACGAAATGTGACTAAGATATGTACTGTACCAAGAAGTATGTGCAGAATTTATCACGATGTGTTTGATTTGTGACAGTAAATTTGTTGCGAGTTTTCAGGAAGATTGGCAGTTTCTGCGAAAAATCTTTATTTCTGCCATAAAAACAATAAAAGGGCATTTTAAACGTAATTTGAAGGAAATATAGTAAGCCTATTAATTTTTGAGATATTACTACAAAAGAATTAGGGAAACGAATTATCTTAAAATAAAATTCTACGAATATTATCCTGGAATTCAGAGGATGATGGAAATTACATCGAAATTAGTCAACAAAGTAACACCACAATTTAAATATTAATACAGTGAAGTTATTTAATTTACATAATTTAATAGTTCATCAGTGGAATATTCTTTTTTTTATTCCACACCACAAATGATGATAATAAACAAATACTACACAATTCCATGACTAAATTCTTTTTAGTTTGTTATTTAACGATGCTAGGTTATTTAGCGTCAATGAGATTGGTGATAGCGAGATGGTATTTGGCGAGATGAGGCTGAGGATTCGCCATAGATTACCTGGCATTCACATTACGGTTGGGGAAAACCTCGGAAAAATCCCAACTAGGTAATCAGTTCAAGCGGGGATCGAACCCACGCCCGAGCGCAACTTCAGACTGGCAGGCAAGCGCCTTAACCGACTGAACCACGCTGGTGGCTGACTGAATTATTGTGCTAACATTTTAAGCCATAAAACCAGAAAAATCTTTATTCATGCATGCATACCTAATCTGATTTGTTGAAAAAATAAGAATTTTTCTCTTTATTTTTATTTTACCAAATTTAAAAACCAGAAAATCTGAAAATTTCATTTAATCTTAATGAAAGGAATTAATGACAAAAAATTGTGAAAGTTTTAAAATTCAGCAGTGCAAACCCTTAAAGGTTAAAAAGAGGGTAGGAGGCCTCATATTGTTATCTTGTCTAGGGCCTCGTGGAATGTCGTGACGCCACTGGTGAAAAAAAAAAAAAGACAAAAAAATATTTTTTAGTAAAATATTGTCGCTAAAGTAAAACAATCTGAAAATTTCATGATTCTGTAGAGGAAGATAAAGCTTATCTCTTCCGTTTGACATTACTGTTCCCTTATCTACCCCTCTACCTTGGAACACACAAAGGTACCATTGACTAATTCAATGCAGCACAGTTAAGACTGTCATACTGTACACAGGACGACGATACCACCTGAAACACAAACCAGTACGAGATTTCTAATTACTGCATACTAGTCCTCTGAATAGACGCGTATTTTCAAGTCTGGATAATTTTATTTCACTCTCAAATGCTTAAAATATGGGATTTTAGTATATGAAGAGTCCACTGCAAGAATGATGGATGTCACTTTCTTGTCTAAAATGAACCAAGACTGTCAATGCATAGCTTAAGACATATAGAATGTACATACAGAGTTATATGGCATTAACACTGGTAGTCATTGTCCAGTAATGATCGGAAAATCACAGTTAAGCTTTGATCGCTAAGCATTTCAAACTTTCAATTGCTTCTCCTGAAAAATGTATTCAAAATGACATCCGTCATTCTTGCAGTGGACTCTTCATATTTTTAGTAGGTTATTTTACGATGTTTCATCAACATCTTAACAAGCAAACGTTCTGATGGGGGCAGATAAAAAAGTTAAATTTTTTTCTTCCACTATGTTAATAATGTCATAAGAAGTGTTTATACAAATTTTGGCCACTCGACCACAATTACGAGACCGTCCAGAAAGTGATTTTCCCTGGGGCCGTTTATAGTAAAAGCACAATTGCATGGAAATATTTATTGAAACAGATACAGCAGTTGTTGCGCTATTTGTCAACATATCCCCACTGAAATTGAGACATTTGTCATACCATGGGATCAATTTTTGTGTCTTAGAAGTCAGCCGCCTCAGATCGGAACCAGCGTTTGACTGCTTCTGTACCTCTCTCTGTCGATCCCATGATATGACAAATGTCTCAATGCCGATGGAAAATATGTTGAAAAATAGCTCAACAATTGCTGTGTCCATTCCAATAAATTTGTCCAATGAAATTGTTTTTTTTTTTCCTGTTAGCGGCCTCTGGCGAACTTATTTTTTACAGCCCTCGTAATTGCGGCCAAGTGGCCAAAATTTGTATAAGCACTTCTTTTGGCATTATTAACATGGTGGAAGAAAAAATTTAACTTTTTTATCTGCCCCCATCAGGACGTTTGCTTGTTAGATTATATACCGTCTGAATGAGATGAAGGTGATAATGCCAATGAAATCAGTCCAGGGTCCAGCACCGAAAGTTACCCAGCATTTGCTCGTATTGGGTTGAGGGAAAACCCCGGAAAAAACCTTAACCAGATAAACTGCCCTGACCGAAAATCGAACCCGGGCCACCTGGTTTCGCAGCTAGACGCACTAACCATTACTCCACAGGTGTGGACTTTTAGTATATTACTTTTGAAATTTTCCAGCAGAAAAGGACATTACTGCCACATATTTTGTGGTAGAAATTAAATCATTTATCCCAGCTGTCTCTTTGCCATTGGGGTAAGGAAAAGGGGAATGCTGTTTTGGGGTTCATGTAAAATTAGTTCCTAAAATATGGGCATCTTTTCAATGTTACCAACTGTTACCAGATATCACCAGAGCAGATAAAATCACAAGGCCATGTAATAAAATAATTATTATTTGTTATTCATTGAGCTAATATTAAAATGTATTTTGACTGGTAACTTTAAGGTATATGTACGCCCACAAAACGCAATAAATGATGAAAAATTAGAATTTTCAAAATATAACTATTTTAATAGAGAATTTTCTCCTCTTTAATTTGATGTAAGAATTTTCGATTTATGCCTTATGGTTTTTCAGATAAGTCCCATTTTCCAAAATGCTGCGTCATCAGCCACGGTCACTTACGCTACTTTTGGAGTGATCTTCGTAGCAGTCAGCATTGCTTGTAAAATAAACTTCTTTCTAGTCCCGAAATAGATGCATAGATATCTGGGCATGATCATTAGATTGAAAAAACTTTTTTACATAATGAAGTAATTTATAATCTTTTACTGTTAGTCATAAAACTGTAAATTTGTGTGTCAGTGATGTTGTACGTCATTTTAATAAGAGTCCAAAAGTAGAAATTACAATTCTGAGGAGGATGGGCATAAACCCTGGGACAAACACCATCGCAGGATTTGTTGCTTCAATGGAAATAGGGACAAAAAAAAAAAACATTCAACACCTAAAGTTAAAACAAGGCGGAGTATTTGAGAGGCAGAAAGAAGCTGAAACTGGACCAACATGAAGCTGCTTAAGGGGTGACATATGATTGATGATGGAGTCTTCTAGGTTCTGAAAGTTTGTGGCTCATTTCCTGTAAATAGTAATTTTAGGATATTTAATTCTTTCAAACATGATATCTCAGCCAAATATGGTGATACCAAGAAGATATTGGTGTCATTTTGAAGCTTGAAATGTCCCCCAGTGCCTGACAATGAGTAAAATAACATTAATATAATTAATAATTATCTATGGATTTTTTACATGATTTATGCAACATAAAATATTATTGCAAATTACATACATGATAATATTTAATTAATGTAAATAAAAATAAAAAAATAGCTCTATGTCAGGCACTAAAGAATAGTTTTAGCTATAAAATAGTGAAAAAACTATGGCTCTATCTTAAAAACTGTATGAGCTATCATGCGTCAAAATTATAAACAAAATAATTTTTGAAAACAATTTAGACATAATTTCAAGGGATGTGTTCACTTCATTCTCTTTCTGGTACCATTCTCAATTGCATAAAAATTTTACAGAGCAAAATTATACAAATCAAAATTTTTTGTATGTAAAGGTGTACATATACCTTAAATTCATTGGTTTCACTATACAGTTTATGATTCATGAGACCTAACCTAAAAATTTATTTTGACTATACATGACATGGTTTATACAAACTCTGAAAACCAAATACCAGTTTAAAATGTATACTTACTTACAAATAGCTTTTAGAGAACTTGCAGATTCATTGCCGCCCTCACATAAGCCCGCCATCGGTCCCTATCCTGAGCAAGACCAATATTATCCTCCCATCTACGTTTCGGCCTCCCCAAAGGTCTTTTTCTCTCCTGCCTCCCAAGATAATTCAACCTGACAACTATAAAATCACTATAATCCACTAACATACGGTAGCCTATGTAGTAATAGGGGGGTAAATGGTTAGATTTCACCTTTGGGATAGAAATTAAAGAGATTCGAACTGTTGTTACAATGTATTGCTCTCATCCCGTACCTTCCACATGCTTTACTACAGATGTCAGAAGTCGCATCTTTCCTAGTGGCCACTGTAGTCTTTACATACTTACTGCAGCAGTAATTGCACTAAGATAGTTAACTGCAAAAAAAAAAAAAAACTCACCATATTTTTGGAGGCAGTTTTAAGGTTTAAAATGTTGCTATCCTCCAGTGCTCGGAAGCAGCCAGTAATAATCCTTTTCTTTTAATTTGCAATTCTTCTTTCTCTTGCTGTTGAAATGCTACTCACTGTACACACACTGTTCTCTTTTCAAAATCCCTATACAGAGTGGGTGGTAACTTCTGCACCAAAATGAAACTGGTAATAGATCATGAGGAGAGATTTGAAAAATCCAAGTAAGTTTTTTCTCTAACATTCGTTTAACTCTAACCAAGCGCGGCCTGCACTCCTTACCTTCCCCTCCCCCTCTGTTGTACTCAGTCGGTAACACACGACGTGCACTGCAATAAAAGATTTATTTCAACTATTTTCGCAATTACTCTATTTAAATGGTTTAATCTTGATTACAAAATTTTTAACACTGTATCACTTCGGAATATGTATTATACAGGTTAGTTAAAAGTCCCGCACCACCTAAATAACTTTTGAAGCATGTGGTTCAGTGACATGAAACTTAGTATGTGGGGATAACCATATGCTAGGAACTCAATAATGGTATTACCGAGTTTTTTCTACTTCCAGTTTAACCGGAAGTAACTCCAACTCTCTTATTTTAAATGGAACACCCAATATATTTTTTTTATTTTTGAATAAAGCTCATTAAGATCTTTTCAAAAATTACCCACACTTGATACTTCTGTACAAATTCAGTGTTGCTAAGTCAAGAAAACAGAAAAGTGTATTGAATATTAAAATAATAAATGCACCACCTAAATAACTTTTGAAGCATACGGTTCAGTGATATGAAACTTGGTATGTGAGGATAACCATATGCTAAGAACTCAATAATGGTATTACCGAGTTTTTTCTACTTCCGATTTAACCGGAAGTAACTGAAACTCTCTTATTTTAAATGCAACACCCAATATATTTTTTTTATTTTTGAATAAAGCTCATTAAGAGCTTTTCAAAAAGTACCCACACTTGACACTTCTGTACAAATTCAGTGTTGCTAAATAAAAATGGAAGTGGTGCAAGATATTCCTAAAGTCTGGTTAAATCATTCCTTAAATGGTTTCTATGATCGAGTGACACATTGTAAAGCAGCTCAGGGGTACCAATTTGAACACATCATTTAGAAGGTGAGCTAGCTTTGTTTTGTTTTTGTTAAGGAAGGAGTATTTTATCATTTTAATATTTGATACACTCTTCTGTTTTCTTGACTTAGCAACACTGAATTTGTACAGAAGTATCAAGTGTGGGTAATTTTTGAAAAGCTCTTAATGAGTACTATTCAAAAATAAAATAATATATTGGGTGTTCCATTTAAAATAAGAGAGTTGGAGTTACTTCCGGTTAAACCGGAAGTAGAAAAAACTAGGTAATACCAGTATTGAGTTCTTAGCATATGGTTATCCTCACATACCAAGTTTCATGACATTGAACCGTATGCTTCAAAAGTTATTTAGGGGGTGCGTTTATTATTTTAATATTTGATACACTTTTCTCTTTCCTTGACTTAGTAATACTGAATTTGTATAAAAGTATCAAGTGTGGGTAATTTTTAGAAAAGCTCTTAAGGTATGTATTAACGTTTTGGAGGAAAATCTACATTTTTTAACAAACCTTTTTAAGATATTTATCAGACAACATATGAAAGTAGACTAACATAACCATATATCAGAAACTTCAATTTCACTTTTTGATTCCTTAAAAAAAAAAAAAAAATGATTAATTAAAAATTATTCTATTTCTTCAAAATGCCATATATTTTCTAAAAATTACTCAATTTTGAAATTTCTTTCACTGAGTTATTGCTGTTTATGCGTACAATGCTCTGTACTAGAATTTTGCAGCTAACATTATTACAAAGAAAATTTTAGTCGAAAAAAACGCCATTTCAAACGTTAATACATACCTTAAAGAGTACTATTCAAAAACTCACTGAAGATGGCCAATAACAAGCTGAAACTAGTTAACCAGGTACTGTAATATAATACATATTCCTAAATGGTTTAATTTTATATTAAAAAAAAAGATTCAAGACATTGACTGTTCAGATATTATTTTTGTGCGAGATCATGCGTATTTGCTTGTTTTCCGCACAGAACCAATACGCGGTAAGTGTGAAATACCACATTCAGTATTCCCAACGTAACACACATAACAATTTCCCTCTCCTTACCGCTTAAGCGCGACATTCATTTTACTGCTTTAGGCTTTTAACATATTATTTTTAGAGACATTTAACATAGTAATAATTATAAATTGGAAACTTACCACTGCAATTTCACCTAAATTGCACTGTTAATTATTGTTTTTAAATATTTGCAAAAATTAAGTAAAGTCTACTACTCCACGAAAGCTATTGTATTCCTGATACAAGTAACATTAAGGAAGACGTGAAAAAATCAATAAGATTCCAGATGCCGATGTTATTACTGCAATATGTTATATAAATAATATTGTTAAAATATTAAAATGAAAAATAAAATCATTACATAACCTTACCGTTTGTTTTAAGTTCGCATTTATAGACTGGGGGGAAAAAAAAGACAGACGTATATCACGGCCTGCTGGAATATAGTAAACACAGAAAACATTGTAAAGCAACAATGTTGAAGATAGATATTTTTGTTTTGCAAATTTGCAGTCATCGAACAGAAACCAAGATGGAGATTTCATTGCAACTAATTAGAAATTCGTCTTTCAGGTATGTAATAAACGATCTTCGCACAAAATAATGTACGATACACGAGCGGTATGTTTGTTTTCATGTTCTCGGAAATTAAAAAAGCTCAACTACGTTTCGCTTTTTCAATCTTTTCCTCGAACATGAAAACGTCAACATACCGCTCTTGTAACGTATATTACTATTACCTATCTGCTTGTATAGCAATCAGCCATTTCTCTCGGGCCATTACTGCAATAGAGCGCTGCAAACATTGAGAAAAAGACTTTTTTTTCCTGCTTATCGGTGCTTCAGCAAAAGAAAAGTGTAATAAAAGTTTTGTTATATTTAATATGTAGAATCACATCTTAAAGTTTGGTGCAGAGGTTACCATCCACTCTGTATATGCAAATACCCACCACAGTGACTCTGTACTGAGCGCTGGACTTACAAGTTAGGAGGTCTGGATCAGCGTCCTGCAATGTTCGAACATAAGAGAGGCAACCAAGACATTACAAACTACATCTTATTTCACGTGAAAAACTAATCGCAAGATCTACACTAAAATTCTTAAGCAGTTAAAACACAAAGGGATGGGAGTGGAGGACAGCGAATATTTTTATAATAAGGTGGAACACGACAGGCCTCTTTCTGCGGAGCGAACATGGGCGAATATCGAACTTCGCCATACTCGACAAACTTCAACCGAACATAGTGCTTGTAATGTACGACACTAGTTTGCATTCAAAATCATGAATTTGTAACTTGTGTTGTGCAAGCATGTGGCCCAAGGGTTTACTCTGGGTACTCCAGTTCCTCTGTGCATCTAAACAGTTCTCCATCATCATTCATTACGAATGTAATGTGGGGGGAGGGGGAAGCAAACATAATAACTTGTAATAAAATTTAAGAGGTCTGCCCTATCTCTCAATATGTATAGCCCAGTTCACAGCAAATTGATAGCAAGTGTAAATTTGTTTGTATACAAGAAGATTCTGCAAATAAAAATAAAGTTCAAAACAATAAATATAGGTCATCCACTTAATTACTTACTGGCTTTTAAGGAACCTGTAGGTTCATTGCCGCCCTCACATAAGCCCGCCATTGGTCCCTATCCTGAGCAAGATTAATCCAGTCTCTACCATCATATCCTACCTCCCTCAAATCCATTTTAATATTATCTTCCCATCTACGTCTCGGCCTCCCCAAAGGTCTTTTTCCCTCCGGCCTCCCAACTAACACTCTACATGCATTTCTGGATTCGCCCATACGTGCTACATGTCCTGCCCATCTCAAATGTCTGGATTTTATGTCCCTAATTATGTCAGGTGAAGAATACAATGCGTGCAGTTCTGTGTTGTGTAACTTTCTCCATTCTCCTGTAACTTCATCCCTCTTAGCCCCAAATATTTTCCTAAGAACCTTATTCTCAAACACCCTTAATCTCTGTTCCTCTCTCAAAGTAAGAGTCCAAGTTTCACAACCATACAGAACAACCGGTAATATAACTGTTTTATAAATTCTAACTTTCAGACTTTTTGACAGAAGACTAGATGACAAAAGCTTCTCAACCGAATAATAACAGGCATTTCCCATATTTATTCTACGTTTAATTTCCTCCCGAGTGTCATTTAGATTTGTTACTGTTGCTCCAAGATATTTGAATTTTTCCACCTCTTCGAAGGATAAAAAAGGACTAACAACCCATCACCGTAAAAAAACAGCTTGTTACGAGACCTAACAGTAAGGTCATCCACTATCTTGTGAAAAATGCATGGGTTGCACCATAGCTTATGTAAGAACGTTGTGGTGGGGGTAAGGAAGCTAGCTACCTGCGAGTGGAAATGTAGCAAGGGAGAGAAGCTTTCTTTCCCTTATGCACAGCTAGATTTCACGAGATAATAAATGACCTATAAAGAAATCTTACACTGAAAATTTACTCGTATTTAAGCTGAGGATTACTGCAAACTAAGGAATCAACAAACAAGATTATCAAGATTAGGATAAAAATACGGCAAACAAATATATCAGAATGAGTACAGAAGATGGAATAAATGGGAAGGTCCTACTTGCTGAGGAGAATAAATGTAGAATAAGTTTAAACTTATACTACAGGAGAAAAAGGTTAATTAATAATAATTCACAAACCTGCAACAAAGAAACCTTTTTGAAAATTTTAGCTGTCCTTTAAGTAATGTTTGTGTGTTGAACAGAATGATTCTTAAAATTCCACATCACGTATAATTTTTCTTCTTCTTTACAAAATTGAAATTAATGGCTGTATGGTATTAATATACAAAATTGGGATCTAACAGTTTACAGCATTTATACAACAGTGCTCCTAGTGGCGACTGTTTGTATTAATAACTTGATAGCAGTCACTGCAAACAAGGTCTACAATCTAGAGCCTCTAATTTCAGATTACAGTGAGTTGTGAAATATGGCTAGCTTTGGTTGCATGAACTTCTCAGACAAATTTTGTTATATCTGCTGAACTTCCAACCAAAAATTTGGAAATATGATACGTGATAGAGAAAACCTGAGCTCAGTTTTGGATTCAGCACTCCAAAGAACAGTTTTTTTTTTTTTTTTTTTTTTTTTTTTTTTTTTTTTTTTTTTTTTTCGGAATATGTATGGTAAGACTTTCCTGTGTTAAATTTTAACGTACCTCGTTTACATGTTTCGACCTATTTATGGGTCATCTTCAGAACTGGTCGTTGTTGGTCTTGGCGCCACTTGTTCTGTTTCCTGTGAGGGTGTGTTCCTGTGGTATAGTGTAGAGTCAAAGAGTGTGTGTGTTTTAAAGTTGTGTGTTGAGAATTTCGTTGGGGTGTGTTTTTGTGTGTCTGTATAGTTTTTTTTTAGTTGGTTATTTAACGATGCTGTATCAACTACTAGGTTATTTAGCGTCGATGAGATTGGTAATAGTGAGATGATATTTGGCGAGATGAGGCCGAGGATTCGCCAGAGATTACCTGGCATTCACATTACGGTTGGGGAAAACTTCGGAAAAAACCCAATCAGGTAATCAACCCAAGCGGGGATTGAACCCACGCCAAAGAACAGTGAATTTACCATGAAGATTTTCTTCTTCTTCTTCTTCTTCTGCACTTCACGGTATAGGCAAGATGCCTGTTCCGTCCTCACAGCATATCTGAAGATTTTATGAAGCTTAATTTTGCAGGCCTGTGTGACAATTAATTAAATGCTCAGAACATTGAAATTTCTTAATTTGCTTTCTAATATACCAGCAAAAATCTGTGAAGTTATTAACACTTATATCTGAAATGTTGATATCTCTGCAGTTCATAATGGGCTGCAAGTTCAAAGTTGAATCCTCTTCTGTATACAGAATACATTTTGGTGATGTATAAATTCCAATTCTGAAGATATGCGCTGGTCTTGTCCAGTTACTAGTCTGAAGATAGCCACTGTTGTTCTTCTTGGAAAATTAGGAATCAAATTTTTATTTCCTAAAAATTTCGCAACAAGAAAAATAAAACCGGAAAGAAGTGATATATATTCACTGAGTGGCATTTGAGACAGCACACACTGTTCCAACCAAACTGAAGAAATGGATGAAAAACAAACTCCATGGAAATTTTGGTTAGTAACTTTTTATTCAGATAACCACAATTTCTCACAACACTTTCCCGATGATTTCTTTCAACAGGAAGTCCATTCATAACGTCACTATTTACAACTTGCATTCCACTTTTTTGCAGATGACTAATCATGTGAATATCACACACAAAAACTGCAATTTTGCAGAATTTACATACTTCCTGGCACATTCGAGTTTCAACCGTTTTAATATATTAAAAAGGTACTGTAAATATCAATAAATACTGAAAACAGTCATTAACTTTCCAAACACTGGTAGTCACAGTTTTCGCAAATCTGTTAGGCACCGGAGAATCGACAGAAGTAGGCCGGCTATACACCGTTATAAAAACATATAAAATATTTATAATACATTAAATACTACCAAAAAATAAACCCTTTTAGTATTTACGACTCCATTCACACACAACATTCATTCACCATACACTAAAATGTTAAATAAAAAATTAGGTAATAATAAAAATTAACTTACTGTCAAAATGTCTGATGTAACAACTTAAGCATTTTCTTGGAAGTAATTCAATATGGCACAAAACCAAGCTTTAGTCGAGATTTCCAGTAAAAAAACTCTGTTCATACTAGACCCAAGTGCACGAATAAAGCCAAAAGCTTTGGGATGTGTGGTACCGAAGTTTGTGATCATGTGATTTATAGTCCATTAGCCTGATTCAACCAAAGCTGTTGTTTCATCTATGTGGATGTTAAAACTTAACTTTCAGTATTTTAGTGTCACGTGCTGTAGGTATTGTTTTACTCCATTTAATGTAAAACAAAAAATCTTTGTAGAAATGGCACACAACTTATACCAGTACTTTCTGCTAGAAATGTAGAACAGTGCTAACACCAAGTTGACGAGAACTGTTGGAGACCGCAATTAGGTGGCCAAGACTTGTCAAATCAGACTCCAAACTAAACACAGAGTAACAGATCAAAAGAGTCTTTTATTCAGACAAGTGGAGTGTGATATTTCATTCACCAAGCATCAATGATGCAAAAGGTAGCTGATGTTAATATCAGGGCTATTCCATCTCAAATCGACTGAAATATAGAGAAAATTGACCTTGCAATTTTTAAATACAAATTTTTAAATACAATGAAACTTTTTTTGTACGTAGAGAACTGTGAAACAATGCTTTGTGCAAAGTTTGAGGCATCAGAACTTCATAGTGTTTAAATTAAAAATATTTAAAATTTTTCGTATTTTCATAAAATTAGCAACTTTAAACTGTTGTGGCTCCGAAACCCTTTCACCCAATGATCAAAATCATGGTTTATTTTGATGCTGAGAAATTAAAGTTTATATTGACATATAAACAGATTTTCTTACTTTTTATGGAAATGGAGAAATTTAGATTTTTCTTCATTAAGACGCCTTTGACCAAGAAAAAATATTTTTAAAATATATGGTTAGATTCCGCATCGAAAGTACAAATAAACACATATTTTTTACTGGTGTACCATTGATAAGAAAGTATTGAAAATAAATAGTACGTGCGTGAAGTAACCAGCTGACTGTGAGACAGGAGCTAGCCGAGACAAGCAAGGCCAGGAGACAAACACGTGATGTTTCGTCTAGTAGCGCATAGCTGGGCTAGCTTTATCACAAGTTTTCATAAACACAGGAGTTAAATGACGCCCAACGCTCGCTTATCTTCAGCTCTCGGCCAGTGCGTGCGGTACTGCACCGTTCAAGTCCAGGCGTGTGAAAATAACCTATTTAATACCCTCGAAACTTATTGCCGAGCCACTAAGCAAACAATGCTGAATCCCTCTTAATAATGCAAGGTTTTTTCTCAATATTTTTTTACATTTTTACAAATTGGCAAAAATCCTAAAAGTAAGTAAAATCAGATTATCTGTCTCTCTGTACACAATAAAAATAAGGATTACTTCTTAACATAACCTACCAAATGTCAGCTTCAAAATGAGCTCCCGTTCAATGTTCTGCAGTAAATGGTTCCAGAGTTCTGAGCGTTGAAAGAGGCTTGTTTTTATAAAATATGCTAAATTTATCGCTCAATAGTACGAAAACCATTTGACTTTCGATAGTATATTTTTGAAAATGCAATTGTATAAATAGGGAAAAAATTAGAGTATTAAAAAAATGCGAGGTTTTTTACTGATCAATTTCATATGGAATAGCCCATCAGTTTTAGCAGAAAACTTATGTATACATCACAAGTCTGGAAACAGTAATGGTTTCTCTTCTATGTGCAGGTTTTTGTCTTCGTTTGTGCAGTTGGGTGAAGCTTCAACAAGGGGAAACTACCATAAACAAATGACGGAAGAATAATTCATGAAACATTTGCTAAAATTCTACAAGTATAATTAAAAGCAGTACGGAAAACTACTGCCGTGTAGACAATAAGTATGAAAAATTCTAGGACTCTTAACAGTGTCTGAGAGATCTACAAGTTAACATCATTATGCATTGATCACTTTTTTCTTAACTACTTTTCATCTCTGCACAAGACAGAGACTATAGTGGAGTGATGCGGCCCCTAATACGGCCACCGTTATCACTAGAAAGTACCTCAGATCCAGTTCTGGAGGTTACCTCATGCACGGCATGTAAGCTACACAGTTTTAATTACACTACATCTGCCAGCACTGCAAACTGAAAATATCTCAAGTTATGTACAGTATCTTCATTTAATAGAAAACTAAGGATTCCTCCACGAGATACCTATTTCTTCTACCGAGTCACACCATGCCAGACTCCACAAGAGCACCCTCTACTGGAGAATGCTTCAATGGCAGTTCAATTTAGCTGGTTTAATGACCCTGCATACGTGTGAGTCACTTATAACTAAAATTCCTTTCAAGGATCCTGCAAAGCACTGGCTAAAATGCGGAAACACCTGAGGACAGTGCTAGAAAACTTTTCGGTACATGCGCCATATCTTTGCACGAGTTGGCCATTATGAAAGCTCTGGTCAGACCAACAGCCCACGTAATGAAGACAAAGGAGTTGAGAGTGAACAGGGCGTGCTTTTAAATTCAGTGTATATATATATGTTTTAATGAAATCATAGTTCATATTTTTAGAGATGAGCAGGGTCTGGGTTCAGGTTAAGTTAATTCTTGACCTTGCTTTACACGAGGTGATTGCATTACTAGTGTTTAATGTTATGTTTCCGATCCACTTCTATTATTATATTAAATACATGAGAAAGGAAAGTGCTGAGAAGAATTTTCGGGCCAGTAAATG